>NW_026294424.1:90938027-91453027 GCF_007827085.1 Peromyscus californicus insignis
TGAGCCATCTCAGTAGCCACAAATAAATTTTAAAAACTGAAAAAATAAGGTGGAGAGCATAGAATACATCCTCCACTCATACCCCTGTGTGTATACTCCCACATATGAACATAAATGTGAACATGTCCACATTCATGCATTCATGCATCACACTCACAAACAAAAGTCTAGATAAAGCTAATAAAATTCGGGATTTTTTAGTTGTTCAGATGAAAACTGATAAACATTCAGAACAGGCTAAACAGAGAGCGACAAAGGGAAGCCCACAGTCTGCATTCCCACCACACCCCTCTGGGTCTGAGGTAACTGAGCACCTCTGCCAGCTGCATGGTCTGTAGATGTTAGTGCAGATTTGTAGGGAAGAAAGGTTTTTAAAGGTAGGAGTGTGGGATGTATTTTAAAGTGCAATTGCCTTTTCATTCACTGTACTGTGGACACCTTCAAATCAGGAAGCAGCAATCTGATTTGTTTACAGCTGAATAAACACATGGAGTTCACTGTTCACCACTGCTGAGTGGTTTGTCGTGTACATATCTATATAGTAGCATGCTTGTTTCTGTAGAGCAGTCTTGAAAGTAGCATGTTTGCACTGGAGGGTGTGTGTGTGTGTGTGATTGATTGATTGATTTTAAAATTTTTCTGTTTTCCTAAGAGGTGGCCCTTGAGGATTTCAATGAAGTTAGAGAATAGATCTTTTTTTTTTCAAGGCAGGGTTTCTCTGTGTAGCCCTGGCTGTCCTGGAGCTCATTCTGTAGACTAGGCTGGACTCGAACTCAAAGATCTGCCTGCCTCGGCCTCCTGAGTGCTGGGATTAAAGTGTGTGCCACTATACCCAGCTTAATTAATTATTATTATTATTATTATTATTATTATTATTATTATTATTGTCTCTCTATGTAGCTGTCCTAGAACTTAACTATGTAGATCATGCTGGCCTTAAACTTAAAGGGATCCACTTGGCTCATACCGCCACCCTTTTAAAATTATTTTTATGTGTGTGGGTCTTTAACCTGCATGCATATATGTAAGAAAAGGTGCTGGATCCCCTAGAACTTAGGTGAGGTAGGCACATTCTTGTATGTAAGTCCAGTGTTTCCCAGTAGATGGCAGTGTCACCCCCTGTAAACACTGGTGAGGAACCAGCCCTCCCGCAATGCTGCTTTGAGGCTCTTCTGTGGCTGTCTGTCTTGATAGGTGTGTTCAGTAGTGGGTTTTGTTTTCAAGGGCATTGATAATAACGTATTTGTTTTTAAGTATGTTTTATATTTGTTGTTAGTGATTTGAGTTTTGTTGTGTTTTGTTTGGTTTGGTTTTGGAGACAGTGTCTCTTTGTAGACTAGGCTAGCTAAAAACTGGAAGAGATCCATCCTGCCTAGTTCTTCTTCTGAGTGCCGCCATGCTCCACCTGACTGGAGTTCTTAACTGCTGCTTAATTAACATTTTCAGCCAAGATTTCCAGAATAAACTTTTTTTTAAATTAGCACTGTTGTAATTTCTCTTGGATTTGTAAGTAATTTTTATTTTTTTCCATATTTATTCTGTCTTTAGCACGAGAAGCCCTGCCAACATGGGACAAGCAGATCCAATCACTTTGTTTCCAAGTAAACAACCTTCTAGAGAAGATTAGTCAGACAGCCCCAGAGTGGACGGCACAGGCCATGGAGGCCCAGATGGCCCAGTGAGCCCTCGCCGAGCGAGCTCTGCACGCTGCAGCATTGCCACTTTGTGCGGGTTGACTTCACTGCCCTCCAAAGCATTTGCATCATGACCTTCTACATTTCAGCCCTTTACGCCGGATCCTTTAAAGAAGATGCTAGAGAGGAAGCTGAGCATTTAAACATAGCGGTTCCCACGTATTTGGGGTCTATGTGTTAACCCAGCTCAGATATTTTGAAAACTTGTTCTTTAAGCAGAAGTGAAAGCTCTGTGAAGAGACCTGGGATTTGTGAGAACTTTGTAGTCATGTAACCTCAGTGCTTTGTGCCTCTCCAAACGTGGTTACTCTAATAAATGGAGCAATGACCCAAAGAAAGGGAGTGCTGGTTTTGAATGAGTGGAAAAGCGTGGTATTCCTTTTCCTTGAATTTAGAAAACGTGAGCTTCTATCTTATGCTACAAAGACAAGAATAAGTTATAGTGCCTGCCCCAAGCCTTCCGAGTCACAGAGCCAAGGGAGTAGGGTGAGTGCTTGGAGTGCACACCGAGAGGAGCTGGGGGCATTTCAGCTGTGATGACTCTGCAGAAGGGACTGTAAAAAGGGTAGATGACTCCTTATTTAACCCCAACAATTAAAGAGCTTGAAAGCAACCCGCCACTTACAACATTTAGAACAAAAACCAGCTGGGCCATTGAAAATCAGTGTCTTAGATCCATCAGAAAATTGAAGTCACATGAACTCCCTCAAACCTGGACAGATGGGCGGGTGGAGAATTGTTGCTGAGATGGGCTTAGGTGGAGGTGATACCATTGGAGCCAGTGCCTGCTTAGCACCTCAACAGAACTGACCTTCCTGCAGACCAGATTCTCAGGGTTATCTTTGGAATTCCTTGCATTTCAGCACCGGGCAGGGGGTGGGGAGTGGGTGGAGGGGGGGTGACTTTTGAAGTACTCTCATTGTTTTGAAATACACCTGGGAAACTATAGCTTATTTTGAAAGAATACCCAAATTATTTTCCATAAGACACACTTGACCTTTAAGGAAATGACTTTGCCAGGACTTTGTCTGACCTAGAGAACTGATGCACAATTCCTCCTTCCTTTAAATCTTTTGTTTCTTGCGATTGTAGAAGGTCAAGGCCCAGGGAGTGGCTGAGTAAGAAACAGACGTATGGGGTCAGAAAGGGGGCTCGGCCAGCGCAAGCAGTTGCCTTGTGAGCTTGCTGCCCTGGATTTAACCCTGAAGCCCACGTGAAAAGATAATGGCCTGCTTCTCTAGTCCAAACACTGTGGTGACGAGATGTGAGGCAAGAGACAGGAGAACTGGCCTAAATCTGAAGAGCCAGCTAGCCTGGAGTATGCAGTGTGGCAAAACCCAAGGAGACCCTGCGGCAAAGCGGGGCTGGAAGTCAACCAGCTCAAAAGACTTGTCTTCTGGGACTGGAGACAGGGTTCAGTAGTGAAGAGTACTTACTGGCTGCTCCTCCAGAGGACCCAGATTCGATTCCCAGCACCCTCCTGGTGGTTCACAACCACCTAACTCCAGTTATGGGGATCCATACCCCTCTTCTGGCCTCCGAAGGTGCCAGGTGTGCAAGTGAAGCCTGGACATACATGCAGGCAAAACACACGTACACATAAAAAAGTTCTAAAAAAAAAAATTTAAAAATTGTCTTTTGACTGGCACATGTGAATCATGGAATATGTGTGGCCCTTTTCACACATACATCATATGTCGTTAAACATGATCATAATATAGAGTGCTTCCCAGATATTACCATATCTTCAGGGATCCATTGAATTGTGACTTTGAGAGTTCAAGACAGACCGGAAGAAGGAATTCTGAGGAATTTCCTCTCAAAGAGGAAAAGCAGGAAGCCGCAGTCTCCTTCAGTTACAGGTGTAGGGACAGTCAGTCCAGCTCCTGCTCAGGTTATCATTTACTCTTACCAAAAGCCTAATTACCAGTAGCCTGGTACCTCATGCATCATGTCCGACTTCCAGCCAAAACATCACCAAACTCGCTAAAAGACATTGCAAGAGATATGGCAGGCGTCAGTGTTAATGTAGGCCTTGGCAGGGTGGGCCCAGGTGCCCAGTGGGTGGGGGAGACACGCCAGGCAGACGTGGCGGGCAGCGGGTGGAGCGGTGGAAAGTTACACCATGCAGACACGGTATCCACGTGGGGAGTTTATTAAAGGAGGGGAGAGGGGTGGGCGGAGAGAAAGGAAGGCAGAGGTGTGGCAGCCTCGTGAAGAGAGGGAAAGGAAGGAAAAGGAAGGGGTGGTGGTTTTTTTTCTTAGAAGACGCTGGACGGCCCCAAGGGGCAGTTCAGAATGCTAACAGTCAGAACAGGACTAATACATCAAATGAGGGGGTGTTGGAATTCTCAGGCCAGGAATTGATAGCAACCATGATTAATATGCCAAGGGCTCTAAAGGAAAAAGTGGACAACACATAAGAACAGATGGGTAGATAAACAGGTTGAAATCAGAGAAAGAAATGAATGCCCACTGTTGAGCTCGTCATTAGGCTGGGGGTGGCCGAGAGACGACATGGGAGCCCAAAGCCGTCCATACGGAAGCTGTCCATAGTAAAAACTTCTCAGACTCAAGTGTAAAGCGGCAGTGTGGGACTGGAAGGATGTCTAAGAACCGGGGGGAATTAGGAAAAGTTCACATGTAATGACAATACCAGAAGAAGAAAGGAAGAGAATATTTGAAATAATGCCTAACAATGTTCCAAAGCTAGTAATATACACCAAGTTACAGGTGCAGGAAGTTCAGAAACCTAAGTAGCAGTCACATATGGAAACATGCCTGTCTCAGCACTGGGGCGGCTGACACGGGAGGATTTCGAGCTTGAGGCTAGCCCAGGAGACACCTTGTCTCGAAAAATAAATAACACAAACATCACGTAGGAATTGTGGGTATAGCTCAGTGGTAAAGCCATGCATAGCATGCATGTGGCCTGGGTTCACTCTCCAGTCCCAAAAACAAATGTAGAAAAAAGTAACGTCAGAAAATAGTCCGTGTGGTCGCCGACACCGTTAACCCCGGCCCTCTGGACTACGTCAGAAGACCCTGTCTCAAACAAAACAAGAACTCCGATTACAGACGGGGAAGTATGAGGTGTCTTTAACACCCGGATAGATCATTTGAATTGCAGCAACCAGAGACAGGGAATGTTGAAAAAGACAAAACACCTCACCTCTAGAGGAAACCTGAATAAGAATCACATCGGCTTTCTCTTCAGAAATCATTCAAGAACAGAGCAGAGTAGGAAGAGGTTAGGCAGGACCTCCCAGCAGAGAGACAGGAAAAGGAGAGGAATCTAGGTGCTAGAGAGATGCCAGAGGAGACAGAGAGGAAACGGGAGGTGTGAGATGGAAGAGAGGTAAAAAGCCATGAGGCAAAATGTAGATTAATGTAAATGAATCCATTTACGTTGTAAGAGCTAGTGAGACAAGGCCTAAGCTATAGGCCAAGCTTTCATAATTAATAAGTCTCCAGGTGTTTTGTTTTGTTTTGTTTCTTTTGTGAGCTGGCAGACAAAGAAAAGTCTGACTGCTCCTGGAATGTTCACTATGGAAAGCCTTGCTTTGTCAGAAACATGCTGGTAAATAACAGGGAAGGAAAGTGTCTCAGAACAGTTCATTATCTGTAGCTCGTAGCTTCCACACCCCACCTCAAGCTTCGAGGATCCAACTGCTATTGTTGAAAGTCCAGACACCAAACACCTGAGTGGGAGGGGGCAGCGGGGGTGCAATGATGAGGCTGAATCCTTAAAATTAATTGGTGACGAAAGCATTTGGGTGAAGACAAAGATGCGTAAAGAATGTATGTAGCAAGGGCTTAAAGAGTGGCTTGGGGTATAGCAATTACTTCGCACCTGTGAGGCACCACACCCAAAACGAAACAATCCTCTTAGTAAAATCTTTTATTTGGTGTATGTTTCAAGTGTAAAAAATTCATAAGCTGGAATATTTGGTGATACGGGAGTGAGGAGAAGCCAAGTCAAACACAACATCCATTTAAAATAAATCAGAAAGTCGAATTTCTAAAATGCCATCCTCTCGGAATTATCTCGTCATCCATCGTATCTCAGTTGCAAAAGATTTGGAGAGACTCCAGCTGAAGAGGTGTGTTCTGGGTTCAGCGGCTTCAGCAAGAGCTCTCCCCTGTGAGGGTAGCACAGAATTCCTCAATCTACCTTTCTGTTTTTAATAAACATTAATTTGCAACAGCATCTTAGAAACACTGAGAAGTTACACAGGTTGTGCCGAGTTCTCAGACACCCTGCGCCCCGTTTCCCTGTTAGTTAATATCAAGTGTTACCACAGCGTGGACTGGATTCAGATTCAGTTTTACCAAGCTGCCTTTTCTGTTCCGGGATCCAGTTCAAGTGCTGACTTGCACTGGGTCATTATATTCCGTAGGTTCCTCTCATCTAATAGTGTATCAGAGTTCCCTTATTTGTCTTTGTTTTTAAAATTTTTTAAATCATTTTATGTGTATGACTGTTCTGCCTGCATGCCTGTCTGTGTACATGTGCACCTAGTTCCCATGGAGTCCAGAAGAGAGCATCACATTCCCTGGAACTGGAGTTACGGACAGTGTGAGCCATCATGTGGGTTCTGGGAATCGAACCTGTGACCTTTCCTTCTAGCCCTGTGGATTTGTTTTGTTTGGAGACTGGGTCTCATATAGCCCAGGCTGGCCTCAAACTCACTCTGCAATTGAGGCTAGCCTTGAACTCCTGATCCTCCTGCCTCTACCTTCCCAAGTGCTGGGATTATAGGTGTATGTCTGTTTTATAAAATAGCGAGAATCAAATGTAGGGCTTTGTACACCCATGGTGTACCAACCTAGCTTCACCCCTTTCCTGTGTCCAGTTTTATTGTCAGCGAATAACAGAATATCCAAATTGATCATCAGAAGTCAGAATCGTGGAATGTATTTTATTTTGAACCAGCTCGAAGATTCAGTGAGCTATTTTCTCGGAGATTAAAAACAAAAGTTCAGTCAGGATCTGGTGGTGCACACCTTTAGTCCTGGCACTCGAGGCAGAGGCAGGCTCTCTGTGAGTTTGAGGACAGTCTGGTCTACAGAGCAAGTTCCAGGAGAGGCAGGGCTGTTACACAGAAAAACAATGTCTTGGAGAAAAAAAAAAGTTCAGTTGTACTGACCCATTAGTATGTATATGTGGTTACATGATTTGTTCATATTGTTAATGTTGAGAATGAAAATTCCCAGGGTTAGGTGGGGTGGGGAGCTATGTCTGTCTGGCTGTGAACAAAACATCTCCTGGAAAGAGTCTGTGTCTGCAGAGCAGAGACTGACAGACTGATTGGGTTCTTGGTACTGTGGAGACATTGGAAAGTGCTTTGGGAGACTTGAGGAACTGCTATTTTGAGTTGTTATTTCCAACAATGAGTTCTGTTTCCCAAGTCCCACGTTGACTCACCATCCAGCTCCTTAGAAAGCATTCATGGCTCTCCTCCGGTTAATGTCTCTCTTGATTTGGCACACAGAGCAAACAGAACAGAAGAGGGTGGCCATATAGTCATCACAAATAGATCCCTGTGGAAGACATGAAGGTGTGACAATGTACAACCTGTGGCTTGTGGATTTTAAAGAAAGCCAAAGCACGCACACAGGGTCAGAGGGAACCCTTCAAGAGTCATTTTTTTCCTTCCCCCACTTGGGTCCTGGTCTTCCAGTTTGACAGGAAGTGCTTATCTGCTCAGCCGTCCCCCTGGCCCTGGATTCGGTTTAGACAGATACCTCCAGGAAAACCATAACTGACCACAAGACACTTGCCTCTCCATTGCAGTACTCTATGATTCTGAGAATAGAAGATCCACTCCAACTGTCAAGCCCAAGAATACAATAAAGAGATTCAGAAAGTCAGATCTCACAACCAGGAAGCTCCTGGCACTAAGTTGTTACAGCAGAATGAGAAACTCAGACACGTGACTCTGTGAATGTTTTTGGGAAGAGAATTAGGGAAGTGGCAGACAGTTTGGGGTCAAAGTACTCCTAAGTACTAATGATAAAAGTAAAAGTTTGACAGGAAATGTAACTACATAAGACATCGACTGTGATGTTGAATGAAGAAGCACTGTGGTGCTGTGGGATGGTCTGTATGTCAAGTGTGTTGCTGATTGGTCAATAAATAAATCACTGATTGGCCATTGGCTAGGCAGGAAGTATAGGCGGGACAAGCAGGAGAATAAAGCCAGGAAGTGGAAGGCTGAGTCAGAGACACTGCCAGCCGCCATGATGAGAAACAGCATGTGAAGATGCCAGTAAGCCACAAGCCATGTGGCAAGGTATAGATTTATAGAAATGGATTAATTTAAGCTGTAAGAACAGTTAGCAAGAAGCCTGCCACGGCCATACAGTTTGTAAGCAATATAAGTCTCTGTGTTTACTTGGTTGGGTCTGAGCAGCTGTGGGACTGGCGGGTGACAAAGATTTGTCCTGACTGTGGGCAAGGCAGGAAAACTTTAGCTACAAATGGCGCCCAATGTGTTGGCAAGAGTTTCCACCTAAAACCTGAGAAAAGATTCTAAAACGGAGCTAAAAACAGCTTCCTAATTGTTTCTCTCAAATGAGCGGCAGCTGCCGGTTTGAGCTACTGGTGGGTTCCTAGCATGCGTGCTCGACCTGCAGTATGGCGGGAATGAGGCCTCTGCAAGTGGCCCATTAAGCTGTGTGGTGGATTTAGCCTTTGCTAGTACAAAACAAAAAGAGAGGTTTCTGGACTACATGCTGCTTGGATAAAAGCATAGACCCACGATAGCTCCCAGAGCTGGCGGTAAACGAACCACCGCCATGTTGGGAAGCTGAGGTGGGCAGAGCCAGCAGCCATAGCGCCATTTCAGTCTTACAAATGCTGCAGTTTAAAGCAATAGATCCACAATAAGACAGATTCAGATGTAATAGTTTACAATGTGTGTAAAATATACGTAGGCTTGAAAGAGACAAAAAAGGTGATATATACAGTTATAGAAACAAATAGTTTTAAAAAATAAAGTCTTTAAAGAGACAGTAAAATTAATATAAAAAATAAGCCACGTAAAAATGAATATTACACAGAGAATCTGGATTGTGTTGTCTTTGGGATTTTTAACTGCAGAAAAACATTTGATCGTAAAAGATGTTGCGTTAAACCAATATGTATATTTTAAAGATACCTTGACTTCAAAATTTGGATGTAAGGATGTGTTGCTTTGGAAAGGAGACTCTGCTTTTGTTCCCACAGAAAGCCAGAGGCTATGGATTTGTTCCAGATTAAGATATATCAGGTTTGACCAACCAAGACCCCCTGAAAGGTCTCCGATGACACCATGGCCCAGATGATCCAACATCCAGAATGGTTTGAAGGCAACTGGCTTAGACAATACAGCCTCATGGACTATTCCATAATCCTAAAATTTTCTTTGTGTCCCCATAAGATACAGCGCCCCCCTCCAGCAGGAAGTAGTAAGAGAAGCTATGCCCAAATTCCCAAATTATATGTAATTTTACTTTGTTAAGGTTAAAACCTTCCTTTTTGAAAAAAAAAAAAAAAAGAAGAAGAGAAAAGGGGAAGTGCTGTGGAATGGTCTGTATGTCAAGTGTGTTCCTGATAGGTCAATAAATAAATCACTGATTGGCCAGTGGCCAGGCAGGAAGTATAGGCGGGACAAGGAGGAGAATAAGGCTGGGAAGTGGAAGGTTGAGTCAGAGACACTGCCAGCCACCATGATGACAAACAGCATGTGAAGATGCCGGTAAGCCATGAGCCAAGTGGCCCGGTATAGATTTGTGGAAATGGATTAATTTAAGCTATAAGAACAGTTAGCAAGAAGCCTGCCACGGCCATACAGTTTGTAAGCAATATAAGTCTCTGTGTTTACTTGGTTGGGTCTGAGCGGCTGTGGGACTGGCAGGTGACAAAGATTTGTCCTGACTGTGGGCAAGGCAGGAAAACTTTAGCTACACTGTGGTCACAATGTAAAACCTGGACATGGAATTAGCCAAAGGTACAGAGACCTGTGTAGGAGGGAGTAGGTAGGAACAGGAAGGGACACAGGACCACAGCCCAGGCCTCTGTGAAGTCCATAGGTAAAGCCTACATCAAGAAGTGAATATTCAAAGGAAAAGCAAAAAAACTGCTCTGTAGAGGGTCACACAGGTGAAGGAAGTTAGGGAATGGTTGTTTTTCTTGACAATCTACAAAATGAGATTTATCATTTAAAGAACAGTTTGCTTCAGAGTTTTCATCCGTTAAAAACAAAAGCCAACCTAGAGAGCAGGGACTTTGGTAAGGCCGGAGATCCTGAGCAGTTTAACACGGTGGAGGAGAAAGTCAAGTTGAGTCGCAGATCCATCAACCTGAAGCAGCCCTGGGGGAAGGGTAGGGACACTACACTAGATAAACCCCAAGCTCAGAAACAAGGAGCAGGGGAGGTGGGAAGCAGGCAGTGTGGTTCTCCTGGGACAATCAAACCCAGGGCCTCCTCATGTGGGTCTCAGGGCTCCAGGAGAGGCCCAGTAGGAAACAGTGGGTAGTGTCCTAAATATTAGATTGCTAGCTCACAGGGTACATACACTCTGAGAGATACTGCCAAGTATTCTTCCAAGTTTACAAACGGTCAGCATTTACACGAATGTATTTCTATGAGTTAAAGGGATAGAAACAAGTTATTGTTTATTACCAAGCGGTAGACTTGGTTATTAAAAGGTTCAATTTTCACTTTTTATTTCATATATTTCTGTTTAAATTTGTTTACATATTTTCACATTGCTTTGTAATAAAAATAAAACTAGTTAAAATTTTCAAGTGAAAAAAAAATTTTTCACTGAAATAAAATAGGTCCCTAGAAAATGTCGCACATTTGTTTGTTCCCTGTGACGATGAAGTTTGTGTGTTACCTTGTCTAGGCCACAGTTGAACATAGATGCTTGCGTCACCATTATTCTAGATGGTTTTTGAAGATTTATTTGAGATAAAATTAACATTTAAACTTGTAGACTTGGAGTACAGCAGATTACCTCACATAATGTAGATGGACTTCTCTTCCAATTAGTTGAAGACCTTTTTACAATTAGGACCTGAGGCTAGGTTGGCTGGCTAGGGAGCCACTGGGGTCCATCTGTCTCCACCTTTCCAGGACGGGGACTGAACTCAGGCTTGCAGAGCAAGCCTTCTACTGACTGAGCGAGCTCTCTTCAGCTTTATCCTTCCTCCTGTTCCTCCTTCCTTCTCTTCCTTCTGACAGGGTCACACTGTGTAGCTCAGACTCCCAACCTTTCTACCTCAACCTCCCAAGTCCTAAGATTACAGGTGTGTGTGCTACCATGCTCAAATAGTTGAAGACCTTGGAAGAGGAAGAGGAAGAAGATGAAGAAGAACAAGAGGAAGAGGGAGCAGAAGAGGAAGGAAGAGATGGATTTCCCTTGAATTAGGAAGGGTCCTGCTCGTACACTGCTTGCGGACTTACTTACCTTCAATTCACTCATGACTATAGCTGCTTGACAGCCTATTCTTCGAGTGGTGGACTTACTGGCTTCCATCACTGCATTACTTTACAACACATCTCTCTCTGTGACTTTTTTTTTCTTTTGGTTTTTCTAGACAGAGTTTCTCTGTGTAGCCCTGGCTGTCCTGGAACCCACTCTGTAGACCAGGCTGGCCTGATCCTCCTGCCTCTGCATCCTGAGTGCTGAGACTAAAGGAGT
Organism: Peromyscus californicus insignis; assembly: GCF_007827085.1. Lineage (NCBI taxonomy): Eukaryota > Metazoa > Chordata > Mammalia > Rodentia > Cricetidae > Peromyscus > Peromyscus californicus. The sequence goes on from NW_026294424.1 coordinate 90,949,415, forward strand.
GCACCACCACCATTTGACTTTTTCTTTACTGCTGTCTCTGTCTCTCTCTCTACACACACAGAGGGAGGCACATATATACATATATATTTAACATATATACATATATAATGTACATTCCTATATGATATATAGAAATATGTGTACGTACACATATGCACGCACATCTACTTACCCTATGGGCTGTTTCTTTGTGTAACTCTGATTAAAACGCTACCCCATTTCATACAGTGATGTAGGTGTAACGCAAAGTGCATGCATGGACAATTTGGATTGGATGTCACCTCTCTGTGATACCAGGGCACACCTCTGGGTCAAAGGCTCCGCCTCTTACACACTTGGAAGTCTTCATTGGTAAAATATGGCGGACCCTCCCCCACCACACACACACACAGGCATCACCAGGGTGGTGGGGAGTTCAGGCACCTAAAGTATAGTAGGTTCCAAATAATCCTCCTCTACTGTATTACACAGTTGCAAATATGAAGTACTTGCTTTCCAGGATGTTCAGAGGGCACCCAGGGAGAGGATCTACTGCTCTGTTGACTGAACTGAAGACTGTACACACTACACACCTCTGGCTAATCAGACTCAGAGCCTGGATACCATCAAAGGGCAGCCAGTCCGCCAACGGCTATGGTAAATCCGGCTGCAGGCTGGGATGAAAAGAGGTGAGAGACTCACGGGAATGCCGTATCGGGTTCGGTAGAGGGTCCTCATCGCCACACTTGTCCCACACAAACAGCATTCATTCATGTCAGCTGCCACTTGACACCCAAGACACATGAAGCAGAACGTCCCACAGAGGCCTGGAAACACGAAAGCAGGGGTACAAGTCACTCGTCTGCCCCCATCAGCTCCACCAAGAGCAGTCACAACAGGAGGCCTTTCCCCTCTCTGCTGCCAAGTCCGTCTTCACTGTTTGGGTGGAGCTTCATTACACACACCCCTCCCCCATCACTTCAAGAGTGACAGCACATGGAAAAGATCCAGCTCTTTCTGCAGTAGTGCCACTCGGGTGTTAATTACCGAAACCTACCCAGGTTCCAGGTCAAACCCTCGGTACTAACCCTAAGGTGGTGTGTGTGTGTGTGTGTGTGTGTGTGTGTGTGTGTGTGTGTGTGATGACAAACTAGGAGGTGTTTACGTATGCCACCAAGGCCAGGGAGAGCCACCAAGTATTTTGTAAGGGGAGAATGATTTGGTCAGATCTGCATTAAGAAAATCTTCCATAAAGCGGGTGGTGGTGGTGCACGCTTTTAATTCCAGTGCTCGAGAGGTAGGGTCAGAGGCAGGCAGATCTCTGAGTTCAAGGCTAGCCTGGTCTACAGAGCGAGTTCCAGGACAGCCAGAGCTACACAGAGAAACCCTGTCTTAAAGAACCAAAACCAAAAACAAATAAATCTGCCACAAAACAGTGAAGGCTACCTCCCCCGCCCCTTTAAAAATTACAATTTATTTAGTGTGTGTGCGCACACAGTGTGAAATCATAGGATAATTTTCAGGTGCTCGTCCTCTCTTTCCACCACGTGGCTCCTGGGGCTCAAACTCGGGCTGTCAGACGTGGGCCACCCGCCCTTTTCCCACTGAGCCATCTCGACAACCCTACATTAAAGTTCGAATAGCCAAGTATACGTACATTCAAATAACTGAGTGGTGACTTGGGGCTGGAGGATTAAATGTTAATGGTTAGGCAATTTGACTATTGTAAGTCTTTATTATCACTTTGATTTCTGGATGTCAGAAACAATGTCGTGAGACACGTTAGTCAATCGGCCCTGTCACCTAGTAAGTCAAAGAGCGCTCGTGCGGAATTCCTCTGTCCATGCTCTCCTGTAATTATTAGCCTCCTTTGGTTTCAAGTTCCATTCCATTGCAAGTTAAAGCTTGTGTATTTCCTGACGATTCTTAGGAACAGGTTTCAAAGCAAACCTTTTGTTCCTGATTTGCTGAGAACAGTCTCTGGTCCCCTTTGCCACCCCACCTCATTTTCTTCCAAGATCGCTTGGACAGAGATCTTATTGCATGCAGGAAAACTTAACTGTACAGATTGAAATAGTTCTCTGTGGCTGTGCCAAAACTGGCTGAAAAGTGTCCTGTGATGGGACATGATGTAACTATAAAACAAGATTTTAATATATGTGTAACCAAAAAGAGATTTTGTTGCTGGTTTTTAATCCCAGCACTCAGGAGGCAGAGGCATCTCTGTGAGTTTGAGGCTAGTCTGGTCTACATAGTGAGTTCCAGGACAGCTAGGGCTACACAGAGAAACCCTGTCTCAAAAAACAAACAAACAAAATTAGGTTCAAGTAAAAATGTTTCACTCACATATAATCTGTTTATAATTATTAGGCCAAACCCATTCAGTTTTAGAATCATTTAAGACTTCCAATGTTACCTTAACTCTAGGAGTTATTTTAGGGGTAACATGATTACTTTTGATAGACAGGAGAAAAATCAGCTGTAATCATTAGACTGTCTTTGATTTTGACTGCGTCATTCCAGGATGCCCAGGCGTCTGTAATAAGTTAACAACTTTCAACATAGTGGGGGAGGAATGGAACAGTGTATCAATGTTGGGGGCACCTTCCCCGCACTTACAGACTCCACAGTCGCTGAAGCAATCGCACAGGCTGGTCTGCCAGTTGGAGTTTTGGGGAGCACGAACAAATCCGGGTTGAGTCACGATGACTGTTGGTGCCTGAGCCATCTTCGATGCGAGGTCTCAAAAGCCCGGGTCTGAAAAAGAAAATGTTGGCGTTTGCTGCCTGGAGCTGCTGTGGGTAGGCGCCAGGTTCTGCTCCTAACTAACTGCTGTGCTCCGCTGGCTAGGGACGTGGTTGGAGAAATCAGCTTGTTGATCTCTCACAGTATTTCCGTCTCCACCTCTGAGGGGCAGAGGCCCCAGGGGAAAGGAGTTCACTGAACTGGAAAGGCGAACAGATGAGTCTCATGGGCAGAAGAAACGAAAGAGTGTTGATCGCAAGCTATTTTCAGTCAGGTACCTGCTGTCCAGGAAGGGGGAACAGATGACTGGCCTGTGACAGTGGTAGGGACCATGGGAAACAACCTTCTCTTAAGCGGAATGGCCTAAACTTAGTGCATACCCACCCTCCTCCCCATCTTGATCTGTCTCTTCCGATTTTGACAACCTCCCTTGGTTCCAAGCTGCACCTTTGTCTGGGCTGCTTAGCCCCTGACACCTGGCAGGAACTAGCAAGCCCTAATCATCATCCTGACTGGTCTCCTATTGTGTTTTGTCAGCAGTGATGTTTATTTGTTTACCCGAGTCAGGCTCTCATCACGTAGCCCAGGCTAGCCTCAAGCCTTCCAAATGCTGGAATTACAGGTGTGTGTCACCATTCCCAGCCCAGCATCTGTTGACCATTGTAATACCAGTAAATAACTCTAAATGTTTCTCTTCCCATTACTGAGTATACTATGAAAATAGTTTGTAGTTTTAAAAGATTTAGTAAAGCAAGTATAAGTAGATAGGGCACAATATTTGACATTGAGAATGTTAAAAAAAAAAATCCAAAGCAAGAGAAATTCAAGAGTCCCAAGGTTAGGAAAATGATGAAAAGACAGGATCAAATAGTTTACAAAAGAAATGGGAAAAAAAAAAAAGCTTGAATATATAAAAAGATGCTCAAAGTCTCTCAACAGTAAGGAAAAAATGCTGTCTGTTAGGCAAAATTGAAAACTTGAGGGGCTTGGGTGAGGTGATTGCCCGGCGTTGGCAAGGCCCCAGGGTGGATCTTTAGCACTAAAACTTGGTCAGAGCAGTCGGGAAAGAACATATTATGGACTTGCTGGAGGGCAAGTGTCTTAGGTGAGAAGAGCTTGCAGGAAGCACTATGTTGAATAATATGATTGTGACTGGGTTAGCTTGGAAAACGCAAATGGTGAGGTCCCTCTGAGGCTTTTGAACACAATGGTGGAGGACCCAAAGACGAGCAAAACTTCAAAACTGTCAGCACATGCCTATAGTCCCGGGCACCTGGGGAGCCGAAGGAGGAGGATCACTGGGGTCCAGTTCTAGACCAGCCTGAGCAATGTAGCAAGATCTTGTCTAAAAAAACAAAAACAGAAGAATTAAATATCATCAGGGCATGTGGCAGGATTCAGGAAACCACGAGGCAAGCAGGTTTACGAGCACATAGACACATAGATAGATATGATAAGAGGTATATAAAGATAACGCTCTGATTATGTTAGGTAGATATGATAGAGGTACATAAAGATACGTTCTGATTATATCCACAGAGAGAGTACACCGAGTGCCCAAATCTTGATTACCAAATGCCATTGTTCAAAAGGAAGAGCAGGGTTCACTAATGCGTACCTCCAGAGCTGGGGGAGAGGAGGCCTGAGATGAACCTGGGGAGTGTGATATCAGCAAGAAGAGGCCTCAAGAGTAGATCTAATCAAATGAAGCACTGCTGAGTGGGGGAAGGGGTAGACTTCTGAGGCAATTTGATGGCCAGATTTAGAATTTGAGCAAAAAGTAATGTTATTGTTAGGTTATAACTCATAAAATAAACAATCTGTAGCTCTCTCTCTATATTATCTGTATCATTTCTGTATAATATTAGTATAAATAAATCGACTAACTTTTAAATGGAGAGAAAGGATGGTACTTTCTTCCTTAGAAAGTTCCAGTTAGGGAGTATAGAAGGAACAACAGAAATATAAGACTGTCGCCTGGTGTACACCATAGTACTAACCCCTGCAGGCAAGATGGATGGGCGGAGTCTGTGATATTACTAGGGTATTTTTCATTTTTACCTGGGCTTCCTGGCTGATTATTCCTTCTCCAAAGCAAGCCATGAAGACTGGAACTTCACTTCCCCAAAGTCAAAGAAACTAATCTTCCCTTCCCATCCTTCTGTCTTGGAGTTGGCCATATAGATAGTTTCCGATCTCCTCCATTAGACAGCCAATCACATATACCCACTGGATAATCTGGCCCCCGAGGAAGAACACTGAAGAATCTGCCCAGACCCGGCATGATGCTTCCCCACCTAGTCTGTGAGGCATTGGTGGCCACACAGTGACATCCCCACAAATGCCCAAAGGACAGTCTGAAGAGGCCTGGAAACGTAGTTCAGCAGGTAGAGTGCTTGCTTAGCAGGCAAGAAGCCCTGGTTTCCATCCCCAGCACTGTGTAAAACTAGGCATGGTAACACAATTCCAGCAATCCCAGGACTCAGGAGACAGAGGCAGGGGGATTAGAAGTCAGTTAAGTAGTGAGTTCGAGGACACCTGGGCTACAGGAGACCCTGTTTGATAACAACAACAGCAGAAAGTCTACTTGAGTCTGGAGCAACCGGTAGTACACACTTGTAATCCAGGTGGAGGTAGGAGGATTGTGACTTTGAAGCCAGGCAGTGCTCTGTAGGGAGACTGTGTAAATCCAAAGCAAAAGCAACTAAGTAGCAAGAATAAATAACAACGACCCCACAGAAAGTCTACAGGTAATTAAGTAAGCAGATGTACTGGCTCAAGGGAGAAGGCACGTAGTAAGGAATGGTGGCCTGTCAGGAAGAGTTTCTGGAAAGCTTTCTTAGAGAACGTAGGCTGCAATTGAACGGTTTGGAAGAGAAACCAGGAAATAGAGATGCTACCAGAAGGTGAAGGGCAATTTATGGTGACTCACACTCATTTGTTAAGGAGTAGCAGCTTTACTGACCAGAAAGTTGAACAAACTTCTTCCTACTGCTTTCAGTTCATTTTAAAAATTCACTCATTGCGGAGGACACACAGCTGGCCTGCGTGTTACTGGTTCCTCACCAGCCTTGCTGTTGATGAGAGCTCTGACTGAAGCCACCCCACAGGTTCAAGCTGCTAAAAGGCCACATTTTTCTATCTTTGCCTTCAGGGGGTATCTTCCTCTAAAAGCATTTCCTTCTGTTTTCTTCCTCCTGTTTCCTCCATTCCTTTCTTTCTTTTGCTATTTATTTAGCTCATGTTCGTATGCATTCATCTTCTCTCTCTCTCTCTCTCTCTCTCTCTCTCTCTCTCTCTCTCTCTCTCTCGTGTGTGTGTGTGTGTGTGTGTGTGTGTGTGTGTGTGTGTGTGTGTGTGTATGAATGAGTGTAATTAGGGTTACTCACAGGAGCATGGGCAACTAGCCAGTGACCGCACCAGTAACCACACCAGTGACCACACCAGTGAAGAAAAAAGTCTGTTTCCCAGCCACTGAACGATACCAATTGTACACTAATGATTAACCACGCAGCCAGCTATTCCAGGAAAGGGGCTAACGCCGAGTCATAAGACATGCTAATCAAAACTTCACTTGGATTTGTGGAACCCAGAAGGTCTGATGACCTATGAATAACCGCAGATGGTTGACCAGGAAAGTAGTCTATCTGAAACTTATAACTACCATAGGCCACACCTGCTATACCAGCCCAGAAATCTCTACATACGCCTTGCCTCTGTAGCCCCAATGCAACATAGCTTTTTCTTTTCTTTGTCTTTTTTTTTTTTTTGACTGGAGTGTCCATCTTCCAATTTTTTGAAATATCTTTACAGGATGCAACAGAAGCTCCTCAAATTTATTTTAACGGTTTCAGGAAAAGAAAGTAAAAACATTGCTATAATTCGATTTCATTGCTGACCCTCTTCCCAGCTAACAAGAGCAGGTGTTTGTGAGCAGTGTTTACTGGTGCAAGACTTGAAAATGAGCCAGGCACCTGGTCCCTGGAAGGGGTCTCACTAACCCAGCTAGGAAGTTCTCTACTTCTCCATCTGCTGGGGATACACTTGATGCCCTCATAGGGGGCGCATTTCACCCACTGATGAGTGGGCAGACCCTAAGTACCTCAGCAATGGGTGAGGTAAAGCTTCCCAGGACTGTTCAGACCTCCCCACAGAAGTCCCCCAGTGCTTCCCTCCATCCCAAACTCCAACACTATAATGTCAGAAATCATATTCTGCATGATTACTTACCACAATGCCTTGGAAAGCAAAGCATTTTAGAAAACAGAAAAGCATGTGTATCCAAGTTTGCTTTGCATTACTTTTGAATATTCAAATGCCAGAAAGAACACAAAAGAATACTGGGTGGTTACCTCAGAGTGAGCTGCTGGTAATTTTTTTCACTTTTATCTTTATTATTAATTATTTTTATGATAGTGTTGAAAAAATTGTTAGGACTGGGAGACACAGATCTGTGGTAGAGTACTTGCTTAGCATTTGATAGGCCCTGGTTTGGAGCCCCACCATAACAACAACAAAAAATTAGAACTACCAGGAAAAGCTCCAAAGCTACACAGAGGAACCTTGTCTCAAAAAAAACCCAAAACAAAACAAAAAAATTAGAACTAGCATTTATTTCTTTTATAATGAAATCTTGAGGTAGCTTTTTTTTTTAACCCTTTGGGGGGAAAATCAAATGGACAACTAACATATTTAAAGGGAGTAAGCCATCATCTATGGCTCTGGTTTTACTCCTGGGCTCAATGTCCAGCACGACGCTGGCATTTGGTAAGTGACAGCTGAGTGAGGGAAGGAACATCCTTTCTGCCATTGTTTTCAGAGGGAAATTATAATCCTTAACTTACTTGTTTTGCAAGAAGCCTGGATTGGGGTTATAATAGTGGGCATCTGGGGAGTTCTGAGAGAGAACCACAGGGCAGTGGTTCTATAGTTATCCTTTGCCTGGCAACCCTCACTCAGCATATTGCAGATGTTTGTGTACTTGTATTATTTGAATATTGACTTCACAACCACTTGAGACCTGAACACTGGCCGAGTGCTTCTAAAGTCCATGGCAATCTGCACCTGAGGCAAAGAGGTGCCCCTTAACGTCTATCTGCTTATTGCCAGATAATCGGGAAAAATATTTTCCTTTCTCTACTAGCAGCCTAAACAGTCGTCAGTCTAAGTTGTATGCTGCTAGCCAAGGTGGTGGTGCCTATAATCCTAGCACCTAGAAGGCGGAGGCAGGAGAAAAAAATATTGTAATAATAACCATAACACAACCTCATATCTTTTTCATTAAGACATTTATGGGTTGCCAGGTGGTGGCGGCACACGCCTTTAATCCCAGCACTTGGGAGGCAGAGCCAGGCGGATCTCTGTGAGTTTGAGGCTAGCCTGGTCTACAGAGCTAGTCCAAGACAGGCTCCAAAGCTACAGAGAAACCCTGTCTAGGAAAAACCATAAATAAATAAATAAATAAATAAATAAATAAATAAATAAATAAATAAATAAATAAAATAAAAATAAAAAAATATGTGTTTTAATGTATGAGGGTTCCATCTGTAGGTATGCTAACATACCATAAGAGGGCATCAGATCCCATTATAGATGGTTGTGAGCCACCATGTGCTTGCTGGGAATTGAATTCAGGACCTTCGGAAGAGCAGCCAAGTGCTCCTAACCACTGAACCATCTCTCCAGCCCTTCCTTTTCATTTTCTTAACCCAGGAGAAATTTGAAAACATATATCATGTGCCCTACACACATGGGAATTATTTTCAGTCTCTTCGGTATTCTAAATATTTTTTTTCTATTTCTAATGCAGACAAAATCAAATTACAAATAAAATAATACATTAAAATGTTGCATGTTTCTTTCATGGATTTCTTTTTCTTTCTTTCTCTCTGTGGTACTGGGGACTGAACCGAAGGCCTCCTGCGTGTTCGGCAGGTGCACTCTAAGATGCCCAGCTAAGTTCCTCTTTTGAAGTTGGGAAACTGCGGAGTGGGAAACTGTGGGGATCACCGTGTTTCCGAAAGGGAAGCCAAGCAAGGGTGAGCGGGCTGGGGGTGGGGCAAGAGGTTCTGAATACCAAGACACCCGTGAAGGTTGTCTGCAACTGTGGGGTAGGATGCTCTGCCCAGTACACTCTAGAGCATTCCTAGGTGGAATTAGCGGTCCAGGGTTGCCATTTGCCACTTCCGGCTTATTCTCAAGAGGATTTTATACTGTCAAGCCCACCGTTCCTTACGGAAGAAACACCCCCCTCCATATTTAAAGACCCAAGAGGCGGAGCCGAAAGTGCAGCTCAGAGAAGCGCTGGCTGAGCACGCATGTGCCATAGACCTTGCCCTGCTCCTGGTCCGCCAAAACCTTCCAACAGAAGAATTAACCACAAAGCACTAAGAGAAGCCGGCAAACAGACTCACTCAGTGCACTCTTAGGAAGCCCTGTGAGCCTGTCGCAACTCGGCCTCACTTGGGAGTTACAACAAAATGTAAAATCCAATGCAGACTGTCCCAAGGACCTGACATTTTTTTTTTTTCCTATTGGCTTCAACCATCAAGATGCGGAAGCCTTTAACCTTAGTCAACTCAAATGAAAGGTCACCAGGAAGTGAAGGAAAAAAAAAATCTTCCCAGCATCTGCCTAATGTTGTTTATGTCTTGTTTCTGAGTGTTCTATGACCTAATGTTTGTGCCTGTTCCGTAGTCCTCAGAGTTTATGATATGTGAAGACTGTGCCCCAAACCGTGTTTGTCCACCCAGTCTCAACAAGCCAATTCGGAGTCAAATTAATAGTGGAAAGCAGGAAAAATGGCAGAGAAACCCAGTAACACCTCCACCCCATCCCCCACCCCCCAGTCTGTCCTCTGGATCCCGATTAGGGTTTAAACTGAAGGCTGCTGTGCGGCTAAGCACCACGTGGGCTTCGGTGGCATCCTGTAAGGTGGCCTGACTGTGTCAGAACTGTGTGGAATCCCTTTCTAAGAAACCAGTTCCTCTGGCTAAAAGCATGAGATTCCTGGGGAATTTCTTTAAACACGCAAAGCTGATAGTAAGATCGAGACACATGTGTCTCTTTAGAATGTCTTCATTTCTGTCCGACTGTCTCAAAGCACTCGGAAAGCTTGTTGGCCATGTAGATTCCTGGTCACTACTCTGGGAAACTGGTTAGTCTAGGGTCTGGGAGTTTGTAATTAGCATCTTCGGGCCTGCAGCCCCTGTGCCATAGGGCATGTGGCTGCTTTGAATGTAATTATATATAGAAAAAGGTCTTTCTTTCCCCAGGCAGTCACAGCACATGCAAAATCAGCCCGTGGTACCTCACAGGCCCCTTGGTTGGGGTGGGGATCCTCACTCTAGTACCTCGCAGACCTTGTCGCCTCTTGGTTTGTCCATTTCTCTCTGTTTTTAATAATTACACATCCATTTAAAAAACATGTATTGACCCATCCACAAGTGTAACCGTCTTGTGATAGACGACTTGCTGTGGACCGAGGAGATCCCTGTCATTCCCTGTCCACGGGGGCAGCCCTGCCCGGAGCTCTGCTTTGTACACCGTCTTTGAATGTACAACAGGGAAGAGAGTGAGTGATAAGGCTCAGGAAAAAAAGAAAAAATGGAGATGAGGGGATTGAAATGGGAATCTCAGTGGGCAAGCCTTGAAAAGCAGCATGACCAACACCTTCCCCTTCAGAAGTTTCTTTGCGAGGAATGGTCTCTGCCAGGAAATCTTGCGGTAGTATTAGGCTTACATGTTGAACCTCTTAATTTTAACTATTAGTCTCAGGCTCATTCTTGTACCTACATTTCTGCCTCAGAACACCCCACTCTTTAGAAAGACAGTACACTGGCTTCATAAAATTATGTTATATGGCCCTGATTATATTAATAAATCTTAATAATATTGATTAGCTCAGGTTCTAAACAATACACTTAGATTTTCTTCTTTCTGTTGTATATTGGTATTACAGTTTTTTCCTGTCACATATGATCTCTCTATCAAATGAGAGAGAGATGTGAAAGGTGGCTCTCCTCTTTTTGCACATCAGTGAATTCCAGAATTAAATTTCCATAGTAGTTAGATGTTTGCTTTCATGAGAATTCCTAAGGATTCTCAAACTTCACAAACGAAACCTACAAAAATCCCACCTAGTTTTTGCCAGGTAGTTTAAACAGATAAACATTTTTCATGCACAAAGAAGCTAAGCCACCTCTGGTGAAGAGAGAGAGGCAGGAACGGATCAAGTTGGTAAATAAAGCACATAAAATGCATCCCCCACTGAGCACAGTGTTTCCAGAGGATTCCCGCTGAGATGTCTCAAAGCATGACACTTAGCAAAATGCTTGCCCCATGATCGCTGAGTTTAACTAAATCCATTACATTTAAAGCAATTAAAGGAGAAAAATCTAATTTTCCAACAGAATCTCAAGCTATGGTAGGAATAAAACAAAACAATGGAAGCACTTTTAAAGGAAACTTCCCCCCACCCCATATTTGAAGAAGTTCTTAATAGCAGAGTACTTACAGTTGAAAAAGGTTGGAGCAGGAAGTGTCCTGTGGTCTGGAGTGGAATCCTCCTAGAAGTTAAGCTCGGAGGAGAGCCGAGGTGATCAGCTTTCAGGGGCGGCCAGCCGGCCAAAGAGCAGAGTCCTGTGTTCTGATTGGCTGTGGTAAACCAGACAGAAGTGGATAAGAGATCTCTCTTACCAAATAGGGTATGTTCCTTTCCTTACAATGGACTAACTGTGATTGTACACCTTTCTGGGGAGGGGATGTGAATCACTCAGAAGCTGATGGGTGTTACCTGCCTGGCAAAACTTACTGATTTTTACACCTTATCTTCCTCTTTTAATATAATAAATAAGGAAACATTAGGCAACCTGGAATTGCAGACCTGAGCAGACTGTTTTTTGTTAATTTGTTTGTTTCTTGAGACAGGGGTCTCGATGTAGTCCTGACTGTCCTGGAACTGACTTGTAGGGTGGTCTGGAACTCACAGAGATCAGTCTGCTTCTGCCTCCTGAATGCTGGGATTAGAGATGTGCGCCACCATGCCAGGCTTCTGATCAGACATTTCTCTTTCTCTTTCTCTTCTGTCTTCTTTCCTGCCTCTTTCTCTTCCTCCCCGAAGTGCTAGGGACTGAACGCATGGCCAGGGCATGCTAGGTGAGCACTCTGCTCTGACTCACATGCTTGGCTCTATGTTGTTTTGTTTCTACAACAGACTGAGCACTTGCCAGACGTTAGGCATACTTCTTGTTTTTTATTTGAAAATATTATTATTGTATTTATTATTATTATTACTATAATTCCCCGCTTCCCTCTATCTGTGGTGTGTGCCTGCCCGTGCATGCAGCCACCCGAGTGCCACAGCCACATGTGGAGGTCAGAAGACAGCTTTTGGAAGTCTGTTCTCTCCGTCCATCCGTTGAAAAGCCTTGTCTTTGTTTCAGCTGTGCTGCACAGCTGTGAGCTTCCGAGCAATTCTGTCTCTCATCTCTTGTAGGAGTTCTGGGATTCCAGTTATGAGCCACCATATCAGGTTTCTTTTTTGTTTGTTTGTTTTGTTTTTGTGGATTTCAGGGATCAAACTGAGATTGTCAGGTTTTTTTTTTTTTCCCCTCCTCAACTCTTTAAAAAAATTGAATTAATTTTTGTGTGTATGTATGTTTTGCTTGTGTGTGTCTATGCACCACAGAGGCCAAAAGAAGATGCTGGGTCCCCTGGAATTGAAGTTATACATGGTTGTGAACCACCAGGCGGGTGCTGGGAATCAAACGTAGGTTTTCTGGCAGAGCGCCCAGTGCTCCTAACTGCTGGTCCACCTCTCTACTCAGCTGTCAGGTTTTAGCTACAAGTGCCTTTAACTGCTGGGCTATCTCACTGGGCCCGAAGACACGATTCTTAATGTTTTGGGGGGCATGTTGTGAGATCCAAAGCTGTGCTTTAAGTTGTCATTACTGTATCTAAGAGATCCATGAAATAAAAATGCATCTAACCCATAAGCCCATTGCCCAAGGACAGATACTTCCTGAGATGCTGGAGGCTCTTGCTTATGGGAGATAACAAGCAACATGTTTTCAATCACCTCGACAAGTCTGTTTGACTCATCTACACCTCATCTTCACTGGAGTGCTTGATTACATGTAGGCTGGAGGTATGTGGGCAGGAAATACATCAGGATGTACGATTGTCCCTGACTGGATGTAAACGGGAGGTACAAACGCAAGAAGTATGCCAGTATATCTGCTTGCCCCGATTAGACGTGATGGGAAATACGATGGCCTTGTGGGGTTGCCTTTCTTTTATAATTATTTTTTAAATTGATTATTTGGGAATCTCACATCTTGCACCCCGATCGCACTCGCCTCCCAATCTTCCCATGCCCACCCTTTTCCCCGTGACTGCTCCCCACAAAAACAAACAACAACAAAAACCAAGTCCATTTTGTGTGGCCCATATACTCACTGGAAAAACTCCTGGTGGGCAGTCCCCAAAAGGAGAAGGAGTGTTTCTCTGCCTGCATCTGTGCCAGAAGCCATCAGCTGAGGAGAGCCTTGTGGTGGCCGCAGCAGGATGGGGCTAGCTCTCCTAAGCCCACACAACACAGTGCTGTGGGTCCATGGCGGACGGACGGGGCCAGCTCTTCTGTGAGGCATGGGGCAGGATCTCCCGATGGGACTGACCTTTTTTAAAAATTATTATTATTTGATTTTTCAAGACAGGGTTTCTCTGTATAGCCTTGGCTGCCCGGGAACTCACTTCGTAGACCAGGCTGGCCTTAAACTCAGAGGTAAAGTTGTGTCCCACCACCATCCTGGCATGGGATTGCCTTTTTTAACCTCTGTAAAACATGGCTCATGACCATTTTCTAGAAATCCAGAGATGGACCTGGCCAGAGTCCAGAGTCCATTCTCCTGGCCAGTATTTAATAAAAGCTTGCATTAGGTAGAGGAGGAGGTGAGAAGGGCCAGGACATTCGAGTGGGCTTTGAGATGCATGATAGGTACATGTGAATAAGGACCAAAGGAGCGGGGAGGTCAGCATGGGCTTTGACAGTAACCTCAGTTACACACTAGAAGTGGATCCTTCTGGCAGGTGCCCACCCCCACCCCATTTCGTAAGTTCCTGAGGAAGGCTTGGACCTGACAGTCAGCATGTGGGGAAAACTAACTAATATACACTTTGCTTCAACCCTACTATGCTGTGGGATGTTCTGTATGGCAAATGTGTTGCTGATTAGTCAATAAATAAAACACTGATTGGCCATTGGCTAGGCAGGAAGTGTAGGCGGGACAAGGAGGAGAATAAAGCTGGGAAGTGGAAGGCTGAGTCAGAGAGACACTGCCAGCCGCCACAATGACAAACAGCATGTGAAGATGCCGGTAAGCCACGAGCCATGTGGCAAGGTATAGATTAATGGAAATGGATTAATTTAAGCTGTAAGAACAGTTAGCAAGAAGCCTGCCACAGCCATACAGTTTGTAACCAATATAAGTCTCTGTGTTTACTTGGTTGGGTCTGAGCGGCTGTGGGACTGGCAGGTGAGAGAGATTTGCCCTGACTGTGGGCCAGGTAGGAAAACTCGAGCTACACTACTGGGGGAGCGATTTTGAAATGACTGGTCTACGTTTAAAAATTTTAATTAATTAATTATTTATTTGTTGTGCATGAGGTGTGTATTTCTCTCTCTCTCTCTCTCTCTCTCTCTCTCTCTCTCTCTCTCTCTCTCTGTGTGTGTGTGTGTGTGTGTGTGTGTGTGTGTGTGTGTGTGTCTGTGTGCATGCAAGTCATAGAGCTAGAGTGTAGAGTCAGAAGACAATTTTCTGGAGTCCATTCTCTACTTTACCAAGTGGGTTCCAGGGATCCACCCATTTGGAAAAGCAATTTCATAGGAATGACAGTAATTTGGGTTGGAAAAAGAGATCCAAGGGGGTTGGGGGTGGATATTTCACCTGCACAGGAAGTTCAGCGGTTTGAAGAGTCGAGCCTGACAGTGTCCGGACCGTGCACACCTTCAACCACACCTTTCCCTTTGCCTCAGTTTACACTCACTACACTTTCCTTCTACCACGTGCGTCTCGGGAATCGCCGTCAGCCGTCACGGTTAGCAGCAGCTACCTTTCAGTCCTTCTGCTTAAAAGTTGACCAGTGGCTCCTGATGGTCAAAACAAGAGTTCTGGAAACCTTTGGAGCCACCTCCAAGTTGGGCCATGCCCCTTACACTGGGCTTATATTCAACGAGGGTTTCTGCTGGGGCCACTTTGACTGTGATGCCTAGAATTATGGAACCACCGTCAACAGCATTTTGACATCCTGACATTCCTCAACCTACCTCCCATTGCATTTTTGGTGTGAGTGAAGTGTGTCTGTTGAGTCCTTTGACCAGTTACATTCCTCAATAAAGGCGAGCATTTCTCAGTATATACTCAGAAAAGTCTTGCGTGGCCCAAACAGCCAGGACTTACATCTTCAAGACATTAGAGTTCAGCAGGGTGGGATGGGGGGTGGGGGATGGGGGTGGTGAGGAAGTGGGGGTGGGGTGGGGACTGAGTGGGTAAATGTTTACTGTACAAGCATGAGGACCTAAGTCCAGATCTCTAGCATTCCCGTAGAGTTGGGTGTGGTGACGCACACCTGTGTCAGTGCTGAGAGGTAGAGATGGGTTTCCCAAGGCCTGGCAGCCAGTCTAACTAATCCATGAGCTCCAGATCCAGTATTACACCCTGTCTCAGAAAATAAGGTGGAAAGTGACTGAGTGAGACATCTGACGTGAACATCTGGCTTCCACATCCTACCTAGGCATTCCCACACACGTATGTACACACACATACACCATACACATGTAAATACCTTTTAAAAATGACTTCTTTTGTTCTGTACAGATCTGATAGGCCCTTTTCCAGTTTTAGAAGGCCAAAGGGAAAGTGGTCCATCCTCTTTGATAGACTTTTTTCTTCTGATTGGAGACAGGCCTCACTGTGCAGTTCTGGAACTCGCTCGGTAGACCAGGCTGGCCTGGAAATCCCTGTAGACCAGGCTGGTCACTACTTCACAGAGATCTGCCTGCCTCTGCCTCCTGAGTGCTGGGATTAAAGGAATGTGCCACCACACCTGACAGACTTTCTTTTTTAGTTGTAGTTTAAACTGTTTTCAGTGAATTTCTTTCAGCTTTTACTAGATTTTTTTCTCTGCCCTGTACTTGTAACAATATGAAAAGTCAGGATACATGTCTGTTTCTCATGTTCTAATGACCTGATACATGTAGAAAATGTGTTTTATGCTCTTTTCTTTATATTGGGGTGCTATACCCCACAATCCCAGGCTGATTAAGCTCAAACTGGCCTCAGAATTATATTTTATCTCCCTAATCTCTGTCATGAAGTAGTCACTGGTCTAATTTTTTTTTTCCTTATGGAGTCCATTGCAGCCTTTGTTAGGAAATTGCAAGTTCAACATGAACCTTGGTTAGCAGAGAGGCTCTGGCCACACTGTCTGTCCCTATCCATTTGTCCACATACTTACATTTGTTCCCGAACTTGAAGGGCCTTTCTCTTGCAGCTGCGAGTCCTTCAGTGATTAACTTGGATGAAAACGTGGAGACATGTAGAGATCACCGTTCCCCACAATTTGCCAATGGTTAAGGACATTGGCAGTCACACCGTTACCAGCTAGGTCACACTGGCAGCTACTGTGGAGGACTCCCTCGCCCTCTTCCCTTGACTTGGTCTTGGTCCTGAATGAAGAATGCCAGCACCGGGGAGGTTGAGCCAGGAACATCATGAGTTTGAGGCCAGTTCGGACTAGATTGTGAGAAAAAGCAAAGAAAAGGAGGGAGGAAGGAAGGAAGGAAGGAAGGAAGGAAGGAAGGAAGGAAGGAAGGAAGGAAGGAAGGGGAGGAAGGAGGGAGGGAGGAAGGGGGAGAAAGGAGGAAGGAAGAGGAAGGAAGAGGAAGGAAGGAAGGAAGGAAGGAAGGAAGGAAGGAAGGATAGATGGGAGGAAGAAAAGAGGTGGGTTGAATTTTCATTTCACAATGTAAGAAGCCTCAAGTTGGTTCTTTTTTCTTGTTGTTTTAGAGACAAGGTTTCTCTGTGTAGCCCTCGCTGTCCTGGAACTCGCTCTGTAGACCAGCTTGGCCTCAAGCTCAGAGATCCACCCGCCTCTGTTTCTGAGTTCGGGGATTAAAGGTGTGCACCACCATGCCCCTCCTAAGTTGGTTCTTAGCATGTCCTACAGATCCCATGTCACGCTGATTTTGACTGTGCTTGGTCTGTTTTTAATGCTAAATGTGTAAAACAATGTCATTAAAGAATGCTTTAAGTCTCAACTATAATCTGAAACAATAATGATTACACACACACACACACACACACACACACACACACACACAAACATGCGCACACGCACACACGCATACAAGTAGATACCCAATTTTGATAAAACATCATGTGATAGACTGGCTGATTTGTGACGGCTTTGTAAGTTGCTACTGTCTTTTAGGAAGGCAATGTAGACTATATAGTACATAGAAGAATAAAAAATATCCTTGTGAGCATTTCATGGTGAGTAACATGCTACGTGCTGTGCCTGTATGTGCCTTCTTTGCCTCTATGTGGTCCTGACCCTGAATGACTGAGTCCCTGAGAAAAGGCCCGACTGTGCCAAGCTCTAACTGTTACATAGCTTCACGCTACCCAGAGTGGGCACGAAAGTGCTGAACCATCTAGTCCACCCTTTCGAGGGATACCAGGAGCGACTGGAGAACGGCACAAGATCGTGAGTTACAGACCACTGGGAAATGGAGACAGAGTGCAATGGAATGGGAAATAACCATTTTTGGTTATTTTTGTTTACCTAAGGTTGGGGAAGCTGGAGAATTTTTCTGTCTGCGGTTACCCTCGGGAGCTCGGATTTGACTGAAGATGATGCCGAGCTGTGAATATAAGCATCTGAGAAGAAAGGGATATAGATCAACAGAAGGCAAGGTGGCCGCAGCGATGACCCACAAAACCTTGACTGCCCAGGATGGCGAGATATTTGAAACCTTTCTACTTTACATATCTTTCAATATGTAAATATTCAAATCAGCTCACCAAGGCTCCCGTGTTCCTGTTCCGATCTTGGATTTGCTTCCTCTCTCATGGATCCTTCCTCACCTTCTGCCTGGCAGCAAATAACCCCACAATCTACTCATTGCTTTGGGAAGAAAGCCTAGGTTGTCCCTTCCGGTCTTATCTCGGATGTGTCGGCCTAGCCCACCCACTTTCCTCCACCTGCACCGCTATGCTGTTATTCTGCGGACTGCTACACACATCTCCTTATTTGCCTTCACATTTTTTTTAAGTCACCCCTTCTTCACAGCAGCCAGAACCTCCTTTTTAAAATGCAAATCAAATTCTGTTATTTCCTGGCAAAACCACTCTAGCTGCCTTCCCTGGCACTTGGAACACAATACAAATTCTGTCACGCCTGCTCCTCACTTCCGCAGGCTTTCTGATGTTGAGACAAAAGCTCACTCATCCTCTTACACTTGCCTCTTCTCGTATTCTCACTCAGGTCTCACTCAGGTCTCACTCAAGTTCTCAGTGTTTCAGCTCACACAGAGCTACCACAACCCCACCGGAAGCAGCTCCCCACCTAACCGCGACTTATTCTGGTGGGTTTGGGAAAGGACTTGCTCTCAAATTGATGGGTTTTGTTTGTTTCTGGTCTGTTTAGTAGACGTCCTCACAAGTCAGGAGGGAAGACTTCCTTCCCATCTCTCGTGTTGTTATTGGTGCCACAGTTGTGTGTGTTTGACATCTTACTTGCTCTCTTGCGTTTCCACATATTTTTCACACTCGTTCATTCGTTCATTTTGTGTGTGTGTGTGTGTGTGTGTGTGTGTGTGTGTGTGAGAGAGAGAGAGAGAGAGAGAGACACTCATATGTACGTGCAATGGCACAGGTGTGGAGGTCAGAGGACAGCTTGTGGAAGTCAGTTCTCTCCTTGCACCATGTGAGCGTCAGGAGTGAACTCAGCCTTGGGGTCAACCGCCTTTAGCAGCTGAGCCCTCCCATCCCCCAGGGCTTTTACATACTTCAGGCTGTCTTCTGGAAATGATCATTTCCTGAAGGACTCTAGGTTTCTGTTAGTGTGAAACGTCATTTAGAGACCACTGCTTGGTACCAGGGGTACTCATCGCTATGGGGCTTTTTGAGGAATAGGAGTAAGCAAACAAATACGTATTTAAAAGATAAAATTCAGCTGGGTGTGTTGATGCACAACTGTTAGGCCAGCATTTAGGAGGCTGAGATAAAAGAAAGGCTAGCATGAGATGTATAGTAGAGACGATGTTTAAAAATATATGAGATGGCCGGGCAGTGGTGGCGCATGCCTTTAATCCCAGCACTCGGGAGGCAGAGGCTGGCAGATCTCTGTGAGTTCGAGGCCAGCCTGGTCTACAGAGTGAGTTTCAGGACAGCTAGGGCTACACAGAGAAACCCTGTAGATGTAACCAACCATCTTATTAAATAAGAAACACAAAACCAATGCAAAGAAGAAAGCCAAGAGGTCAGAGCTAAGAGCTAAAACCTTACCCTTCCTCCTGCGGTGGTCCTACCTCTCCGAACCAGAGCTACTATCTGTGTTAAAGTCTTTATATAGAGTTCCTGTCCTGCCTTCTCATTGGTTGTAAACCCAACCACATGACCGCCTCCTCACAACCTGTCTGTATAGGCCTCCAGGTTTTCCATGATTGGTATTGAGATTAAAGGCATGTGTATCCAATACTGGCTGTATCCCTGAACACACCGAGACTTACCTAGCTCTGCCTACCAAGTGCTGGGATTACAAGCGTATGCCACCACTGCCCTGCTTTCCTATGGCTTGCTAATAGCTCTGACCCTGGGCAACTTTATTTATTAACATACAAATAACATTTTAATACAAATAAAATATCACCATATTCCCCCTTTTCTATTTTAATAAAAAGAAAAAAGGAAAAAGCTTATAACTAACATAAGAAAAACTATATACAAAAGTACAATAAGTATATACAATATATACAAGTAATAAATACCTAAACAATGTCTAGTTCATTTGATAAATTCAGAGAAAATAATTCCATTATCTATCCTATTGTATCTAATTCACTTTCTATCCTAATTAATCTTCAACTATAACTAACTAATCTTCAACTCCCTCAGAGACCCAAGAAGGAAATAATATTAGCTAACAAAAATAAAAACAGGAAGTACATGCAAGCAACTTCCAAAAAATTGTGAGTTGACAGAAACAGCCAGCTGCCTGGACAGTCACCTGAGGTTTCTCCGCAGTGTTGGGGCATCATCTTCAGCCTATAGGCTTAGCGTATCTGACAGACTCATTTGTGAAGTAGGATGTACACAAGATCAACAGTTCAACCTCACATTGGGTGAGAGCAGTCCATGTACCAGAAACACCTGAATTCCACTAGTGTCATGTCATGATTCAGGATTTCAAATTCTGGAAATTGTTGATGTTTTTTTAATTCAGCTGTCCATTCTTCTTGGCTATGTGTGTATGTGGCTTCATCTCAGCATCCTGTTCTTCTCCACATCCCTCTATTAAATGCCATTCTTCTATTGAGAGGCGTGAGCTTAGTTACTCTTCAAGAATAACTGTTTCAGCTGCTGTTCCATTGCACATCAGAAGCCATCGGCCCACTTTCTGTTCAGCTGCCTTCGAAGAAAAGGGCACTGTACCTTTTCCGAATTACGAAGGCCACTTCAGGGATGGTGCCATATTGTCCTGATCTCAGAAGATGCCTTTTGATAAAGCCATAACCACACTTGTTTTGACAAGAATCAGTAGTCCTTTGTTTCGTGTCCTGTCTGTCCTGTTTGTCAGCAGTTGATTCGAGGATACTTTGTTGTCCAGTGGCTAACTTTTGCCACAATGAAAGTTAACTCCAATTGCAGTTTTTTCAATGTCCATATTTTCTCTGAAGTAGATTGGTACTGCCAGGAGCCGACATGTCTCATAGTCATAACAAAAAAGAAAAATTTTCTAAGTTATTAAAACATTTTAAATGTCATATTCTGTAGATCTCTGAAGGGTTTGAAGATAACCTGTCTGTCTAAAATATATCTACTCAATCTTGAAAACATACCTAATATAACAAGTTCTATTATAATGTCTAACTACTAACTTTCATTTCTTTATATCCTAATAGTTGGTAATAACAAAACCCTGTTTCAAAAACCAAAACAAAAGAACAAATTCCAAATAGAATTTAAATATAAATAAGCAACGGTCATGAGAGAGCTGGACGACCACACCGATGGAGTCTCCATAACTGGAAGTAACAGGAATTTCCTGTGATTCAACTTTTTGATAAATGAGAGGAAAAAACGAATTAAACTGCTACAAAGAACTTGAATCTCCAAATACATGCCTGGGGTAGTTTGATCTTAACTGTCTTCCAAAGGCCCATCTGATGTCATCTTGGTCCCTAGCTGAGTACCACTGGGAAGTCGTATGTGACCATTGTGCCCTGGAAGGGGATGGGGGCCCTGAGGTGAGCTATGATGGTGTGCTGCACTGCGGACTCAAGAGCATCAGGACCAACCACTCACGGGCTGGCACTGAGCCAGAGTAAACGTTCTCATTGGCTCACTTTATTTATCTATTACTTCACTAGTTTTTAGACAAAGTCTCGGTAGCTCAGGCTGGCCTCGGGCTCCCTGTGGCTAAGGATGACCTTAACCTCCTGGCCCTTCAACTTCCTCCTTCGGTGTACTGGTACGTGGAAGCACACTGGCTGCTCTTTTAAGTTGACTGTCTCAGGTGTGGGCAGGTGCTACATCATCACGTGAGTTTTAAACAGTTGAGCTAGGTGTCACTTTGAAGTGTGTGTGTGTGTGTGTGTGTGCATAAATGATTTATTTATTTTTATTTTATGTGAATTGGTGTTTTGCCTGCATGTATGTCTGTGTGAGGGTGTCAAATCACTTGGAGCTAGATTACAGACAGTTGTGAGCTGTCATGTAGGTGCTGAGAATTGAACCCTAGTCCTCTTGAAGAGCAGCCAGTACTCTTAACTGCTGAATCATCACTCATATATATTGCTTTTTTTTTTTCTTGAGACAGGGTTTCTGTGTATAACAGCTCTGTCTATCCTGGAACTCACGGTGTAAACCAGGCTGGCCTTGAACTCACAGGGATCCACCTGCCTCTGCCTCCCTCATGAAGGGATTAAAGTCATGGCTTGGAATTTATTTTTTTGTGCAATAAGAAGAAGAGAGGCAATCTCAGGGTGTTCCAGTTACATCAACACCACATATCAAAAAGTTTATTTTTCCTGACTGATACATGACACCTCTCTTATTACGTACTTCTGTTTTTATTCATCGCTACGGTCACATGTGAGGTTAACTTCAGGGGAGACTTATTGAAGGACACCCAGAAACTTTATCCCCAACTTTGCAACTTTTCTGTTACATTTACAGCTGATTCAAGCTTGAAGAAATATTGAAGGGAACAAGGGGTCTAGAGAGACGGTTCAGCAGTTAAGAGCACTTGTTCTTCTTGCAAAGACAGGGGCTCAATTCCCAGCATCCCCATGGTGGTTCACAACCATCCATAACACCATTTCCAGGGGGTTTTGATAGTCTTTTTTGGCTTCTGAAGGCACCAGGCATGCACATGGACACAGACATACTTGTGAGCAAAATATTCACACACATAAAAAAAAATTTTAAAATCTAAAAAAGAAATAAAGAAAGAAATATTGAAGGGGCCAGAAGTGTGCCTTGGGGATGGAATTCTTGCCCAGTGAGAACAAGGCCTTCAGTTAGATCCTCAGTAGCACACCGGCCCCCAGTGTATACGCTTGAACTTTTTTTTGGTCACAGTGATCTTGTATGCAGGACGAGACAAGCGGTGGTTCTCCACCATTTACTTGAAAGTTCAAAATCAGATTAAAAAAAAAAACAGTCTTTCTTCTCTTAAAGAGTAGATTTCTGCTGCCAGGACCGTATAATCGTAAGTACACTATTGCTCAAGAGTTTAAACCACCAAGTGACAGGAATTACATTCAATTTATGCTTCTCTAAACAAAGGGAACAAGAGTTTTTCGGGTGAGTAACTGTTGACTTAGCCAGCTGTGTGGAGTCTCAGGTCGCTCCCAGAATTCAACTCAGGAGAGTTGCCTGAGGAGAACCAAGGCTGGGGTAATTCAGTGGTAATCCCATGAGTCTCACTGTCCCCACCAGGGTCTCCTCGCCTCTCACTTGTCACCTGTCTGCTGGAGGCATGCTCTCCAGTCAAGACTTCATTCAAGAGGCCTGCGTAGAGGACACCCCAGCCACACCAGGTTCTCACTCCAGGTAAAAAAAAAAACACCATAGAAAAGGGCTTTTCCTTTCAACCTCCCTAACGTTCAGAAATCATTCGCACTGGCTTGATTCAGGTCACATGCTTGAGTCAGCCTCAGTCAGGCTTGGGAGACCTCTGGCTAAACTTCGGTCACATAATGTTGATGGCACTGCAAGGCCTCTTCTCAGGAAATGAGCAGTGGGACATCTGTGACGGCTGTGGTTCACAGCTAATTTTTGTTGTTGTTGTTTTAAAAATTATTTCTTTTTATTTTATGTGAGTGGGTATTTTGCTTGCATGTATGACCGTGCACCCCTCGGGTGCCTAGTGCCCAAGGAGAACAGAAGAGGACGTCGGATCCCCCGGAGCTAGAGGGGTAGACAGTTGTGACATTGTAGACAGCACCCATGGCTGCACGTGGGTGCTGGGAATCTCAACCAGTACTCTTAGCTTCTGAGCCATCTCTGCCGTCCGACAGCTAGGTTTTAAGGGCTGGTGTTCTCATGGCTCCCTGCCAACCCTTCTTCTACTTCTCTTTTTACAGATATTACTCACCAGCAAATGTTCACGAGCCTGATGTGATCTCACTGTGTCTTTCCCTGAGAACAAATGTGGGAACACAGCCTTCTCAATACCATATAGCTCACTAATCCACCAGAAACATGCAGAATGGCAGAGGAGTTTCCAAAGAAAGAAATGAGTTGTGTTCAACGATTATTTATAAACAGTTGTGAAGATAAGCAGTTTTTTTTTTTTTTTTTTTTTTTGGTTTTTCGAGACAGGGTTTCTCTGTGTAGCTTTGCGCCTTTCCTGGAACTCGCTTTGGAGACCAGGCTGGCCTCGAACTCACAGAGATCCGCCTGCCTCTGCCTCCCGAGTGCTGGGATTAAAGGCGTGCGCCACCACCGCCCGGCGAAGATAAGCAGTTTTAAATAATGATCTATTAACAATCACTATCATGATAACCCAACCCAGACTAAAGTTTTGATATTTAAGTTTTTATGGTCCAGGAAATAAGCTCAAGTAATACATGATTTTGTATTTTCACAGATTTTGTTTTTATTTCTTCCTCAGACAACTCTACTGGATTTGCAAGAAAAGAATCTCAGAAATTAACATTGGCTCTCAAGAGTTTGTCCTTTTCTGTGTTTGAGTAGCTGACCTTGGATTGCACACTGCATTTCTCCGCCATCTCTGTCTTCTCTTGCTCCACCAGCTGAGGGATGTGTGGTTTTCCCTTTCACCTTGGCCGACATGTTTGAAGAGTGCCAACTCTGCAGAACATCTTTCGGTTTGGTTTCTCAGTGATCCTATCAGAGCAGCAATGATGTCAGCATGTCTTAGCACTGCTAATATTGACTTTGACCCCTTGGGGAACTGGTGTGTGCTGTCTTCACTCTGTGGCTGTCCCCCTAGGAGTACTAAGGCTCTTAGAGGAGACACTTCAGACTAGGAAAGTGTTCCCTCACCAATTAAATTAGTATCCATTGGTACATCTTACCTCCAATGGTGATTTTCGATTTCCTCCTTCTTTGTTCATGCACTAATTAGAATTCTCTTGTCTCCCATTAACTTATCATTAAATGATATATATTAATATAGACATAGATATCCATTTTACTCTATTGTAGCAGTAAGTTTCTCTGGTCCTGCCCAGTCCCGCTGTCAGGATGAATCTCTCCCGCCCATGTCCCTGCAGCTTCTTGGTCCCAAGTAAATACATAGAGGCTTATATTAATTATGAACTGGATGGCCTATGGCTCAGGCTTCTTGCTAGCTAGCTATTATAACTTAACTCAACCCATTTCTATTAATATATAAGTTGCCATGTGGCTGTGGCGTCACCAGTCTGCTGACATCTTGCTGTTCCTTAGGCAGCGACTGGAGTCTCTCTTCCCGCCTCTGCTTTTCTTCTTCCTGTCTCTCTCTTGGATTTTCCTGCCTGGCTCCATCCTGCCCTGCCATAGGCTGATGCAACTTTGTTTATTAGCCAATGGGAGTAACACATAGTCACAGCATCCAGAAAGACCTCCCACAACACTCTATAAATTGCAATCATTCATTTTCTTGTCCCGATTTGTCCAGCTTTGACCTTGGAGGCCAGGTCCTTCAGGCTGACTTCTCTAATACACACATACACACATCATTCATGAACATTACTTTGCTTTCTGGCATCACAAGATATCCCAAATTCATTTTGTGTTTTCCTGATCTCACTCCAGAATGAGCTGTTCTCACTCCAGAATGAGCTGTTCTCTGTGATAGCAGCATGTCTTTTCAGAAGGGTATTTAGAAACCCAGCTAGGGTTCCTAGGAGCACTCATTACTGTTGAGTTAGCATTGCTTTTAGGCCCCATTAGTATAGATAGGATACATGGTTACATATTTGTGAACACATATGCATAGTTATGTAGGTATTTTCATGGATACACATTTATCTAACTATCTACTTAGGTCATGGCTTCATGCCAACCTCTCCAAAGCCCATCCAAACCATGGGACTACATAGAAAGGAGAAAGCCCGCTGAACATAAGAATCCATTCCTCTGATTCTGGACCAGTGTGGCCAGGCATCATCTCCTACCCCCTATCTTCCCTGGTGTGGTGAACTGTATCCCTCAGAGACGTAAGCCAAATAAATAACTTCCTGAAGTTGTTTTTGTGAGATATTTTATTGTAGCAAAAAGACAAGTCATTAGTACAGATTTTTTTAATTGTTTATCAGATTTGATTATTTTGGCAGTGTTTCTTGAAATGTGTATTTTTGATGGAGTATTTAAGATTGGTATATATTATACTATGCCTTTATAGAACACTATATATATATACACACCCAGTTCCTAAATTGGACAAGCACCCAGTGCCTAAATTTGACAAGCACACACTGGAAAAGTAGAAGAGATATAAGTCCTGATGACAATCTTTCTTTCTTTTCTTTCTTTCTTTCTTTCTTTCTTTCTCTCTCTCTCTCTCTCTCTCTCTCTCTCTCTCTCTCTCTCTCTCTCTCTCTCTCCTCTCTCTCTCTCCCCCTTCCTTCCTTCCTTCCTATCTTTCTTTTTCTTTCTTTCTTTCTTTCTTTCTTTCTTTCTTTCTTTCTTTCTTTCTTTCTTTCTTTCTTTCTTTCTTTCAAGACAGGGTTTCTCTGTATATCCCTAGCTGTCCTGAAACTTGCTCTGTAGACCAGGCTGGCCTTAAACTCAAAGATCGGCTTGTCTCTGCCTCCTGAGTGCTGGGATCCAAGGTGAGCACCACCGCTGCCCATCCCTGATGACAATTTTTACTATCAACTTTTTGATTTTGAACCCAATGTTTAAGACTAAGACTTAACTTCTCTTTCATTTTTCATTTTCTCCTCTTCATATCTTTCTCCTGCCCCATTAGCATTCTTCTCAATAACTGTTCATTTTGACTCTTAAATCTAAAATCATTTTACAGATCTGAAATTGGATATATCATCTGAGTGTATGTGTACTTCATATTAGATTTTCCGAACAGACCACATGACTTCAGTGTATATGCAAAATGTGTGTGTGTGTGTGTGTGTGTGTGTGTGTGTGTGTGTGTGAGAGAGAGAGAGAGAGAGAGAGAGAGAGAGAGATATTTCAGCTTGAAAATATGCTTTCCAAATTCTTTTATATTCTTTTTGTATAAAGGGAAGATCTACATCCTGTCTCTTGGATTTGAACTCTGACTTCTTGACCACAGAACATGGCAGCAATTCTGTGTCACTTTCTGGGCCAGGTTTTAT
This sequence comes from Peromyscus californicus insignis, assembly GCF_007827085.1. Lineage (NCBI taxonomy): Eukaryota > Metazoa > Chordata > Mammalia > Rodentia > Cricetidae > Peromyscus > Peromyscus californicus. The sequence goes on from NW_026294424.1 coordinate 90,976,215, forward strand.
AAAACTGGTCCCTTCACTTGAAATGCTTGTTTTTGGAACCCAATAGCCCATTGAAAGACTCATGTGGATAGGAATCAAAACACAGATCATGACCATAAACCAGACCAGGCAACAGTAAGAACCAACTTGTCGGTCATACTGAAAGCATTCTACACGAAAACCACGTGGAAAACAAAACAAAGCAAACCCAAACCACAGTCTCCTCTGAGCTCTGTACAAGTTCAAGTCTGTGAACAAAATAAGTGGTTTCTGGGTTCAACCACTATAACATGAATTGCTGAATGGTCTTATTAATAAAAAAACCCAGAGCCAGATATTGGGGTAAAAGCTGAAAGATCAGAGAGGCAGAGCAGCAAGCCACTAGTTCTCACCCCTACGAAATCCTTCACCTCAAGAGAAGGAGCTCCTGTTTCCTCACGCCGTATATACCTTTCTGTGTCCTGCCACATTACTTCCTGGGATTAAAGGCATGTGTCACCACTGCCTGGTTCTGTTTCTCTTATGTAGTCCAGTGTGGCCTTGAACTCACAGAGATCCAGACTGTCTCCCGAGTGATAGGATTAAGGGCGTGTGCCACCACACTGCCTGACCTCTATGTCTAATTTAGTGGCTGGCTCTGTCCTCTGATCCCCAGGAAAGCTTTATTGGTACACAATACATCACCACAAGCCACAATGTCTTGGAGTATTTTGTTTTTAGAAACAGATAACTGGTAGGAGATGAGGGAAACAATATAAAGTGGATGTAGTTTTTCAAGCTTTCATTGTAAGAGAGGAACCGGACATTTGAACACATTTCTTTCTGTTGACTCTAGTTCCTCAAGAATAATAGTCTTTTATTTATTTATTTTTTATTTTTATTTTTTGGTTTTTCGAGACAGGGTTTCTCTGTGTCGCTTTGCGCCTGTCCTGGAACTCACTTGGTAGCCCAGGCTGGCCTCGAACTCACAGAGATCCGCCTGGCTCTGCCTCCCGAGTGCTGGGATTAAAGGCGTGCGCCACCACCGCCCGGCTAGTCTTTTATTTTTTGAGACAGAATCTCACTATGTAGCTTTGGCTGGCCTGGAACTCTCTATGTAGACCTCGCTAGCCTCAAACTCACATAGAACCAACTGCCTCCTGAGTATTGGGTGTGTGCCACTGTACCGGGTTCATAAATAACAGTCTTAAGAAATGACATGAAAATCGAGAAGGGGAAGTCACCTTGCACCCATTCTTTTCTGAAGAAGCAGTGATATATTTTCTTTCCATCATCCTTAATCTATAATCTATACTTACAGAAAGCATTTTTACATTGACATTAATACAATTCACCCCCCTCCCATCTCTAGCTCTGTTTCTTTCTTTCTTTTTTTCTTTAATGTGTATTTGTGCTTTGGTTGTGTCTTATTAGGGTTTCTATTGCTGCAGCAAAACACCATGACCAAAAAGCAAGTTGGGGAGGAAAGGGTTTATTTGACTTACACTTCCACATCATAGTCCATCATTGGAAGAAGTCAGAAAAGGACTCAAACAGGGCAGGAACCTGGAGGCAGGAGCTGATGCAAAGGCCATGGAGGGGTGCTGCTTACTGGCTTGTTTCCTATGGCTTGCTCAGCCTACTTTCTTATAGAACCCAGGGCCACTAGCCTAAGGATGGCACTGCCCATCATGGGCTGGGCCCTCCCCCACTTATCACTAATAGAGAAAATGCCTTACAGATGGATCTCATGGAGGTATTTCTTCAGCTGAGGCTCCTTCCTCTCTGATGACTCTAGCTTGTGTCAAGTTGACACAAAACCAGTCAGTACAGGCTGCATGTATGTCTGTGCACCATGTGCATGCCCGGTGCCTGTGGAGGCCACAAGGAACTAGATACCCTGGAATTGGAGTTACAGGTGCTTTCAAGGCACCATGTGGGAGCTGGGAATCCAGTCCTTTGGAAGAGGAGCCAATGCTTTAACTACTGCGTCACCTCTCCAGCCCTTCACCTTTTCTTACTTTGGGTTTGGTATCCACTTGGTAAGGGGGTACTGTATTTATAGACTCTTGTATTATGCTTTATTTCTTGTCTTTTCCAGTGTGTGTCTTTGTAGATGTTCCTGCTTTATACATAGCCAGACAATGATTAAAGGTGTTCAGTAAATATAAATGATAAGTGGATACATGAGCAAAAGAAACATTCGCATGCTTGCCTCACCTACCAGAAACTTTTTCATATTTTAATTTTTTTTTACTGTCTCTAGTCTCACATTTAAGTGTAAAATGTTTAATTAGGAGGTGCTTGCGGATCAAGAGAAAATCCAGACATGAAAAGCTGTAGATTAAAGCTGATTCATAGTTGCAAAGGATCAGAGAGAGGGAAGATGGGAAGTGACTGCTGACCATCATGGAGTTTCTTTAAAAGGAAATTAATAGGTTTTCTGTACCCTAAAAATAGGTTTCTCCACTTACACAGTAAGACAGATCAAGCCGAATTGAAGTAGTAAAAGAACAGGTTTATTTGAGCAAAGCAACTCCCGGGTGAGTTCTCTAGTCCCAGAGATCCAGGCCAGAGAAGTTGCATGCCCGAACTAGAGCAGGGCGGTTATGTAGCTTGTAGGCGAGGGGTGATGACGTGTCCTCCACAAGCTGGGATTGTACCCAAGTATGGTCAGAAACTGAATGCTTTAGGCAGGGACTTTTAACTTCAGGGGAGGAAGTTTCTGCAGGCACCAAGAATGTGGAACTGGGCTTTTTGGCGTCTTTTCTTTGTCCGAGATTCTCTGAGAGGGTGGGGTTTGGAGAGAGAGGGGGGATGCTTCTCAGACTATGCAGGAGCGAGCTGGTTCCAACAGTAATGTTTGGAATTAGATGTATGATGATGACCACATAGCTCTGGGAACACAGCAAAGCCCACCAAATTATTCCTTAGATGGGTGAGTTTTATAATGTTTGCATTATATCTTAGTTTTTAAAGAAGCAATGAGTTAGAAATCCTTTTCGTCAGTTAAAAAAATCAACAGCTGGATCTAAACTCTACATACCCAATACATTTTCTAGTTGGCAGTGGAATAAATAGAACTACTGTCTCTCTAAACCAAGGGTCTGTTCTTGTGAAATTATGATCAATATTCTTCCAACCAGAAAATCGATAAAAAGTTCAGCATTTCCTCATGCAAGTGAGGAGAGGACCGCTCACATTCTTGACAGGCTCTTAATAGGTCACAAGTAAACTAATGTAATTTCTTTTTGCTTGTTATCTTAGTGTGGAAACATGGCTAGGTCCAGGGCCCCTCCCCAGATGATGTAATAATCCTTTCTTAAACAACCATGAAGACAAGGGTTGGTTGGTTGGTTGATGCAAAGTCAATATGGATCATTAAACTTCATGGGAACAGAAGACTCGAGAGTCTACCTCCTTCTAAGGGGCAGAATAGGCAGCTTTGATGAGGGTAACTCCCCGCAGCTGGCTCCCTAACCAACCTGTCCCTCAAGGAAAAGGAAACAAACCAAGGCGGGTGCCAATTTCCGGTTAGCCAAAGCTCCTTAAAGATTACGGCAGCAATAGGAGTTATGTTTGGCGGAAATACATTTCCAGGTTATAATAACAGGGAATATGGCCAGGGAAGTGGTTTATGACGCATTTCCCTGGGTAATGTTTTTATTATGGAGTCTCTTATTTCGTTTATTCTTAACATTTAGCAGCTGGATTGGAAACTCTGTTTCTTAGTGGTGCACATCTCCATTCCCAGGAGCTATGAGGTCATAGGTGGGTAGAGCTTTCGCTGTGAATCTGAAAACTCTTGTTAGCTAGGCCAACAAACAGAGACCCATGTACCCAGACCCTGTACTCCTCTCGGTGAGCAAAACAGGCAGAAGAAAAGAGGTCCTGAGAGCAGGGATCTAAGAGTCCCTGAAGCCAGAACCCAGAAGGGGAGCACTTAGGACTCTCTGTTTCCCGTTTCTGTTCTTTTTGATTGCAAGCAGGCCTCTCCTAAAATTAAGGGAAGCCATAAAGTTCCGGATGGACGCAGGTCACAGGAAGTGACACTCCTTTTGCTGGAGCAAAAACTACAAAGCTGCCACCTATGAGGGTGCCCTGGCAGAGAGGGGAAGGTGTGCTCTTGGCTCTCTTCCCTCCATCCCTTCCGAGTTCATCGGCTTGGTGGGAACGCGGGGGCTTCTGGCTTCACTGAACCATACCACCCATTGTGTTGGATTCACCTCTGGCATTGGGCCCACGTGTCTCCCAAAAGGCTTGAATTTCCTCCTGAATATAAAGGAAGCCTCTTGATTCTTCTTATAGCTTCCACTCTTTCCCAAGCAGGGAACGAAACTATGGCGTGTGTTAGACACTCAGTGAGGTGGGAGCTTACCCCGGCTCTAGAAAACTTTAACTGTCGAGCAAAACTTCTTTCTTTCCTCCTCCCCCCTCCTCCTCCTCCTCCCCCCTCCTCCTCCTCCCCCCTCCTCCTCCTCCCCCCCTCCTCCTCCTCCTCCTCCTCCTCCTCCCCCCTCCTCCTCCTCCTCCTCCTCCGTTTTTCTTGAGACAAGGTATAACCCTGTCTGTCCTGGAAGTCACCAATCAGACCAGGCTGGCCTTGAACTCTCAAGAGATCTGCCTGTCTTTGCCTCCCAAGCAGTAGGACTAAAGGCATGCACCACCACAACCACCAACCTTCTAGTTCTTGACACGATTTCAAAATAGATCAGGGCTTGAGGGCTTCCTAGGAAAATTAGCAATTTGGTATACCTAAATTTTTAAAATATTCGGAGCCGGGGCAAGGTAATGCCCACCTTTGATCCTAGTACTTTAGAGGCAGAGACAGGTGGATCTCTCTGAGTTCAAGGCCAGCCTGGTCTATATAGTAAGGTCAGCCAGGGCTAAGAGAGAAGCTGTGCGTGCGTGCACGTGTGTGTGTGTGTGTGTGTGTGTGTGTGTGTGTGTGTGTGTGTGTGTGTGTGGCAGCTGGGGTTGGGATGGGGATGGGATGAAGGAGACTTTAAAATATTTGTTCAACATTGTAAGCTTGTACGTGAAGACATTTGATCTTTGTATAGGAATTTGAAGATAATGCAATCTGTTAGTAATGGAAATTAGTCTCTTAAACCATAGCAATTGCAAGATTTCCCTCATAGAAGTTGTAAACATATAGTTCAGTGCTTTTATTTTTCTTCAAAGTAATACGTGGCAACAACTGAAATTTTCAAAAGCTCCGGAAGATTTTCTGTGAAGAGCTTCAGTCTTCTGTCGAACTTTCTCAGACTCACTCCTGCCCCAAAGAACAGTGTCAGCCCTTTTAATGGACTGTTTCTGTTTATGCTCTTCCTGAGCAATGTGTTCACTGTTGCTTACTGATCAATAGCTGACTAGTAACTTTAAACACGATTTCCCACATGATCAGGGAAGATTTCGCTCCTGTATGCACATCTCTCCTTTCAACATAGCCATGGTATCGCCTTGATAGCTTCATCATAGTTAATGACGTTTTAAGACAATGCCAACCTTAGATCTCTATATCAGTTGTGTCTGCTTTAGACATCGTCCCTTTGATTAAAACCAGAACCAGTTTAGAAAGAACATTCTGTTTCTTCTCTTTATGTTCTTTCTTTTCTTAAAAAAATATATATATATAATGTATCTTAGTTACTGTCCTATCACTGTGAAAAACACCATGACCAAGGTAACTTATAAAAGAAAGCATTTAACTGGGGACTTGCCTACACTTTCAGAGGCAAGTCCATGATGATCATGGCGGGGAGCATGGAGACAGGCAGCCAGGCATGATGCTAGAGCAGTAGCTGAGAACTCACATCCTGATCTGTAGGCTGTAGGCCAAGAGAAATAGAGATTGAGCCTAGCATGGACTTTCAAAACCTCCCAAGCCACGCCCAGCTACACATCTCCCCCAATAAGGCCACACCTCCTAATCCTTCCTAAACAGTCCACCAACTGGGCCAAACATTCAAATATCTGAGCCTATGGGGACTATTCTCATTCAAACCACCATGTCTTTATTATTTTATTTTATGTGCATGGGTGCTTTGCCTGTGTGTGTAGGTCTGTGCCTTTGGAGGGCATTTTGGATCCACTGGAACTGGAGTTAGAGATGGTTGTGAGCCACCACGTGGGTGCTGGGACTTGAACCCAGGTCCTCTCCAAGAACAGCCACCTCTCCAGCTGCCTCTGTTCTTTGTGTAAGACGAGGCCAGTATTCTCATATTCTTTTTATTTCTATGCCCCAACTTCTATATTTTTAATGTTTTATATATTTACAATTTTTGTATGATTTCTAAGTTAATAAAATGTATCCTTAGCCATCACTCAGCACTTTGTGATTCAAACTATGGTTTGTATCTAAGTAGTTAAAGAAGTGTCACCCCCCTCCCTGGGGCTGTGGGCTATCACCAAGGACTCAGCCAAGTTTCATTTTCTTTTATTTGCTTATTTTGTCCCTTCCAATCATGCTATAATTATTAACTAACTTAATCCTCACAATAGACCTATGAGGTTGGTAATTAATAATAAATCTAGCTGGTGAGGTCAGGATTTTTTTCCCTTGAGAGTTTCTGAGCATGTCTCTTCATCATCTTCTTGAGAGGACCTTGACCAGCTACCAGGTATTAGCTTCAAATCTTTGGATTTCTGTTTTCCCCGGATGGCTCCTTCCTCAGATCTTCACCCTTAACTTCTGTTTGGGTTGATTACTCTCTCCCCCCATAACACACACACCTGAAGTGCTGGAGGTGGATGGAGCTCAGGGCGGTCTACTCTACCTCTGAGCTGTACCTGCAGCCAGGCTGGTATTGTGTAGAGCTATAAGCCTTGTGCTCCCAGGAAGCCTTTCTTTATTCCTGTCTGTAGTTCATGCCTTTCCACGGTCCATCCCTTCATTTAACCGTATCACGTTCAGATGAGATTCCCTAAGACTGGAGTGGGATAATTTTGAGTCCTTCTATGTCTGAAAAGAATTTTATTCTTCCCTCATGCTTTTCTAATTTGATTAGAAATCCCGGGTTTCAACAGTTTTCTGTATGGGAGTGGTAACGTGGAAGGGGGCACTAGAATAGTTCTGAAGAAGGGAAGGAAACAGATGAAAAACAGAGACAGAGAAGTACAACGCAGAATACATGACAACGGACTCCCACATCAGGGACCACACTGAACAGCCCAGTTAAAGCGGAACAGCTTTTGGATGAGACTTAAGAATAAACCCAGCTATGTGTTAGTGTCCAGGTTTGTCAGCTTAGTGCACAGAACCGGTATAAGCCAGAGGAGAGACAAAGATTTGCTAGGGTCTAGTCAGAGTCAACTGGTGTGACTGTATTACCATAAGGAAAAGAAGATTGTAGCACAGGACTCAGGTGTTTACAACAACGTGGTCGTACTAAAAAATACACCAATGAGTAGCCTGGCTGAGGAAAACGTGTCATATGATGTTACTTGTCAAAAAATTCAAATAACAGATACATTTTTTAATGATAATATGTACTTTTCGAACCAGAATTATATTGACCAGCAATAAATAAATAGGTGGTGAAGCTGAAAGGAAATTACTATCACAAAATTCAGATTACTGAAGCATGGGCAAAGAGGGAGAAGGCAGGGCGGGGCCTCGGGTGTGTCCCAAGTGTCTGAGATAGTAAATGTCTTTAGTAGGGTGGTGGCCTTGTGGCTGTTCGTTTTGTTCTGTAAAGCCATGCTTGTATGTTACAAGTGTACTGTTTTAATAGTGTGCAATGACTTTTATTTGCTGATGAAGTCTGATTTAGGTGTCTTCAGCATATTTCCATTTTATGAAAAGCAAAGAACAAGCAGTCCTCGGACGGACCCAGCTTCACCTTGACTAATGTGGTAACAATGGCATTTGTCAGTTTCCTTGTTGTACGCAGCCACCCGGAGCCAATCACAGAGATTGTTCTTCTTAAGGCATTTCTTGGTGAGATATTTCAAATACCTCTCAGAGACTGTTCCTCAGAAACAACTGTGATTTTATTCTTTAAGCATTCAATATGACCAACATTCCCAAGATTTTCAGTTCTTCTGTTGACTTTAACTTTCTCCCATAGAAACTGTTCAAAATTTCCAGAATCAAAAATTCCATCTTTTACTTGGTTGAAGGTCCAAACGAAACCTCCAGGTCAACTTCTTGGAGTTCACACCTGTCTGTGGTGCCATATTGAACCTCGGCCGTAGGAAGAGGAGAAAACCTCCCTGTTATGTGTACCTCTGTCAGTAAATTTTCTAGACTTTTGAGGGTAGCATTCTATTCTGCTTTCTGTGACTGATGAAATTCTATTGATTTTTTTTCTCTCCAGTGCTGGGATCAGACCCAAGGGCCTCACGTATGCCCTGGACATTTCTGAGATATCTGGTTATAAATTCCCCCTCCCCCTCTTTCATTGTGCGGGGCCCCTTATGGATCTTTGCCCTCAGACTCATGTCCTTCAACGTGAAGGAAAATCTATTTCTTTTAGTTATTGTCTCTGATTCTCGTTTTATGTCAGTTTGACACGTGCTAAAGTCATCTGAGAGGAGGGAACCTCAAATAAGAAAATGTCCTCCGTAAGATCAGGCTGCAGGATTGATGGAGGTGGTGGCTACCAACTTTAATCCTGGGACTAGAGAGGCAGAGGCAAATGGATCTCTGAGTTCAAGGCCAACCTGGTCTATAGAGAGAGTTACAGAACAGCCAGGGTCACACAGGGAAACCCTGTCTCTAAAAGCAAGAGAGAGAGATAGAGACAGAGACAGAGACAGAGACAGAGAGACAGAGAGAGACAGAGAGAGAGAGACAGAGAGACAGAGAGACAGAGAGACAGAGAGACAGAGAGAGAGACAGAGAGACAGAGAGAAAGAGAGACAGAGAGAGACACAGAGACAGAGAGACACAGAGAGAGAGAATGTACCCCATTTCTTATTTTCGCTTTCTCAGTTTTTTTCTTTGGGTACCATTCTTTCACTTACTTCGTGTCCTCCACCAATGAAGCAAGATCTTTCCTGTTTGGTGGCAACGTTCCTCTCCCTGTTTGGGGGGCGGGGTGAACTAAATGCCTCTGTGGTGGTTTGAATAAGAGTGGCCCTCATAGGCTCATATATTTAAATGTGGCACTATATGAGAAGGATTGTTGGAGGAAATGTGTCACTAGGGGTGGGCATTGAGGTTACAAAAGCCTACACCAGGCCAGTGTCTCTCTCCTGGCCTGAGGATAAGGATGTAATTATTAGGTACTGCTCCAACACCATGCCTGTCTGATTCCCTCCATGAAGACCATGAACTAACCCTCTGAAACTTTAATCAAGCCCCCAGTCAAATGCTTTCTTTTCTGAGAGTTGCCGTGGTTATGGTGTCTCTTCACAGCAATAGAACACTGACTAACAGCCTCCAATAATGTATCAAAAATGCAAATATCCAAACTTTCCATCTCCCGGCTCTTCAGTTGGAAGTGTCCCCGTTTGTTTTCCTGAGTCAAGAAGGAAGGGGGATGAGGAGGTGAAGCAGGGACAGGCACTCAGTCAGGCACCGGACTCAGTGCCCGCTAGAGTAGGTCTGTGCATCTAAGTGCGTGAAACACCAAAGTATTTCCAACTCTGTGTCATCCCAGACACTGTACTGTTCTGTAGGTTGATGCTTTTGTCTCTGTTTCAGATTCCTATACAAAGGAGGAGATGGTGCTCGGTAACCAGACACAAGATAAAGAAAACCCAAGACTCCTTACAATTTACATCCAATGTCCTATCCCTGATAACAGAGTGACGTTCATTCTTCTCACGGCTTAGTACAATTGAAGATTGTTGATTTTATACAAAGGAGGTAACAGATGTTTTTGGTGGTTAAATAGAGATAACCTGTTGGCAGTGACTGGATACCACTGTGTATTGGGGATGGTTTGACAGAGAAAAAGTAAATACAGTTATGGGACTCACCCATTACTCACTATCTATGATTTCTTGACTCCCCATATCTTTCACTCAGATTCTTCCCTGTGAGTCAATACTCGGAGATCCCAGTAGAGAAATTAATCTTACTCGGAGACTTTGGGCTTAGTTGAAAAAAAAAAAAAAAAAAAAAGCCTGCGACACTGAGGTCATTTGTTGGGGCAGACCAGGGAGTGAAGCTTCTCATTCAATCTAATGTTTGTTTCTCCAGGGTGGAGCTTGATGACCGGGCTTTTAGAGGTATTACATTTCCTCCTGGGGATAAACTTCTCCATTTTTTTTTTTCTGTGACTTGGCTGGGCATGCTGATATGAAAAACCTCAGTGCCATGGAGTGTTGGAGGGCCGAGTGAGCGCTGTTCACACTCTTCCTGGGAGACCAGTTTCAGGGCGTGCATTTCCTCTTTGTGAGATGTTTGTACATACCTCTATTCCAGACCTGCACCACCCTCCCTGCTTCCTGACTGGTTCATTCCCGGTTGTCCTCTGGTTTCAGGTAAACCATCAGCTTCCAGGGAAAACTTGCGCCCACTTCGTCATGTCAGCCGTACCCTGTCTGCTCTCATATTGGGCGCCACTCCGTCACCGCCCTTCTGTTAACACGGTGTCTTCCTCCACCAGGTTTCTCTCCTTACACAGGGCTTTGTGATGTGACCTGTGCACCGAGTCCTGCTGAATGCCACTCCTTCCCCTCTTCCTGAAATGTTCCCGTTTTCTTTCTCTTCTATCCTTCTGTCTTTTCTTCAGTGAAAGTTATTAGAATTGAAATGGAATAATCCTTGTTAAACTCTAATCAAATAATAAACAAGTGAGGAGGCTGTGAGAAGGGACTGGGATGCACGTCTCTCTGTTAGCAACCATGACGTGAAACTTCCAGAACAACAAGCAGCTTACACAAGATACTTTCTTTTGGAAAAAAAAAAAAAAGCAGCTGTGTTTGTTTTACTTTCTGTGGGTGAATGTTCCGCCTCTTGCATGTGTGTGCGCCCCACCTGCCTCTACATAGTAGATCCCCTGGAACTGGGGTTATGGATGGTTATGAGTCACCATGTGGGTGCTGGAAATCAAACCCAGATCCTCTCCAAGAGTGACAAGGGTTCTTAACCACAGAGCCACCTCTCCAGCCCTCAGGCAGAATAATTCCCCTGAGAACATCTGCCCAGAACCGCTTCTCCAAATTTGGACTGACACCACCCTGGCGGACGCTCTTTGTATTCAAGGGCAGTTGCTGCCCGGAGTTCTGTTACCCTCCTCCTCTTACCTCTAAATCTCCTTGTCTCCCAGGCCAGTAAGACGGTTCCGTGGGTGACACTGCCCACCGTCACACCTAGTTCTTTCTTTCTTTTCTTTCTTTCTTTTTTTTTTTTTTTTTTTTCATTTTTCGAGACAGGGTTTCTCTGTGCAATTTTGGTGCCTGTCCTGGAATTCACTCTGTAGACCAGGCTGGTCTTGAACTCACAGAGATCTGCCTGCCTCTGCCTCCCGAGTGCTGGGGTTAAAGGTGTGGGCCACCACCGCCCTCTTTCTTCCTTTCTTTCTTTCTTTCTTTCTCTCTTTCTTTCTTTCTTTCCTTCCTTCTTTCTTTGTTTATTTACTTGTGTGTCGGGGCACACATGCACACACATGCACATGCCATAGTATGCGTGTGGAAGTCAGGGGACAACTTGTAAAGAGTTGGTGTCCTCTTTCCACGGTGTCTGTTCTGGGGCTTGAACTCGGGTCACCTGACTTGGTGCTCTTCCCTGCTAAGTCATCTCATCCGCGTTGATCTCATCTTCTACAGATTGCATGATGATTCCAGACTCTGGGAACTCGGAGGACAGGGACCCCACGGGGACCCCACGGCAGTGGAGAAATGCTAGTAATTAACAGGGAAGAGCAGAGGGTCTTCACACTTTGGTCAGTCAAACAATGATGGTAACAGGAGGTGAGGTGGTTGAGGGGAAAAAGAATGACCAGTTTCTTTCTTGGCTAAAAGGTGGATATGTCCTTTAAAATGCCTTGTTTTTACCGGAGGCCAGAGATGCCAGAAGTGCCTAAACCAAAAGTGTGTCTGGTTTTCTGTAGCCAGAAGCTGGAGATGGCAAGAGATGTGGGGGTTTTTCTTATCTCTTCCCTAAATGACTACTCCTTCCTGAGAAGCCAGACTGAGGATGTGACCAACTCTTGGAATGAAAACTGGGCTGCCGGCACATTCTCTCCTTTCCTCCATCCACTAATGCCTTATTAACTCCAAGGCAGTGAGGCTCAATGGTTTCCCACCTCTGGGGACCTCCCTCCTGCTATGTAGGAGCTCAATGGAGGAGAGAATGTTAATGACACCTCAGACAGATGTTAGTTACTACATAAGACCTGTAGAAGAGACAGGATTTGGGGAAGGATTGCACCGGCTTTAAGATTATGACAACAGTTTCTCCAGCTCAGAGGATGCTACATCCACATCTTCCCAGGAGAAGGCTCGAAATTCTGGAGCAGAAAGCAGCTACTGCAGCAGAAATGAACTGCGGAACTTCTGACATTCGTGGGTCATGAAGAAAATGAGAGTGCTTTGAGGGAGCCCGGCTGTAGGAAACGAGGGTTTGTTACAATGTGACAGAACAGAACACCGGCCATGTTCCCACAGGGAGCGTCAGGTTTCCAGATGCAGGAATTAGGCAGAAATAGGGGTTGGGGTAGAAGAGAAAGGATGAAGGCATGAAAAACAGAGTATTTCAGAATTTCAAGTCCTTTCTTTAATTCCATAGGTTATCCACAGTATTGTGGCAGCATTCCATGTCTTAGTTATTGGGCTAAACTTCCTGGAACCTACCACAGACAGGAATCAGTATGCCTGGGGGGAATTAACAGTTGATACAAGCTCCAGCCACATTTAATTCTTTGAGCAGAGGCGCAAGAGGTCCTGTTCGACCAGAGGGTACTGTGGGGGCAGGGCAAGATGATTCCAGGGTTTGGAGAGGTGGCTCAGCCATTAAGAGCACTGGCTGCTTTTGCAGAGATCCTGGTTAGATTCCCAGCATGGTAGGTTAGAATCACCTGTAACTCCAGTTCCAGGGGCTCCAGTGCCATCTGTGGGCACCTACACACACATGGTGCACACAAACTCATGCAGGCACACATATGTACAAATAAATAAAGTCTCTTTAAAAAAAAAGAGACCATTGTTTAAGCCATGAAGTACTGATGAAATTCCATGGGAGACAGGAGGTATGTGTGTATATATATCGTCATTCTATGCCTTGAAGGCCAGACAGAGTCCTTTTGCTGTTCTTTACTTTGTAAACTTTTGAGTGTTCACATGTACTGTCTTTCACTCCCTGCTTTCTTAGATAATTTGCTGGTTTTTGGCTCTAGCATATTCTACTGTCAAGTAGCATTCTGGGAGGGCTTTGATTAGAAAGCAGTAGCCTGGTGTGTGGGAGCCTTAAGCAAATGGAATGCAGAAAATGAAGCACAGTATCAGCGAGAATGAGGCTACAATAATAATAGTTTTCAGCTAGGTAAAGGCGGAGGCAGGCAGATCTCTGAGTTCGAGGCCAGCCAGGGCCGTTACACAGAGAAATGCTGTCTGGAAAAACAAGACAAAAACAGAACAAAACAAAAATGAAAAGAAAAACAAGGACATTTAATTGGGTTTACTTTTTCAGAGGCTAGAGTCCATGATGGTGGCTTGGTGACAGGGACAGATGAGAGCTCACATCTTAAACCACATGCAGAGGGTAGCCAGAGAGGCCTAGGGATGGCCTCCGTCTTTGGAAATGTCACAGCTTGCTCCCAGTGACACAGCTCCTTCAACCAAGCCACATCTCCTAACCCTTCCCAACCCCCTGGGACAGAGTATTCTAACATAGGAGCCCATGGGGTCATTCTCATTTAAACCACCGTAGGAAGGGAAGTTAAAAAAAAAATGTTTTTATGGAATCAGAGACTTGTATGGTAAAATAAGGTTTTATCCTAATTATCCTAAGACGAAGTGATTGGGCTTTTCCAAAAATTGAAAAGGAATGATAAGGGCTCTTAAACAGCTCACAGAAGGCTTCAAGTAAATCCCACAGGTTTTTGGAAGAAAAACACCTTAAAGCCAGTACATAGATAATGACTGAAAGTTGAAAAATTCCAAAGGTAAAAACTCAGCACTCTGACTGAAAATGCAAATCTAGTCCTCCGTTTAAAACAACGGGACTCTCTTAAGACACTGTCTACCCACAGTTACGCTTACAGAACTGGCTCAGTCAATGTCAGACTAAGTTTGTCAGACTTGTTCTGTTTATAAAACCGAGTATTAACAAAGTCACGGTTAATGCCCAAGCAGTTCTCTGCAGAATTCTAGCCACAGCCTTCTTAGCTGCTTGTCATGCACAGTTCTCGCCCTTCTCTGAAGAGTTACGATCTCGATCCGTGATATTTTTCATTGCTCTTATAAAGTTCGTAACTATTGTTTGTTGACATTATATAAAAACACAGCGTCTACACTACGGTTTTAAAATACTGCGACATTACCCATGTCATAGACAAAATGAAGTTGAAAAAACATGGACTTTTGGTGGGCTTGGCCTGAGAGCATGTCCTCTTTACTTCTCTGCTGCTTAAAACTGACAAAAGCGTTTTGTTGACACTAATTCCTTAAGGCTTGTCACTCGCCCTACCTCCAAAGGTAGGGACAGATTAGATCACGGGGACGGAATCATCCCAGAGACATGGGAAACTCAAAACCAAACCACCAGATAATTTAAATAATATCTGCAATAATTAACAATATTTTTAATTTTTTATTTTATGCATATTCATGTTTTGCCCACATATATGTTTGTGCACCACCGGAGTGAGTTACAGACAGACAGTCAGGAGCCACCATGTGGCGCCTGGGAACTGAACTGGGTCCTCAATCAGTGCTCTTGAGTGCTGAGCCATCTCCCCAGCTCCCTGCTAATCAAGAATAATTTTTAAAAGTTGTTTCAATACAAGGGGGAAACTCTGAATTACGTGTTTGTGTCTCAGCACTGGGGAAGCTGAAACAAGACAATGAGGAGAATCGTGAGTTTCAGGCTTGCCTGAGCTACACCAAGAATCTGTCTCAACACCAACCACAAAGATGGAGTCTCCTGTGCCAGTCCTCCCAAAAGTAACTGAGACACGAGGTTCCAGAAGAGTGGTTCTTATGTGTGTTACAAGCTAAGTGTGTCCTGACCTTGGCTCCTACTTGTAGTTTATGATAGATGTTGCAGACACAGACATATCTCAAACATTTTCAACCAAGTCATAACTATTTACTCTATTATATATAGTCTATTATGTGTAGTTACTTACATAACTGCATATAATATAGTCCAATGTACACAATTATATTCCAGAGAATTTCCTTGCTGGGAAGAAACTACGCTCATGAGCAACCCAGGTACATGGCTGTAGGACGCCATGAGATGCAGATCTTTACAGTTACTGCTGAAAGTGGGAAGTGATAAGAGACAAGAAGGGATGGAGAGCAGCACTTTTATATTTTGGTGATAAAAACGCATTTGTACTTACATCATAGGGCAGATTCTGAACATGCATGTTATTAGTAGTTTAGCATGTGCATAGTGTTAATGGATTGTTTGTTCTGGGTTAACCCTTGCTTCTCCCCGGCCCCCCCTCCCCCAGTCCAGACGATCCTGGGAAGTACAAGGTTGGCACTGGGAGACATTAACCAGATTCAGCATTTCAAGATATATCTGCCCACACACCCAGGGAATGAGGAAAGCATAAGAGATGAAAATGAGAGAGACCCAGGCATCAGAGTCTCATCTGACCAGAGGGGCGGGGCCAAGCTCCAGAATGATTGTTTTGCTGTCCACCCTATGAAGCCTGCTGGATGGAGATGAGAAGGAGGGCAGGGTTGTCTGTTTGCTTATCTATTTATATGCGAATCCACTGCCTTCTCAGGTCACCAGGTAATGCAGGGCTTTCCATGGGAAATAAAATCAGCAATACAGTGTCTTTTGCTTGACAAATGGAAGTACTCTTTATGGACATTTCAAGTACACCTACGTTAGAAAAGTAGAATAGAGGTTACCTACTCTTTCTTTCTACTTTGACAACATTTTGCTGGCCTTGAGTTTATTTTCTTTTTTTCTTTCTTTCTTTCTTTCTTTCTTTCTTTCTTTCTTTCTTTCTTTCTTTCTTTCTTTCTTTCTTTTTTCTCTTTTTTGGAGCTGAGGACTGAACCCAGGGCCTTGCGCTTGCTAGGCAAGCGCTCTACCACTGAGCTAAATCCCCATCCCCTCATTTTCTTTTTTAAAACAATCATTTATTTATTTATTGTGTGTGTGTGTGTGTGTGTGTGTGTATGTAATTTGTATGCATGCCTGCCATAGTGTGCATGTGGGGATCAGAAGACAATGTATAGAGCTGGTTTGCTCTTTCCACCATGTGGGTTACAGGTATCCAACTCAGGGTCTCAGGCTTGTCAGCAAGAGCCTTTACCTACTGAGCCATCTTGCTGGCCCCTTGAGTCCGTTTTCTTAAGCATTTTATAGCTTGTTTGTTTATCTGAGACAGAGTTTCTCTGTATATCCCTGGCTGTCCGGAAACTCACTCTGTAGATCAGGCTGGCCTCGAACTCAGAGATACACCTGCCTCTGCCTCCTGAGTGTTAGGATTAAAGGCGTGTGCCATTACTCCCTGACATTCATAACTTTCATGAAATGTTAAAAATATAAGGGTTGTTAAGGAAGGTAATTTTTTAAAATAACACTTTTATTAATTTTTTGAAGACTTCCTGCAATGTATTTTGATTATATTCACTCCTTTTCTCCCCCTTAACTCTTCCAAGATTCCCCCCACATCCCTATGCCCCAACTTTGTGTTCTGTTTGTTTGTTTTAATAATCTATCAGCTCCAATTTGTGCTGCCTATGTACTCCTGAGTGTGGGACCACCAACTGGAGCACAGTCAACCCCCAGGAGCCACAGCCTTGAAGACCCAGAAACCATCAGGTGTCCATAGTTCCTCAGTTAGGGATGGAGCTCATGAGCTCTTCCCCTTCCATTCTGGAATGCTCAGATCTTGTGTCAGAACCACAGTTGCTGTGGGTTCATGAGTGCAGTGACCCTGTCACGTCCAGATGACAGCTTCACTCCTGTCCTTCCTGACCTCTGACTCTTACAATCTCTCTACCCGATCTTCCACAGCGGTCCCTGAGCTCTGGGGAGGAAGTGTGACACAGATGTCCCATTTGTGACTGAGCAACCACAGACACTTTTTCTTTATGGCTTGACCAGTTCTAAGTTTCAGTGTTAATCACCATCTACTACACAAAGAAACTTTTCCGATGCCATCTGGGAGCTGCACTAATCTATTGATAAGAGAGATGCAAATATAGAGGATAGTGTGATACTATGTCCCTTTAGCAAACTAGTTCTTGGCAATACCAGGTTTTTCGGTACCAGACATGTCTTTTCCTGTGGAACAGGCCTTAGAGCCAATCAGAAGGCAATTGGTTACCCCCACAACATTTGTACCACTAATGCACCAATGGTCATCTCTTGCTACGTTGGTCATTACTGTTCACAGTGCTCACAGCTAGGTAAAACTGTTGGTGGCATTGTTCTTCCAGTAGCCTGTAGAGTACCTTCTCTTTCCCGTTGTTAGGTTGAGGCAACAGGAAATAAAGAAAGAAGAGACTGGTTCCAGCAGCCACAAATTGTCCTCTGTAGAACAACAAAGGCCGTGGTTTCCCTCGGGAGGAGAGACTGTGTGCTAAGGGCGGGGGGGGGGGGGGGGGGGGGGGGGGGGCTTGAAGGTTTTCTAGGACAGAAAAGGGAACTTTTGGAGTGGATAATTTTATCTGTAGATTTGTTGTTTGTAGTCTCAGGGCTGAGACATGCCAGATTTTTTTTTTTTTTTTTTTTTTTTATCATACATTGACCTTGTTGCCAGGAGTTTCCAGCTTTTGACTGACTACAGATTTCCTTATTCTGCTGGCTTTCTCGTCAGCAGGAAATCTTATCATTATGCTGAGCCAGGAGTTTTTCAGCTTCTTCGAGACCCTCTGTTTTAGGTGACTGACCCTTCAACTATGAAAGCTAGCCATCAGGGAGCAAACTTCCCGGTCAGGACTAACTTGATTTCTCCCTTTCCAGTGCCAGTGTGCGCCAATGCGTGTCACAGGAGGCCGTCCATCAAGTTTTGGCAGGAAACCAAGACCGTCAGCGATGCCCTGTGTTGTTTCAGGAGTCTCCAGGATACTTCTGACCAACATGCTGAGAGGAGGAACCCACAGCTAGCACTAGACTTCTTATTTCATAGCCTATGGCCTCTGGGACAAGCATAATCCTCTGTCCAGGACAACTCCAACTAAACTTCATATGAATACTCACATTCATAGGAATATATGGAATTTATAAAATGGTGGGTTTCCATATGGGTTTCTTTTAAATATCCTACTGTTAGTTATCTCTCCCCCAGCCTCCAGGAAGATAATTGTTTTGTTTTGTCTTTCAAGACAGGGTTTCTCTCTGTAGCCCTGGCTGTCCTGGAACTCCCTCCCTAGACCAGGCTGGCCTCGAACTCGCAGAGATCCTCCTGCCTCTGCCTCCCAAAGCATGTGCTATCACCACCCAGCAGGAAAATAATTTTTAACAGCAGTCATCTTGGAGAATGGCAGTGGAAATTTACGATCAGAAACGTCTCCATTATCACAGGAGCAGAACTCTCAGCTGCCTTGGGTGTGGGAAAGGAAGTCTTTTATTTTTTATTTTTTCCTGTGCTGCACATGCAGTAATTTTTCCCTAGTTCCTTCAGGTGCTTTTTATTTTATCTTTTTTTTTTTTCCCCCAGAGCTGAGGACCGAACCCAGGGCCTTGCGCTTGCTAGGCAAGCGCTCTACCACTGAGCTAAATCCCCAACCCCTTATCTTTTATTTTTTTAACTGAGTTTATTTTGTGTTGGCTAACAAGTGGCCACGGGGCCTGCTCTAGAGTGTGGTTGATATACCCAGTGACACTCCATAGGAGAAAACAGATTTTCCTTTTGCCAGTGGGTATCAGTTACAGACAGCTTCTTTGTTAGTGGTTGGAACCCTTTGTTAAGAGAGGGACCACTTCTTCTCAGTGCCGGGACTCCATCTGTGCAGGCCTTTTGCGTGTGGCCACAGCCTCTGTGAATTCATTCACAGGTGCGTCAGTCCCTGTTGCACAGACTTTTAGACAGGAAGATGATGTTTCCTGGAGTCATTCATCCCCTCTGGCTCTTAGAATCCTTCTACCTCCTCTTTTGCATAGATCCCTGAGCCTTGAGGGGAGAGGTTTGACGAAGACTTCCTGAAAAGTGCTCCAAGGTCTCTCACTCTCTACACTATGCCCAGTTGGGGGTCTCTGTGTTAGTTCTCCCTACTGTGAGAAGAAGCTTCTCTGATGAGGGCTGAGTGAGGCCCTGACCCATGGGTATAGCAGATTGTCATTAGGAGCCATTGTATTGCTATGTTCGTTTAGTAAGGTAATAGTGTTTGTCTTTTCCCTGGGCCAAGTGACCTACCCAGGCTCAGGTGTTTGGCCACTTTAACAGTGTCAGGTGTGGGTTCCATCTTATAAAGTGGGCCTTAAATCAAATAAGAAAGTGGTTGTTAAAGTAGACCTTGCAGGCAGACCTCTGCTGTAGGTCACAAGGTTTGTGGTCGGGTGATATCGATGATTACCTTTCTCCTCTGGTAACTTGCACGGTACCTCCCAGTACTCTGAACACTGGTCGGCAGGAGTGAATCTTCCAGCTGGGAACCAGTTTGACTTTTTCATGTTCCATGACATAAACAAGAGGGCCTTCTCGCCAGGTCGTAGAGTGAAGGCACGGCCTGATCTTTGGAGGTTTCCATGGAGCCACTTTGACCAATGAATCGACAAGATGTAACCCATTCCTGGCACCAAGGCTTTGACTTGGTGGCATAAGATGTTGAGTTGGGACATTTCATTTCATACAATTGGTGATTCCATTTAAACCCATTTCATATTTGTGTATAATTTTAGGAAGCTTCTACAGTAGTAGGTTTCCATATGGTTTTTCAAAAGGCCTTCAGTGTGAGTCATCGGGGAAGGCAGTCTTAACTGTGGTCCTTTGACTACAAGCAATAGAAACTGATTCTACCCCAACTTAAATAATGGATTCACTGGAATTAATATATCAGGTAGATATTAAATAATTGGCAGATTTCAGGCAGACCTAAGTCAGCCCCAGAAGCTGCAGTCTGTGGGATCTCTCTGTGGGAGGCTGACATTTGTGTACCTCAGGCTCAGCACCTTCCCTTGGAAAGCTCTGAACAGGAAGTGTGAGCGGGTACATGAATGTGTAGATGCTCTAAGCTCTAAGTGCTGATGGAACTGTTAGCAATTATGCAGACGTGTGTGTTTTCATGTAGCCTTGTTGGGATTTCAGAAGTTTCCCTCCTCTTTGATACCTCTTTAGGTTTATACCCAGGCCCTTTGGAGATCTTATTACGTCATCATATGTGCTGGATGCTAGCCTTGGACCTACAGGATTTCACGTTTTTCCACCCTGAGTTCCGTATTGCTTTGGTTCTGATCCTTCCAGCTCTTCTCAAGCTTGTCCCTTTGAAAACGGGACTGTTGATACAGTGCACTGTGTGTTGGAAGTGTTTAACATTTCTACTTAATAGGAACTTGGTCAGAAATTGCCTGTGTCTCAGAGGAGAACTTGCTTTTTAACAACGTTGGAACTAAGACTATGAGGACTACGGGGGTGGGCTAGATGCGGTCCTCATTAGCAGATGAACGTGAGCCTTTGAGGACCAGGTGGAATGCTGTGGTTTGACTATGGACTGCCCTCCATGGACATGGGGATTTGGAGGAAGGAAGAAAGGAAGGAAGGAAGGAAAGGAAGGAAGGAAGGAAGGAAGGAAGGAAGAAAGAAAGAAAGAAAGAAAGAAAGAAAGAAAGAAAGAAAGAAAGAAAAGAAAAAGAAAGAAAGAGAGACATGGAGAGACAGAGAAAAGAAGAAAGGAAGAAAAGAAGGTGCTGTGGTGTAGCTGGAAGTTTCTCCAGTCCCCCTGGCCCTGCAGTCCTGTGTTTCTCCGGTCCGCACGACCCAGAGGGCCTGCAGTCATTTATAAAATAATTACTCAGAGGCTCAATATTAATTGCAAATTATATGGACTATGGCTCAGACTTCTTGCTAGCTAGCTCTTTTAACTTAACTCAACCCATAACTATTAATCTATGTATTGCCACATGTTCTGTGGCTTTACCTGTGTCCCATTACATGTTGTTCCTTGGACGGTGGTTTGGCATCTCCCCTTACTCTCCTCTCTCCTTTTACTATCTCTCTTGGATTTTCCCACCTAGCTCCATCCTGCCCTGCCATAGGCCAATGTAGCTTTATTTACCAACCAATCAGAGCAACACATATTCACAGCATATAGAAAGACATCCCACAACTTTATTATTGGTTGATAATAAAGCTGATTTGGCCTATAGTCAGGCAGAACAAGGCTGGGCGGGGAAACCAAACTGAGAATTCTGGGAAGAAAGAGGGCAGAGTAAGGGAGTCACCAGCCAGATGCAGAGGAAGCAAGATGAGAGTATCGTACTGAGAAAAGGTACCAAGCCATATGGCTAAACATAGATAAGAATTATAGGTTAATTTAAGTGTAAGAGTTAGTTAGTAACATGCCTGAGCTACCAGCCGGCTGAGCATTTATAATTAATATAAGCCTCTGTGTGGTATTTCAGGAACTGGAGGGCAAGAGAGAGCCATCCAATTACAAGAAAAAAGGAAGGGAGGGAGGGAGGAAGGTAGGGAGAGAGAGAGAGAGAGAGAGAGAGAGAGAGAGAGAGAGAGAGAGAGAGAGAGTCTCCCATGGCTCACAGGCTCATGTTCTGGATGCTTGGTTCCTGGGTTGTGACAATTCTTTGGGAGACTTGAGAGGCTCTGGAATGCTTAGGAGATGACCCAGCTGGAGAAAACAGCCTTTCCCTGGGGACTATCTCTTGCTTGCTATCATCTTGTGTTTCTCGGTCTGCTTCCCATGAGGCATGAGGTGCACAGCTCCCTGTGCTACCCTCCTGCCACTGTGCTAGTCTGCCTTACCTTAGGCCCAGAGTCAAGGAACTGGTGACCATGGTCTCAGCCTTCTGAAACTGAGCCAGAGCGAGCCCCCCTTCCCTTACATTGTTTATGTCAGGTACTTTGGGCACAATGACAAAAAGTCAGTACATTCTCTAAACCAGTCTTGGTAGGCAGACACAAACAGAAAATATTCATTATTTTATTTAATAAGACTTCATTGTAGCTACAACTACAACGTAATTTTACCATACAAAAACTAAAATGTGTCCTTGCACAATCTCAAATTTAAATTCCCCTGTAGAGTGACTTTCAGCGGTTGCTTCCCTGCTGATTCACTCATTCAACAAAATTCTGTAGCACACCCAGGGCCTGCTGCTGCCCTCACAAGCTTGGCCAGTCAGTGAGTAAACACTACTAGGTGGTTAGAGGTTTCCCACTGTCAGGTCCAGAAGAAGCTGAGGACAAAGGGCTATCCTGGGTGCCTATTAGCACATCAAAGCCCGTCCTCCAGGCTGTCTCAGTATGACAAGCACCTGTGGCTCTTCTCACCCCACCCCTATCCTAAATTTCTCCAACTCATGGGCTTCCCATCTCCCAGCTTCTCATTCCAATTGCGCCATTTTGGTCATGTGCTCCTTGGCTCTCCCTTGTCCCCTCTCTTAGCTCTCTCTCTTATCTTCTCTCTTTCTCCTCCCTCTCACGACCTGGTCCATTCTGCTGGTCATGTTCAAGTCTACTCCTTTCTCTCCTTGCTCTGGACTCTTCCAACGCCTCTGGCTCTACCCTCCCTCACATCTACAATAAAAACCTCTTCAACCTCTATACCTTGGAGCGGTCATGTTCTCACTTTATAGGCCTGTGATACTAGCAAGGACATCATTACCCTCTCAAATAATCAGAAAGGAGAAAGTCCTCTGGATTATAGATAAGTATTTACGTATGCTGGGCAGTTTTGAAAATGATTCTCCATGTAACTTTGCCATTAGATAACCTTCTCAGCCTGAGTTTCCCCTCTTGGCGTCATAAAGCAAGTTCTTGATAATGACCAGTGGAGATACTTCTTGAAGGCAGGTCAAAGCTCCTTAACTTTCAGTTTCCCTCTGTGCTTCTGTTTGCGATAGAGTATCTAGAGCATCGAAGGTTGCGGGCGAGGCCCGACAGCCAACAGCACAGACCTCAGAGAGGACAAGTTTAATCAGGGAGAGGAGCAGGGCAAGGTGAGGCTGCAGAAGTCCGCTGGGGGCAGAGTGAGAAAGAGTGACTGGCAAGTCCAGCAGTCATCTCCGGCCCTGGAAAGTGCCCCTGCCCAGAGGCCACCCCAGGCCCCTGAATCAGAATGGCTAAGGAAGTACTAGAGTCAGGTGTAGGAAGTGTCACAGATAGGAGCCTGAGGAGATGCCTCAGTTTGTCAAGTGCTTCTGGCTCAGTCATGAAGACAGGAGTTCAGATCCCCAGCACCCAGGTAAAAGCCAGGTGCCGTAGTGCGTGTCTATAATCACAATGCCGAGGAAGGGGAAACTGAGGCTCACTGGCCATCTGGTCCAGCCAGACGGATAAGCTCCAAGCTCAGTGAGAGATCCTGTCTCAAAGCAAGGTGGAGAGTGACTGAGGAAGACACTCAGTGTCAACTTTCGACCTCACAGGCACACACAGAGATGAGCACACACACCCACGTACACATACACACAAAATGAAAAACAAACTCTATAAAGAGAGCAGGGAGCGAGATTACCGACCCAACAACAGGGCACACACATTGTGGTTAGAGTTCAAACAGCAAAGAAGACCATTTAACAGTAATCTGAAGCCAAACACAACGGAGTAAAAACTCAGGAGTCTTGACTGGTAAAACAGGAATGGTGTAGGTGTCACTTGGAGACATGCTGGTGTTTCCTGGTTGTTTGCCAGAACTTGGCTTCCTATGAAGCCTTGAAGCCTCCACGTTCCTTTAGATTCTGACCTAACACTTCAACAATCATTCTGTTGAGAGATCCAGGTCTTCTTTAATGTGTCAGCGTCTGGATGTCACTAATTACCCAATGACAATCGTCTAGCTGACATTAGCTAGAAGCCCTTGTTATGGTAACAGTGTATGAGGGAAGGATCATCATCACCGCCTGAATTTTTCTTCTGTTAAAAGTTTATATGCAGCTCTCTGGAACGTTATTGAGAGGCAGGAGTGGTGTCCGAGGGCCCAGCTTCAGATTCCAACTCATGGGATAACTGACTGTCTTCCGAACTACTGACATTGAAGTTAAGTCCTTATAATAAAAGAACGTTTTTACACTAAATGAAAGACTCTTAAGGTTCAGTTTACTATCTGCAAAACAAGCATCCTCACCTGGGTATTTACTAGTTAAGCATCCTCACCTGGGTATTTACTAGTTAAGCATCCTCACCTGGGTATTTACTAGTTTAGCATCCTCACCTGGTTGGCCCTCCCTATCTCAGAGACAATGAGGAGCAATCACAACAATGTCTGCAGAATTGCTTAGGAAAGTTTAATATAATTCCCAGTTAGTGTAAATATACCTCAAATGCAAAAGT
Organism: Peromyscus californicus insignis; assembly: GCF_007827085.1. NCBI lineage: Eukaryota > Metazoa > Chordata > Mammalia > Rodentia > Cricetidae > Peromyscus > Peromyscus californicus. The sequence continues at coordinate 91,000,712 of NW_026294424.1, forward strand.
AGCATTGTTTTGTTTTGTCGTGATTACAAGCGTGAACTGTCATGGTGGATTTTTGTTATTTTATTGTCAGTGATGGTGATGGTAGTGATTTATTAGACAGTGTCTCTTTTTGAAATCCAAGCTAACCTCAAACTCATGATCCTCCTGTTATGATAATGCACACAGGGGACCCTCAGCTGGCCAGACTAGGGAGTCTCATGCACGAGAGAAACATGCTGGCAAGCTGGGCAGGTGCAATGGCGGGCAGCGGGCGAGACACGCCATGTGGGCATGAGGATGGTGGCAGGTGGACATTCATTCACAACCCAGGCACTGCACCCGTGAGGAAATGAGTTTATTATAATGCGAGATAAAGAGAAAGATTAGGGAAAGAGGGAGACAGGAAGAAAGAGAAGAGAGAGAAAGCAGAGGTATGCGCACCTCATGGGGGCGGGAGCAGAAGAGAGGGAAGGGGAGGGGTTTTTCCTTAAAATGAGGCTTTTACGGCAGGATGCATGGCGGTGCCAAGGTGGGATTTCAAGGGGTGGATCAGAATATTAACACCTCCCACTTCAACCTCATAGTGAGTGCTGATTTTACGGACAGATGTCATCACACTGGCTGTGATAAAGCGTCTTGAGGGGACTTATCAACATCTTATTCTTCATCAAACCTAACATCTGTTGAAGATTCTTGCATGAGCCAACTAATAATGGGACATTAACAGTCAATTTTGCGTTCTAATTAGAGAACATGGACACGATACAACATAAAATGGGGTGCAGAAGTGTTAGAGAGGAAAACAAAACAAGGAAGAGGAATAGAGAGTAGATGGGTTCTAATCATAACTAGAGTTGGAAGGGAAGACCTCGGTGAGAAAGGAAGGGCTAAGAGAACCAGCGGGTAAAGGGCTAGAGCTAAGGTTGTGTGGAACATTCCAGAAATGACAGAACGCCAGAGATGCCAACCATCTGGGGGCGTTTTAGATTTTACTCTGAGTGATCTAAAAAAAAACATACAATGTTTAAACAAAGAAGTGGCATGGTGGATTCTTGTGCCTGAAACCCAAGCCTCTGCCTGACTTTATTTCCACTTGACAGATGGCAAGCTATTAACCTTTCTATGCTTCAGATCCCTACCTAATGAAATGGGAGTAATGGTGCCTCCTGCAAGGAGCTGAGGTAAGCATTACATGCATGATGTTGACGTAAGCATTGTACACATGGTGCTGAAATAAGCATTACACTTATGGTGTTGAGGTAGTATTACATGCATGGTGTTGAGGTAATCATTACATGCACGGTATTGAGGGAATCATTACATGCATGGTGTTGAGGTAAATGTTACAGGCATGGTGTTGATAAGCATTATACAAAGTAACATATGGAGAGTACTTAGCACAGGGTTTGGCAAGTAATAAATGACTGCTACTGCTTTTGTCTTTAGCTCCAGAACATAACCCACCCGCTTTTCTAGGTAGGGCTGTATCTGGGACTCTTGGCTTCATCCTTCTGTGTGTTTGCTCGCCTAGCTGAACTCACAGGGCTCCTCAGTCCTGTGCCTGGACCACCAGCCTCCTGAAACTGTGTGAAAATGTCATGTTGTGTAGGGATGTGCATGGTTGTGATGGAGAAGTCCCTGGATCCCAAAGAGGTACAGAGAACGCTGGTTATCTTGATCCTGTGGTGAAATCTGGGGAAACAACTCAGCAGCTCACTCCCCTTGTAACCTCTGAGAGGTAATTTGGTATTTGGTTAAAGTTTTCACATTTTCCACGAGGAAGTCACGCCAAATGACATTTACAGTCACTCTCTTCCTTTTCTATTTTTGAGACAGAGGCTTGCTTTGTAGTCCAGGCTTGCCTTGAACTTGCAACCTTCCCACTTCAGCCTCTTTAATGCTATAATTACAGGCATTTGCCGCCATTCCTAGCCCGAAGGTCCCTTCTAGGTCTGGGTTTGCATAACGTGGTAATTATCCTTGGAAGACATGGAAGAAGCTTCTTGCTGGGGGACATATCTCTACAGCTCCTCCTCAGAACAGACCCGGGTTCTAGGACTGGTTTGTATAACCTGGATTCTGTTTTGTTTCACCTTTACATCCATATAAAGTTTTATGAGATGCTATCATGCAATCTCATCTATTTACATACCACTCCTGTCACAAACATTGCCCAGAAACCCCAGGATCTGCTGGGAAAAGGAGAAAGAAAAGGAACACCTGCTGGCAGCATGGCTTCTGTGCACCGGGACACCGTTTTGACATGCATTTCCTAGTCATGAGCTGTCTGTGCTACAGGGGTTAGCCCGGGGATTGTGATCTCCACTTCACAGACGTGTAGACCACGAGTCAGAAAGTCACAGCACACAGAAACAGTGACTGGGGCTCAGAGTTAGGCTAACTCCAAAGGTCTGCTTTTTCCCACCTCACCGCCGGCCTTCCTGTGGACATGTGTATTGGTCCAGGCACCACAATCCACTCATTTCCCCACTGTGACCATGATCTAGGACGACTCTTCTAACGGAATCCTTTTCTACCAGCTGGCACGTGCCTACGGCACCAGTCTCCTTTAACCAAACAGAAAGCAGCACCTTCATTTCTTGTACTTACTTCGTGGAAAGCCCTTGCAGTCAAGGCTGATAAACCTCTTATGAAATTTGTAGAGCGGTGGTTCTCACCCTGTGGGTCGCGACCCTCAACAAACTTCTGCCTCCAAAATATTTACATTACAATTCATAACAGTAGCAAAATTACAGTTACGAAGTAGCACCGAAATAGTTTTATGGTTGGGGGGGGGTCACCACAACATGAGGAACTGTATTAAAGAGTCGCAGCGTTGGGAAGGTTGAGAACCACTAATCTAAAGGGCTTGTTTATAAATTTGCAATCAGTGTGTCTGAGAAGGAATTAAGGAATATGTATGCTTAATAAGCACCCGGAGCATTCCTTAACTGGTGCTTGTAAAAAGGTGAGAAGTGAAAGGTTCTCTCAGCATTATTGTCTAACACGATTGCTTTTAAATCTAAATCCAAGTCCTCTGTCCAACAGTGACCTCTAAAACCAACCTGAAATAGGACAAGAAAAGTATGATTCACCCAGGAGCCTTCATCCAATAGCTCACCTGGGTATTGCACCCAATAAAGAAGCAGAAGTGGTTGGCCTGGAACTTGTATGAGGAGGAAAAAGTAATTAAAGAGAACCCATTAAAGGAGGAAGAGGAGGAGGAGAAAGAGGAGATGGAGAAGAGGAATCCCATTAGCTGGGAATCTTCAGTGGTGAAACTAAAGGTCTGAAAACCAGAAATAATCTGCATATGACAAATATGGCTTGCAAAGAAGTGATGGTTTTGAATTTCAATCAAAACAAATCCAGACTGGAATATTGTTGGTCTGGCTGCAAACAAAAGATAAGCTTCAGGTGGAGGACTCTGAGCTGAAGGGGCCCAAACCCGTAATCTGGGCACAGTCTGTTTTTATTTATTTATTTTTTAACTAGCAGAGAAGACCCCTCTTGTTCTGGAGAGAATGGAGGGTGCTGGCAGGACCTGGGAAATGCAACGGCCTAGGCAGTACAAGTAGTTTGAGATGTCAAGGGAACAGTTTGCAGGAGCTATGGGAAGCAATAAAGATGTTGGCTTTTTGCGGAACATGATAGCTCAGGCCTGTAATCTCAGCACGTGAGATACTGAGGCCGAAGAATTGCTGTGACTTGAAGGCCAACCTAGGCTACATAGCACTTCCAGGCCACCCTGTACTACATAGTGAGATCCTGTCTCAAAACAAACAAGATGGCAGCTTTTTGGAGTTGGAAGCAGGGTCAGCTGCAGGGTTGGAGATGCATGATCTTTATACCTTCCCACATATAGCAAGCATCGGTAATTGATTCCAGAATGTTCCTGTTGCATACACCTCAGAATCCTTCAAAAGACAGTATACACTGTGCTATTACCATTGGATTGTAGCTGGCAAATGATATGAGCTAAATCTACTGTATGAGAAATACTAAATTGTAGAGATAGTGTGCTAGTCGGTCCTGGGCGGCACCATGTCAGTGGTTTCCTGTGCTGTGGCAAATATCTGAGGAAAAAATTTAAGGCGAGGAGGATTCATTTCTGCTCTGCATTTCAGAAGTTTCAGTCCATTATGGTGAGAAGTACCTGGTAGACATGGGGTACAAAGCTGTAAGCTAGAGCAAATGCCTGCATCTTTCCCCTGCATTGATTCCATCTAGGTCCCTAAACTATGAGCTGGTGCCTTCCACATTCTGGGTGGGTTTTTGCCCTGTGGTGGTTTGAATGAGAATGGCCCCTCTAGGTTCATGTATTTGAATGTTTGGTTCCTGGTTGGTGGGCGATTTAGAAAGGTGTGGGCCTGTTGGAGGAGGTGTGTCACTGGGGGTGGGCTTTCAAAAGTCAACACCAGGCCCAGTCTGTCCGTCTCTCTCTGGGTCCCTCTCTCTCCCATTTCTACTTGTAGATCAGATGTGAGCTCTTAGCTACTGCTCCAGCACGGTGCCTGCCTGTCTGCCCCCATGCTTCCCACCATGATGGCTGTGGACTCACCCTATGAACTGCAAGCAAACACCCACGTAGATGCTTCTTTTATAAGTTGCCTTGGTCATGTTGTCTCTTCACAGCGACAGAACAGTAACCCAGACACTTCCTTAGCTGCTCTTCTCTGGAAACACCTTACAGACATGCCCAGGGATGCACTTTATTAATCTTCTAGGTGTCTCTCCATCCAGTCAAGTTATCAGTCAAGATTAACCATCATCGGGCTATACTTCGGGCTCAAGGATGAGTTGAAGATAGTATCTTTTTTTTTTTTTTTTTTTTTTGGTTTTTCGAGACAAGGTTTCTCTGTGTAGCTTTGTGCCTTTCCTGGATCTTGCTCTGTAGACCAGGCTGGCCTCAAACTCACAGAGATCCGCCTGCCTCTGCCTCCCGAGTGCTGGGATTAAAGGTGCGTGCTACTACCACCCAGAAAAATAAACCTTTAAAAAAATCAAATCAAATAAAAATATACCAGGGATCTGGGGCTGAAAAGATAATGGTTAATGGTTAGGAGCGTGTATCACTCTTCCAGAGGGTCTGAATTCAGTTTCCAGTACCCAATTCAGACAGCTGTTCACTCTATAACTCCAGCTCAGGGAACCTGACATTCTTTGCTGGACTCTTTGGGCACCTGCACACACATGGCATACATACATATGAATAAAAAATATTTTTAAAAAGTTAAAGACAGGTGTGGTGGTACATATGGGCAACCTAGTTTACGTAGTGAGTTCCAGGCCAGCCAGGGTTATGTATAGTGACCTTGTCTCAAAAAATACAATAAAATATAGACTAGGGGTCATCATTTCTCAGCCCTTTAGCTAAGAACAAGAATAAAAATATACTGGGGGAATCAGTATATATGCACACACACACTTGTCTGTGTATCAGGTACACCTGTATTCGTGTACCACTGCTTTTATGTGTGCATATCATTAAAGATGGAAGAATGAACCAAGGATATGTTTTAACAGAGAATCACTTTAATCAAAACAAACAATGCTCTGGGGGAAGAATCCATAGAGTAAAATCATTTCAGCCACAACACCAACATGGAAAATGTACTAATAAAATATTCAAAGCTTAAAAATCATCCCAGGGCCTAGATTGTATCTATTTTTATATGTATATGTGCATACCATGCCTGTGTCTGGTGCCCACAGATGTCAGAAGAGGGCATTGGATTCCCTGGAACTGGAGTTACTGGTGGCTGTGAGCTACCACATGGGTGCTGGGAATTGAACCAGCGTCTTCTGGGAGATCAGTGAGTGCTAAGACCGCTGAGCCATCTCTCCAGGACCCTAGACTGTGTCTTAAATAGTCACATTTATTTGTTACATTGACTAGTTTAGAACAGAGGTAACTTTCCGTGTTTGGTGTAGAAAGAAAGCACCAGTGAGTAAGTTTTTAAAATGCTTTTTTATTATTTGTTTATCATTTATTTATTTGTGGGTGTGGTGGGGTGGGGATGTTGAAATTCGTGTATGGAGGAGAGGACAGCTTTCTACTATCAGTACTCTACTCTTCCCGTGTGGTCCCAGGGTTCTAACCCAGGCCGGCAGACTTGGCAACAAGGGCTTTCCCGCCGCGCCGTCTTGCCCACCTTCCCTCTCATGAGTAATTTTTGGGAATTGGACGTTCTGTATCAGTCCTAGACTGAGCATACACTGCTGGATGAGAAGGCCTGAGTAACCTCTGGCTTCACTGCTCTGTAGTTCTGCTGTGAGCAGGAGTTTCCCATCAGCCTTGTGGCCCACAGCCCCGCTCCCTTATGAGTTACCGCAGTAACATTTTTCTAAGCGGCTTCCTTCTTTTTTTTTTTTTTTTGAACCTGGAGACTAACGTGCAAATCCTGGAACTCAGGATTGCTTAGGTGACCCTGACCTCCTTGTAGATTTGTTCACATCCTGTTTGGACTTCCTGGCTGGAGTTCTCACAGCACACGGTATCCAACCACCCCACCAACCCTGCCCGCTTTCCCTTGTGAGGCTGGCGGCTCACGGCTGTTATCTTTCTTCCGTTCCAATACACTTTGAATCGAAGCACAATGTACAAACATGAAGTGCAGAAACGGCAGGGTTTTCACAGAAGTAGCACTTCCTGCAGCCGTGACCGGATGCAGGAACTGAAGTATCACCAGCAGCCCACAAGCTCCCCCGAATCCTGTGATCCCTCATCCTCACAACCTGCCGCAGCGGGGGCAATTGGTGGGAGAGAAGCGCTATTCACATCTAGCGAATTAAGCCCAGGGATGCTGCTGAACAGTCCTCAGTGCAAAGGACAGCCCCTCGCCCTCAATTCCCAGCGAGGAATGATCTGTCCCAGCAGCGTCAAGGCTGAGAAACTCTGATTTATACCTTGTCTTAGTTAAGGTCACTATTGCTGTGATGAAACATCATGACCAAAAGCTTAATGGGGAGAAGGGTTGATTCAGCTTCCACATCATGGTTTACCACCAAAGGAAGTCAGGACAGGAACTCAAGCAGGGCAGGAATCTGGAGGCAGGAGCTGATGCAGAGGCCATGGAGGGGTGCTGCTTACTGGCTTGCTCCCTGTGGCTTGCTCAGTCTGCTTCCTTACAGATCTGGTGTGGGTGTTTTGCTTTTACAGCGAGCAGCCAACTTTGATAAACAACTGAAAACGGGATTTGGTTGTGGGAGAGGGAAGTGTTTCCTTCAAAATGCCAATGGCAAGGAAGATGAAGAGGACTTTCCCGTCTTGGCAATTCTGCTCTCTGTGACTTGCTTCAGGGGACAAAGAGAGCAAGGGACAGGAAGGCAGGAGAGATCTGAGAGGCCTTCCTTCTGTCGGGACACTACCATGTCATACTTTTGAGTATCATGCTGTGAACCCCAACACCAGGTTACTGGGTCTTGTGCTCTTCTTGGCTGAAGAGTTCTAAGGTTTAGGCAAGGGGAGATAGTGAAAGACTGGGCGTTGAGCAATGACATGGTCCATGGTGCTTTGCCACACTGGACTGGTCCTGAAGGTAAGACTGACATCAGAGGGCCACTGTCCCTGAGGACCTGAAACAGGTATGGAAGGTGAGAGGACAGATCGAACAGAAAATCATAGCTGAAGCAGGCAGTTCTTAGGACCTGGGTGGAGGGTAAGAGAGTGACTCATCTAATGAATCATTGGATAGATACATGGACACATTATACTGTACATAAACATAATTATTCCAGGATCACTGACAAAATCTGCAATTTAATTTAGTAGAGGTCAAATGTCCTTTAATCCTTAAAGTATGACGCTAACTAGTCATTTATTCTTTTACTATGCTTGAATATAAAATATGAATGACTCACATCCTTGTTACGTTCTCCCCAGTGAGAATAATACAGAGAGGCTTGTTCCTGGATATGACAGACAGATGGAAGGGTCCCTTGCTGCTTGCTTATTTCAGAGAGGAATTTGCCTTCTGTTCTCAACATCCACACATAGCACTGAACAGAAAATTCAGCGTCAGCGTGGGACTCCTTGTCTTGGTTGTCAACTAGATGTGATTTAGAGTCACCTACGAGATATGCCTACCTCTGAGTGTGGCTGTGAGGGCATTGTCAGAGAGCGCTGACTGGAGAAGACCTAACCTGAATGTGAGCATCACACAGGCTCCGGTCTGGGGCTGAATCAAAAGGAAAACTGAGAAGCCAGCTGAACACCAGCATTCTCTTCTTCCTTCTCCTTGCCACTCATTCTTTTTGTTTGTTTTCAAGACAAGGGCTCACTATGAAGCCCTGATGTAATGGAAGCTTCTGTGTTCAGCCAGTAACTACCAAGTACCTGGCAGCTGCTTCCCAAATAATTGACTCAGAGGCTTAATATTAATTACAAACTGTTTGGTCTATGGCTCAGGCTTATTGCTAACTAGATTTTTTAAAATCTTACATTAACTCATTTCTACTAATCTATGTACTGCCACATGGCCATGGTGTTGGTCTGCTGGCATCTTGTTCCTTGGGCAGCTGAATGGTGTCTCCTCTGACTCTGCCCTTCTTTTCTCTATATCTCTGCTTGGATTTCCCACCTGGCTCTTATCCTGCTTTACCATAGGCCAAAGCAGCTTTATTTATTAACCAATGAGAGCAACACATATTCACAGATTACAGAAAGACCATCCCACAGCCTTTCTCCTTTTCTGTCTAATCAAAAAGGAAGGTTTTAACTTTTTTTTTTTTTTTTTTTTTGGTTTTTCGAGACAGGGTTTCTCTGTGTAGCTTTGCGCCTTTCCTGGAACTCGCTTTGGAGACCAGGCTGGCCTCGAACTCACAGAGATCCGCCTGGCTCTGCCTCCCGAGTGCTGGGATTAAAGGCGTGCGCCACCACCGCCCGGCGGAAGGTTTTAACTTTAACATAGTAAAATTACATATAACAAAACAGTTATCAATCAAAAATTACAGTTACAATATCTAGTCTATTTGTATTTGGCAAAATTAAAGAAAATATTCTATCATCTCTTCTTTTTTGTGAGTCTAAAGTTTTATATCTAATTTATCTTTTATCATGACTAAGGAAAACTATAATTATAACTCTCTAGTCTTCAACTCCATCAAAAGACTTCAGAAGGATATATTATTACCTGAGTACACAGGAAGTGCATTGTAAGCAACTTCCAAAATTCTAGAAATGACAAGAGACATCTGGCTGCCTGGACAGTCACCCAAAGTTCTTTTGTAATATTGGGGCATCCATCTTTAGCCTATAGGCCTAGAATCTCTGGCAGACTTTTAAGTGAAGCAGGAAATTTGAAGGACTGTCTCACCTATTGGCAAATTCATCAGTTGCTTTCTTCTGTGTCCTGCAGAATGTCTGGCAGCTTCTTCTGTGAAGCAGGAACCTGAAGGACCATCTCACCTTGTTCTGGCAAAGTTTAGTGGTCATCCTTCTATGGGTCTTGCATGTCTAGTTTATACAACATATTGTCAAGCAGTCCAGGCAAGAGCAGTTTCTTGCCCAAATGACTAGCCTTTTCTACACTGTAAGCAAATTTCATAACCAGTTTCTTCAATGCCCATCATCCTCTTTGAAGTAATTGGTGCTGCCAGGAGCAGACGTGTCTCACTGTCCAGAAAAGTCTAAGTTCTTAAGACATTTTAAATGCCATATTCTGTAGGTCTTTGAAGTGTTTGAAGATTATCGATCTAATTGAAATATATCTTTGGATGCTTAAAAACTTAATTAACATGACTATAAGTTCAATTATCATAGATGATTATTAATCTGTATTTCTTAATGATATATTACAACTTAAATGAGTTGTATAAACATAATATCTTAAACAAGAGTAGAAATATACATACAGTACAACAAAATTGGCCTTAAATTTGTATTAATAAACCACAATCCATATCAATGTAAAGTATTTTGAGATTAATAGTTGTTTTTTGAATTAAAGTAGATTTAATAATTTACCTTTTATTTCATCATTTCTATATCATATCCCCCTTTTTTCTTTAGAAAGAGATTGACTATGACCATTAACCATTTATAACCAACCCCCTTTAAATGAAAACAAATATTCATAAACAATATTTGGGAAATCTGGGTATAGTTTTCTATACTACGTCCTGCTGATTGGGGGCACTGGTGATCTTATGGGGATCCTGAGAAAATTTAGATTTATTACCAAGTCCTGATTGGGAGTATTTTGTGAGTCTGGATCATCTTAGCCAGCAAACTTGAAGCCCTTGTAGATGTTGAATCACCTGGGCTATTGCTCCCATTGGAGACCTTTTGGGAGTCTTGCTTAATCAAACCATATTAACCTAGAAGCAATCCACAGGTTCTCATCTTCTGTGGAAACAAAAGCAGAACCTCTTTTCCAAAGCAACATATCCTTAGACCCAAATTTCGAAGTCAAGATACCTTTAAAAATATATGTTGGTTTAATTTAGTAGCCCCCCCCCCACAATCAAAAGTCTCTCTGCAGTTAGCTTATTAACAGTCAAAAAAATTCAAAGAAAACACAATAAAATACATAATCCAGATTCTCTGTGTATTTTCCATCTTTATGTGGCTTATTATAATTTTTTTTACTATTCCATTTTTTTTGAAGGACCTCATTTTATTATCTTTAGATTATTCTTTTAATCTATGACTGTTCTATTCTTTTTCCTCTCTCTCTCTCAAGCCTACATAATATTTTTAAACACATTGTGACCCGTTTAGAGGTTTCTTTTTGTCTGAATCTGTCTTTATGGTGTATCTGTAATCCTTTTCTGATCACAGCTTTAAACTGCTGAGTGGGCATGGCTAGGATCAAAGTAATGGCTTCAGCTGTTGGCTCTGCCCCATCCAGCTTCCCAACATGGTGGAGGTACTCAGGAGAGTCACACTTAACCCCTATCCCCAATTCTGGGGTCCATGCTGCCACCAGGTATCATGCAGCCAGCCCACAAACCCCTTTTGTCTGTATGAGTAAAAGCTAAATCTGCCGTGCAGTGGGCTACACGGCTTGGAGACGCCTCTGTGTACCGTGGCAGGAACCTGCCATGCTGTGCACAAGCCCGAATGCCACAGTGTCTCTGTGCCACAGCCTGAATGAGAGACATAACTAGGAAGCTGTTTTTGGCTCCATTTATGTGTTCTAGAACCCCCCTTTTTAAAGCTTTCTCAGGTCTTATGTGGAAAGTCCTGCCCCGGGTTGGTTGGGTGGCTAGACGGCGTCTGCCCTGACTCTGCCCTTCTTCTCTCTGTATCTCTGCTTGGATTTCCCACCTGGCTCTTATCCTGCCTTACTATAGGCCAAAGTAGCTTCTTTATTAACCAATGGGAGCAACACATATTCACAGCATACAGAAAGACAATCCCACAGCACCCTGGCTGTTCTGGAACTCACTCTGTAGACCAAGCTGGCCTTGAACTCACAGAGATCCCCCTGACTCTGCCTCCTGCGTGCCGGGATTACAGGCGTGCACCACCACGCCTGGCTGCACTTCTTGGTCTTGCTGCCACATGCTCATGCTTCAACCATGAGAATTTACATTCTCACTTAAACCCCAGCCAAAAAATTCATTCCTGAAACAGACTGTATCAGGTATTTTGTCATAGTGAATAGAAAATAACTAACAGCATGATGAATGTTATCTTATTTCAGGGCACAAATAATAATCACTTTATATGAGGCTGTTAAATTGAAGAGGTGGGTGACTCAGCTCTGTCCTGGAAACCTGGGAGGTGAGACAAACCACCCACTTTGTTGGAAACACCCTTGGGATATCACAAAGCGACATGCCAATATATTGTGAGCCATAAGCAGATGCTTCCCTGAGCTCTCTGACCCATCTTAGGAAATTAGCAAAACTCAAGGAGAGGGTCATGGGAGCTCCAATTTATACAGGACTGGTTAGGAGCACAAACCAAACCTTGTGTTCACAACTAACCCCCGGAGTTAGAGCAGCCTTAAGAACCGAACCCAAGACATGCAGCATACAATATTATCACCAGGTCTGTAGTGTCAGAATCAGACTAGATTAGAGGTTATCCAGCTGGTGATTGCTTTAGAGTCTGGTGTCAACACTGAGTGGTTGCCTGATGTGGAGGGAAAAGAGCCCTGTGGGGTATCAGAGCGTTGTGTTAATTGATGGACCAGTGATGAGACAGAATAGGAAAAAAAAACCTTACTCCTGTGTTATTACCCATGGGGGTAACCAGGGAAATTGGCACAGATGCCCACCTATGCTGATGCATTACCACCAATCACACACTGGTGGTGCGGAGAGACCTCAGCTCTCAGGCCTGCTGTGAGGATGGAATCATGTGGGAGAGGAGATAGATGCCTTGGATCTGTGTGGCCAGGTCATTTTTTTGTTTGTTTGTTTGTCTGTAAACAGGTTCAGCAAGCTTTGAGACTAAGGGTCAGTAGGTTAAGCATTGATGACTGAGCCTCTGAGAGAAATTACTGAGACCAGTGTATGTGACCCCAGGCATTGACTAGAGGGCTCTGTGGTTGGCACCATTTTGAAAAAGCACTAAGTGCATTGGAAGGTCGCTGACGAGAACGAGTTCTGTAGGTATTGCTATTAGATTTAACTACACTGCAAACATTTGTCTAGAGTTTGACCATATCCAGAGTGGCTCCAAAGGTGGCCTCAGGGGGTGGCATCACCATCGGCTCATTGGCTGTGCGCTTCAGGGTCCCCATAGAGTTGTTAATAAATCAGACAGTTCACATGCCCAAGCACAGTCTCTGAGCACTTAAAAAGTACCCAGAAAGCCGGGCGGTGGTGGTGCACGCCTTTAATCCTAACACCAAGGAGGCAGAGGCAGGCAGATCTCTGTGAGTTTGAGGCCAGCCTGGTCTACACAGGGAGCTCCAGAACAGGCTCCAAAGCTACACAGAGAACCCCTGTCTTGTAAAACAAACAAACAAACAAAATCCAGAAAACATGTACTCCCCAACCCCAACCTTCTCTTTAGTAGAGGTGAGGGAGAGGAAAAATAATCAGACTGAAAAGAAATTGAGGAAGAAGAAAGCACAGAATTAGCACACCAGCTCTGAAGAGGCCCCAACTTCCCAGCCTGGGACACAGAAATAGCACACAAACTCTGAAGACGCCCCAACTTCCCAGCCTGGGACACTGGGTGACTGGTACCTCTTAGGACATTTTCTGATGCAAGTCACAGGATATTAAGCAACTGAACAGTTCCAGATGCACCCAGCTTTAGGACCAGCTTGGTCTAGGACCTAAGCCCTGTGAAGGGTCCAGGGCCCTGCCCTTGGCTCCTATTCTCTTTTGTGTGGACCTTACCCCTCCTCAACTCCATGTGCCCAGGGAGTGCCAGCAGCTCCACACTCTTCCTCTGGATTCTATTCACACAAGGGACTAGTCTCCCATTTTGTGTATTTTCACGTGTCATTTTCTCAAGGATCCTCCATAGTAGACTCTACCTTGCAGGTGGTAAAACTGAGGCACGTTAAACCACGAGCCCATGGTTTCACGATAGAATCAGAGCTGGGATTTAGGTCCAGGGAGTCTGCTTTTCAACCACTTCTGTGCTCTGAAATGCTTCTTCTGGAAGAAGAACACAGAGTCCATCTCTTTGGGGAGTAGTACACTGTAGGCACTGTGTTTGGTCCAGTCAGGCTGTGTTAGAGTTTTCTAGGGGAACAGAACTGATAGAATGTTGTGGAATATAAAGATGTGTTACATTTGGTTATGATGTGAGATATGACTTTAATTATAAAGATTGTTACAATTGTTTATGCTGCATTTGTTTAACAATGTAAAGGTGTGTTGCTTTGCCTGCCTAAGGCACCTGATTGGTCTAATAAAAAGCTGAACAGACAATAGCTAGGCAGTGGAGGGATAGGTAGGGTTCCAGCTCCAAGGAATTTAATGCCCTCTTCTGACCTCTGCATACACACACACACACACACACACACACGGCCAAATTTGTAAATTCTGTAATCCCAGTCCTTAGAACAAACAAACATATAAGGCAAGAAGAAATTTATAAGCATACCATTATCCTGAAAAGTTTCAAAATATCTTTCCAATGATTAGCTGGAACTAATCGTCAAAAAAGTCCTCAGACTAACAAAATAATATAGTTTGCTGGTCAAAGAGAAATCGCCATATGAGCAGAATAATATCGATGATTTAATACGGTACAGATAAGGACTTCTTATGTCTCCACAAATAAAGACAAAGACTGGTTTTTCTTTTTCACCAAGAAGAAAAAGTTGGCATGGCACTGTGGTTCTTGCCTATAAATGCAGTGTGCTGGAGACCCGGAAAGAAGATTGCCAGCTGGAGGCCAGCTTCAGCTACACAGTCAGTTCAACACTAGCCTCGGCTAATGCTGAGACCCCGTCTTAAAATATAAATAGATAGATAGATATTGTATTAAACTGTTCGTATTTCATATTTTGGTCTTCCTCACAGCTTTAACAATGAAAACAACAGATGCTTAGATCACAATTTGAAAAGTTATAGATTCATGATTTTCATAGTTAAGAGTTAAGGAACAAACTAAACTCATATAAATCACACATGACATGGAAACAAAAGGGCCCTCAGCATCCAGAGGAAGCCATACTTTGAGGAGCCCCGAGAACATCAAAAGTCTTCCTGATTCCAAAATAAAACCACTGACAGAGGCACTACGTCCCCACTTCAAACCTTAGAAAAACAGGACGTTGGCATTAACGTCAGTAAAACTTGGAATAAATGAGACAGAAATAATAGAAAGGGCTAGGAAAAATAGGAGAGATGGAAGACAGGCTTGAAGCAACTCTAAAAGCATGCTGCACAGACTCGGAGTTTAAAGAGGGAAATAAAGCAGAGAGAGAGTGAGAAGAAGAAAAAAAAAACAACTACAGTCATTTGGGAGAGTTAAAGAATCAAGACACTCACCAGGGACAGTTAGATGGCAATGGCTAAGAAAACCGAGAGGAAATACAGGCGTTCGTAGCAAAAGATGATTAGAATTGAGCCTAGAAGAGGGAAGAATCATGACTGGACCAGTCACTGCAGAGTAAAGAAAGGTGGTTGACAACAGGTTTGCAATGACCTCACCTCTAAGGTTTAGTTACCTTGAAAGAGCCAAAGCTGGAAGGTGAACTCACTGAAACCTGCTGCCCCATGGATGGGCAGCCTCAGCACCTGGGGTGCTACTTGGAAGTGAAGGTCCAGCTATTACAACTACGGAAGCCCTTTTAACTTATCAACTTCAAATGGATCAAAGCCCTTCATGTACGATCGGGAGCTATTAGAAGGAAGTTAGGGAGAACACAAGCTGTAGATACAAAGGGTTGTTCCTGAGTAGGACTCTAGTCACTCAGACACTAATGCCAACCGTTGACAAACAGAAGCCAGGCATGGCAGCACATGCCTTTGATTCCATCACTCTGGACACAGAAGCAGCCATATTTTTGTGAGTTTATGACTAGCCCGGCCTACATAGTGAGTTCAGGACAGCCAGGGCTACATAGAGAGATGTCTCTTGTATGTCTCAAAAGATAAAACAGCAATAACAAAAATTGACAATGAACAAACTTCTGTTCATCAAAGGAGATGATGACCAGGTAGAGAAAGAGCCCACAGAATGAGGAAGCCTTTGGTAGGCAGACATCCATCTGACAAGCCTGTGGAGGTCAGAGGACAGCTCTGTGGGGTCAGCTCTCTCTCTCTCTCTCTCTCTCTCTCTCTCTCTCTCTCTCTCTCTCTCTCTCTCTCCCCCTTGATGAGGCTCTGGGGACTGAACTCAGTAGTCACTTACCTGATGCGTGTGCTTATCTGCTGAGTTCTCTCTTTGACTCCTAACGTTATCTGTTGAAACCAATACTATTTTAATACAAAACTTAAACCAGCATAAAGTATAGATTAATAGCTTTTGTTTCTTGGCTGGCCTCAAAATTGTGGTGGCCCTTGAAGAGCCTGCCTGCCTCCATCTTAGACTTAAAAGCCATCTCATAGTAAAGACAAGCTAGGTTCATTCCTGTTTACAATTAAACCTCTATTTCTCAGGATTGGGCTGTGTCCCACCTGTAACCTTAACTACAAATGGTTCTGTACTGCCTGATCCAGGAATGGGAATCATGTCTTTGTTTCAAAAAGTTGTTTATAGCCATCCTATAACCCTACTTTTGTTTCAAAAGGTATTGTTGAGGAATATAGTTGAAGATGTGTAACATTAGTTTATGCTGTGGAATATTTGTTTAATGATGCAAAGATGTGTTGCATCTTTTATGTTGTATTTGTTTAATTCTGTGAAGCTGTGTTACTGTGCCTGTTCAAAACACCTGATTGGTCTAATAAAGAGCTGAATGACCAATAGCAAGGCAGGAGAAAGGATAGGCGGGGCTGGCAGGCAGAGAGAATACATAGGAGGAGAAGAGAGGAGAGAAGAGGGAGGAGCAAGAGAAAAGAAGGAGAGGAGGATGTCAGGGGCTAGCCACCCAGCCACAGATTAAGAAGGAAAGAAAGGTATTTAGAATAGAGAAAGGTTAAAGCCCAGAGGCAAAAGGTAAATGGGATAAGTTAAGAAAAGCTGGCTAGAAACAAGCCAAGCTAAGGCTGGCATTAATAAGTAAGAATAAGTCTCTGTGTATTTATTTGGGAGCTGGGTGGCAGGCCCCCAAAGAGTTAAAAAACAAACCCAACCAACTACATGTTATATGACTACCTGTGACTACCTTGTTATGACTATCTGTAGTTATGACCACCTTGTTATGACTACCTGGAGTTATGACCACCTTGTTATGCCCACCCTGCAACCATGTCTTTGTATCAGGAGGGACTAATTTGTTATGCTTATGTTCTAATCCTGTAACCCTGTCTGTTTTGCCCCCCAAAATCCCTCACTTGGAAACCCTCTACCCTGAGCTATAAAAAGTTGTCTTCCTCACATCCAGGGCTGACCTCTTGAACCCCACCTACGGGGGAGGCAATGCATGCACACAAATAAAGAAGTTGCTGTTTTCATTAACTTGGCCATGATGATTTGAGTCAGTGGTCTTTCTCTTCCCATCTTCGGGATCAACACCCTCCCTCCTCTGCTTCCTGAGGGCTGGTGTGTTACGTCTGTGCACCTTGCACCTGGCTCTGGGCTAATAGTTACTAATTACAACTGTAGCAGGTCTTTCATCGGACTTTCTTTGGGACCACGAGCTCCCCAGTAATGATGTGGAGACATTATTAATTGTAAAAGCTTGGCTTGTAGCTTTGACTTGCTCCCAACTAGCTCTAATCACTGAAATTGCCCTGTTTCTATTAATCTATATTCTGCCGTGTGGGTTTTTTCATTACCTCTCCTTCATCCTGTGTGTCCGACTCCCTCCGGGTCTCATTGGCGTCTCCCCTCGCCTACTTTCTAACCGTCTGAGTTCCTCTCACTGCCCGGGGTCCCGCCTAACTTCTCATGCCTAGCCATCGGCAATTCAGCTCTTTATTAAATCAACCAGAAGGTGCCTTAGGCAGAGACACATTTTTACAGTGTACAAAAGATTCTCCCACCACATACAACTCCAATCGTAAACTAATTCGCTTTATGGTTTGGTTTTGCTTTCTTGCATTGCTGAGACTCAAGCTCCCGGCCTGGAATACCTTATACAAGCACTCTACCCCCGAGCTCTGTCCCCTGCTCACATACGATTTCATTACCAACATCACCAATAAAATGTTGCCATCTTATAAGTGTCTTTATTCTATTGAAAGAATATAAAGTAACGAGCAAGCAAGGTTTATATGAGAACTGCAAGGGTGGTTTGGTATCAGAACCCCATTCCTGTGACCATCTCCTCAGTAAACTAAAGAGAAAATGCCAGTTGGACCCGGAGTAAATCTCGGTGGTAGAGTGCTTGCTTAGCGTGTACAAGGCCTTGGGGTTTGGTTCCTTAGCACTGCAAAGGTAAAATAATGATAATGATGATAATAATAATAACTATAAAATCAAATGAGGGACTGGAGAGATGGTTCGTTGGGTAATAATGCTTGTTTCACAAGCATGAGGATCTGAGTTCAGATCTCAGCACTCATGTAAAGAGTCGGGCACTCATGAGCAGTGCCATGGGAAGGGAAGAGAGAAGAGGATTTCTTTCTTTTTTTTTGTTTTTTTTGTTTTTTTGAGACAGGGTTTCTCTGTGTAGCTTTGCCGCCTTTCCTGGAACTCACTCTGTAGCCCAGGCTGGCCTCGAACTCACAGAGATCCTCCTGCCTCTGCCTCCCGAGTGCTGGGATTAAAGGCGTGCGCCACCGCCGCCCGGAAGGAAGAGGGTTTCCGAGGCTTCCTGGCCATCAGCCTTGCTCCAGCCTCAGTGAGAGATTCCGTCTCAGTGGAATAAAGTAGAGGGTGACAGAGAAGGACCCCCAAGGTCCCACTCTGGTTTCTGAGTGCATGCCTAGGCATGTGTACCTGCACACACACACATGTACATACAGCACATATATACTATACTACACACATATATACACACAAACACAAACTGAAATCAAATGAAAAATTGCTAAAATTCAGCAGCCATTCTTTAAAAGCCTTTTGAAAATTTGTTTATCAAGCCAGACGTGGTGGTGTACACCATTAGTCCCAGCACTCAAGAGGCAGAGGCATGTGGTTATCTATGAGTTCAAGGCCAACCTGGTCTACATATGGCGTTCTAGGGCAGTCAGAGTTGCATAATGGAGAAATCCTATCTCAAACAAATAAACAAACAAACAAACAAAAATTGTGTGTGGTGTGTGTGTGTGTGTGTGTGTGTGTGTGTGTGTGTGTGTGTGTGTCACTGTACACTGTCCATCTGAGGACAACTTGCAGGAAGTGGTTCTCTCCTCTCATCGTGTGGGTTATAAGGATTGAACTCAGATGGTCAGGCTAGGCAGTAAGTGCCTTTGCCAATGGAGCCATCCCAGTGACCCTCAATGGCCATTGTTTTTTAAGTGTTTTTATAAATTATTTTTAGTTATGTGTAAGTATGTGTGAGTATGCACACATAAGCTCAGGTGCCTGCAGAAGCCGGAGGCATAGGATCCTCTGGTACTGGAGTTATAAACAATGGCCACTCTTAATAAAACTTATAAGGAGTTATAGGAGGAAGTGATTTCAATAGGCAAAAGCCTACTTTCTCAGAACAATAATGGATATTATCTTAAATAGAGAAACAGGTAGCTGCATCCCAGTTTTAGTCAAGAATCAGATAATTGTGCTACCATTATAATCTAGTATTACTTAGAATATTTTGTGAATGAATTATAATGAAAACTTGAAGTTTAAAAAGCACAAAGATTAGGAAAATAGAAATATGTATCTTTTGATAGGGATATGTATTTAAGAAAATTCAAGATAATTCAGAAGGAAAATTAAATAGGCATATTGAGAGAGTGTGAACACTAGGTAAATATACAGAAAACAATAGTCTCTTCAACTTTAATCAGAACCAACTAAAAATAGGAATGGGATATATTATTGTATACAACCTTTGCCAAAAGAGTAAATTACGAGGAATAGTTGGACTGAGAAAGTAGGAAAACTCTTACCTTGTTAGGAGACAGCGCTGAAGGTCTGGAAAAGCCTTCTGTGTTTGAGGGTGGGAAATCCTACATTACATAAAAAAGGCCAGTCTCCCAAAACTGGGGTCATACAATTTTATGACAATGAAAAGAAGTTTTGTTTTTGGTTTTTTTTTCTACTTGGAGCTGATCAGAACGATCAAACAATTCACCAAGGGGAACAAATGCTCCACGTTGGCTCGGGTGACCATGAGAAACGGTGAGGGGAGGTTTTCTCTACTACACAGTCAGAACACGTAGGCAACAGCTATCAGTGCAGTGTGGACAGCCAGGGTGGAGCAAGACTGTGGACATGCGATACTTCAATCAGAGGGAAAGGGATGGCCCGGTGTGCTCTTATGAGGAGATAGCCTACAGAATGGGGGGAGCGGGAATCTTTGCCAGGTAGACTTCAGACAACGAACTGATACCTGGAATGTACAAAGGGCTACAAAAATTAAACACCAAAACTGAAACTGCCCATCAGGAAAAGGGCCAAGGAACTAAACAGTTTTCAGAAAAAGTACAGATGACCATAACATATTTTAAAATTTTTATTTAAATTTATTTAACTCTAGCCATCAGAAAAATGCAAATTAAAACTGCTTTGAGATTCTGTCTCTTCTCAGTCAGGATGTCTGTCAGTAAGACAAGTGACAAGGAAGGCTGGCAAGGATACAGAAAAGAGGCGTATTCACCGTTGCTGAGTGTAAACTGGTGCCGCCACTGTGGAAATCAGTGTAAAGCCTTCTCAAAAACCGAAAACAGTGCTGGGGCGAGACTCACTGGCTAACGCACTTGCTGCAGAAGCCTCATGGCCTAAATTTGATCGCTGCAACCATGTAAAGCTGCAAGGAAAGGACTCCACTATCCTAAAACCAAATGATGACGATGATGATGATGACGATGATGTAAGTTATACTGTCACTCGCTAAGCTATGAGAAAATGTTTTCATAGAAGACGTTGATAGGAACAGGAAGTGTGTCAGCCTTTTGGGTAAAGAATGTAATATTAAAACCAAGTTAGAGTTCATGAGATGCTTTAAAATGTCATGAAATAAATGTCACACATTTTCACTGAATACACGGGATTTCTTGGAAAAAGAAAAGCATCTATCTACATTGAATCAGAGACTCCTCTCTGTGAGATCAGTACTGTTCTACATGCTGGAGACAGAGCAGGGGTCTGGAGCTGCCTGCAGCCCTACCTTCAGGAAGTGAAAACATAGGTAGGACAGGTGTTTTTCTTTGGAAAGAAGCTAACGTCTTAGACACGGTTGGGGTGACAGACACTTGCCGCCTGCCCTGTGTAATAAAACACGGACACGAGTAATATGATTGTAATGGAGCTGAGATGGGACCGTCAAGTGCACAGCGGGCCTGGTGTGTCCCCAGAAGCCAGGGTGAAATGAGCAGGGAGTGAATTCAAGGCTTTGCTCCCAGGGGCCGGCAGAGCAAGACCATTAGACTAACCAAAGCATGCTTATAAGGGAACTGGTTTTAGCAGAAGACAAAGAGTTTCTGACATTTTATTTCCGTGACACTACTGGGCTGCCCAGGTGATAACATCCAGCTGGTTATGGGAAAAGGCTACCGAGAGTCCGGGGAGGCAGACGCCAGGGCTTTCTGTGGAGGAGAGAGTGAAGGTCGTGAAAGTGAGTGAGTCACTGAAGGGAGAGAATGAGAGTCCGGGGATTTAGGACACTGGTCCAGCAGTGGCATTCCTTACTGACCACGTGACCTTCTGGAAGCCATTTAATGGCTCTGGACCCCGTGTCCCCGGTTAACAGGCTGCCACGCCTGCTATTGCCACATGCAGTGTCTGCATTGGGACATACGCGGAGGTGTGGACAGCAGGCACTATGCAATGAAGGACTTTCATGAAGGAAGGAGCCCCTGAGAAATGAGCACTGGGGTTTTGGCCTGGCCTCTTCACCTTACCAACAGCCAAGTCATCACTTCTCATATCTCAGCCCTTCCCTGCCGCCCAGAGCCTGATGACGCAACACTCCTGCACAGGCCCTGCCATTCTAAGTTCACTGTTATGGAGCTAATTTGCACACACCCCTGTCTACTTGTCACTTGTCATGATATTTAATGTCTCCCGTATGCCTGTTGGATATCCCCTCTTCCTCATACAGACTGACTTTGGATAGCAGTTACTGGTGACCACACCTTCGACTGTTAATTGTTCTTTTTCCACCGTTGGATTATTGACAGTATTAGTGCTCCTGACAGTCGAAGTGAATTTGGTAGATGTGCCCTCAGTGTCTACTGTGCGCCCTCGGGAAGCAAGACGCAGCCCCTCGGCTCCCTGTTGAAAGTCGGTAGCTGGCACACGGCGTAGGCAAGTGGGAACGGGTGGCCAGTGGGGTACAGTGGAAGAGAAAGAGAAAGAAGCAAACTGCATTTGCAGACAGAGCTGTAGACAGAGACCTCTGACAAAGGGCAAGCAATGCCAGTGCTTCAGGAAGGGAAGGAAACAGAGTTTACCTGTATGCCACCAGTCACGGTTTAAATATAAATGGCAATGTTGATAAATAAAACGATTCTCCAGGGTTCTAAAGGAGGTAAATGTAAATATTTAAAACCCACCCTCTTTAGAAAACCCATCGTCTGTGTCCATCGCACTGAACTCTAATTAACCTGCTCATGGGACAAAGAGAAAAGGCCAGGAATCGTCCCAGCAGAGTAACCCGAACCCGGGAACCCCAACTTCCAAAAGCCATGGGGTGTGGCTGCTGCCCAAGAGGCGCTTTGCACGCGCATGGTGGGTAGCATTCAGGTTTGCCCCTGGAGAAAGAAAGCACGTCAAAGTCAGCAGGGATCCAAGCATCTCTGCGTGTTTAATAACTTACTCCCAATGTTTCTGGTGCAGGCATTTATTTATTTATTTATAATTTTTTATTTATTTTGTGAGACAGCATTTCTCTGTGTAGCTTTGGAGCCTGTCCTAGAACTCACTCTGTAGACCAGGCTGGCCTCGAACTCATAGAAATCCACCTGCCTCTGCCTCCAGAGCGCTGGGATTAAAGGTGTGCGCCACACCACCGCCCGGCGCAGGCATCCATTTCTAAGACCAGTCTTCAACTTTGCCGTGTCTAAGTTTGAAAGACACTGTTTCCTTTTAATCATACAGATTGGTTCTGCAAAAATTCCAGTAATGACACAGACCCCACCAATTTGTTGTGGAATTAAAAAGCACTTTATCACACAATGGCTTTGTCCTCTTTTTCCAGTGTATGGTAGAGACTTCAATAAAATTTCCCTCTTGAATATTTTCCGTTTGATAATTATATAATTAAATAAAATATATAACAATAGTGTCAGTTCTATTCCTGTTGTGCCATCTGTTAGTTCTCACACCTGGGACAAACTGGCTAATTGAGGTACCTATTAACATATCAAAGTGGACACTGGCTGCCAGGTTCTCCCAGCATCCCTCAGTCCCACCTGTTGCAGGGTCCTCCTGGCTGACATACCAACCCGGCACCCTGAGCTCTCTAGCCCAGGGTCTGGGCTGCCCCTCCCCCAGCTGCTCTTCCCTATGTAATCCAGCCATTTTGGCTGTGCCAGTCTTTGTCACCCTTTTACTGTCTTGGTCAGTTTCTTGGCCCAGGCCCCTCTCGATTAGCAGCTCCTCTCTCCCTCTCTCTCTCTCCCCACATGGCCTGGCCCAGTCCGGCCTTGTTCACTCTGGACCCTTCCAGATGCCTCTGGCTGTTTTCTCCTTCATGTCTACAATAAAACCTTCTCCACCACACCTAGGAGCAGTTGTGTCCTCCTTTTTCTTTTCTTCCCCTTCACCATCCATCTCTAGAACTTTTCTGTTTTGCAAAACTGAAACTATACCCATTAACCAATGGCTTCCCCCCAAGCCCAAGACTAGCGCTGGTGGTTTCAGTTTGTAGCGGGCTGTATTGTGTTGCACTTTGGTGAGTGACCTTTACACATCCTTGGGAAGCCGGAACCTGGAATCACTAAACCTGAATGGAAATTAGGGTGGGCAGGCTGGTGAGAGGGCTCAGTGTGGGAAGTCTTTTTTTTTTTTTTTTTTTTTGCCAAGTCTGACAAGCCGGAGTTCTGTCTACCCATACCAACATGGCTGAAGAGGAAAACTGAGTCTTGCAAGTTGTTCTATGACCTCCACATGTACAATAAATAAATATAAGAAAGAGAGAGATTAGGGTGGTCATTTGATTAATCCACAAAGTTAGGGATTTGATACAATCCTAAAAAGAGAGAGAACAAAACCATGGGGTGGCTTAATAAACCCCCAAAGACAGACAAGTTGAGACACAGATAAGGCAATTTAGTTTTCTGGTGTCAGCCAGCTGCTTGCAGGTCAACAGCTGGAAGGAACGTAGCGGGGATTTAGGTCAAGTCCTCATTCATTAGAGAAATACTTATTGAACGCACACAAGGCAATGGTTAGGATTTCACATCACTCACAGAAGATAAACTAAGGGTAAGGCAACGGCCTGTGGGTAAGGTGCTCGCCATACAAGTATGAAAACCTGAGTTTGGATCTCCAGCATCCATGTAAAAACCTGAGCATGACAGTGTGTGCCTGGAATCCCAGTGTCGAAGGGACAGGAAGCCCTGGGGCTTACTGGTCAACCAGTCGAACTCAGTGAACACCAGGTTCAGTGAATGACTACCTTGAAAAATGAGGTGGTGAGTGATTGAGGAAAATCCACACGTATATGTGTCCACGCATGCATGCATGCATGCACGAACGCACACACAAAGAAGAAATGCCTTGGGGGACATTATCTTCATCTTCGTTTTGCGATGAGGAAACAGAGAAGCATGCAGAGGCCCGAGCGACCTTTCCAGAGTCACAAAACTAGGTAGAGGAAGACTTGAAATTCTGGGCAAACATGACAATCCTTTGTACCTTCTTGTGTGTGCATCGCAACCAGAAGCATGTCATCGGTCATCCAGGCTCACATTGCCGAGCTCAGTACTGGGGGAGCTGTACAGACAGACACCTGCCTGGTTGTAGTAGGGGACAACAGATGATCACAGCTTCACAACTACCAGCAAGCCTGGCACTGCACAGGAAGGCCTTCTGACGTTCAAATGAGGAGCCTCAGGCAGGCCGGCGTGGGTAGCATGGGTAGGGGTGGTGGAGAACAATTTCCTTCTGGAAACAAAGCTTCGCGACCCTGCCCTTACTTGCTGCTGGCTACAGCCAGGCACACTGTTTGTCTCGTTCTTTGGAAGGGTTTGGTTATTTCACAGGTGGGTTCAATTGAATTGAGGGTGGACAGTCTGATCCCTACGCAGACCAGCTGAAACTGGTTTCAGTATTTGTACAGCTGGTGAAACACATACTCTGTGAACTTTCTGCTTAAACACAAAAATTAGAATCAGCACCTTGGCAGATAGGTAAAACTTGACTTGTTGATGTGACTGCAACTCCTGGTGACCCTCCTACCTCCATCTCCTAAGTGCTGAGGTGATGGGTGTGTGTCACCAAGCCCAGCTCCATTAGTGCTAATTTTAAAAAAGGGTAAGGATGCATACTGTTGCCTTTGTAAAGAAGAACATGAGCGCTGTTTGATTGGGTGCAAGCGCTGAGAGATGACTGACTTGGGCCTTTTCCCCTAATTTGACAAACAATGGAAAGAGTTAACAAGGAAGAGTTAGCAAGACCCCGTAGCCAAAGGTAACATGAAGGGAAAGAGCTCACTTCCTTACAAGGCTGAGGGACTAAAAGCTAGACAGATCTCTGACAGACAGACAGATAGTGAGGGGGCCACAGATAGATAAAAGGATGGCAAACTCTGGCCTTTTCCGCCCCTTCTGACTTGATAAAGGCCTATGTGCTGGGTAGTCTGTGGCAACTTAACCCACAAACTAGAGTTATCTGGAAGGAGGGAGCCTCACCGGAGAGAATGTCTCCATAAGATCTGTCTGTAAGGCATTTTCTTAGTTATCAATGGGGGGTGGGGGCAACACACTGTGGCTGGTTTCAGCCCTGGGCTGGTGGTCTTGGGTTCTATAAGAAAGCAGGTTGAAGCTGGGCATGATGACACATGCCTTTAATCCCAGCACTCAGGAGGCAGAGGCAAGCGGAGCTCTGTGAGTTCAAGGCCAGCCTGGTCTACAGGGCTAGTTTTAGGACAGCCAGGGCTACATAGAGAAACCCTGCCTTGAAAAAAGCAAAACAAAAAGTTCAGAAAACATGAATCAGCTTACTTATTTCTCTTATCTGAAAGAATGTCCTGTTTGTAAATGAACATTTAAGTGGTTTTATGGGGTTCATTGTTCAGGGCTAGGGAGGAGAAAAGAGAGCTGATTCAGTTAAACAACAGTTGTGAACATTCCGGCCCTAGCACAGCCCATTTGTGGTTTTTAACATTCTGATTGGAGATCTCTTGGAAAGGGAATACTGTCTTAAGGTCTCTAGGCAGATTTGTTTGTAGTGTTGAAAGTTTCTGACTCCCAGCCAACAGGAACTGTGACCAGATCCGTGGAGTGAGGGGCTTCACTCACTGCCCATGGCCCCTTCATTTTCCTCATCTTTCTATCCTGCCTCAAAGATATTTCAAATTTGCTAGTACTGTTTTGAAAACCTTCTGCCTCAGCTCTGCAGCTGCCAGGGAAGGGGAAGAACACATTTTCAGTTTTCTCTCGTAATTGCTGGGAAATCAAAACTTAAGCACTCCCTGGTGGTGGCACAGTCCCAGCTGGGGCAACAGGTTCTGCCTCCGTGGAAACATCCTTGATGCTCCAGAGACCAGGACGGCTACATCGCCCAGGGAGGGACTCTTTGTAGTGAGACTTGGACCAGTGTCTGCCTGTGTTGAGCTTTCAGGCCAGAATGCACCAAGGGTGCTGGCCAGATGTCAAATGCCATATCCCTGGTCTCCACGCTCTCAGAAACAAAGGAACGGGACGGGGGGGCAGTGCATGTTCCCTGCCTCTCTGGGGTTCCCAGTTGCCTCCGACTTGTGTCTGGGTTCCTCAACAGTGCACCTCTCGGTTGAAAGGGCTGCATAAACTCAGACCCTCACAGTAGCGAGGCAACACAGGCCCTTCTCGGCGAATTGCTTTTTGTCCTGTGCTAGCAGGAAGGAATGCCCGGTCAACCGTGTGCAGAAGGAATTTACTCTCCCCTTACCCCAGCTGCCTTCCCTTACTACAGGGGTCTGCTGATTGAAGGGGCAAGCCTGTGGCTGGCCACTTCCCTCCGAGAGCTCTTCAGGTTGTGTGTTCCTTTCCTAGGGCTCAAATGCTGATATTGTTTCTAGTCAAGTCTAGATACATTCATGCTAGTATTTTATGTGGTGCTTTTGGTGAGAGAGTAGGAACAATTATGTTGGGTTTTTATCGCATAAGTGATTTAAGATATTTTAGGCTTAGGGCAAGGAGAAAGAATAGAACCCAACCCTTCATAAATAGGAGCCAGGGCTCTTGTAATCCGGGACATAGGAAGTAAGAACACATGTGAGGTTTGGGCATGTCTTCCTGTAGTGGTCCTGTCTGCCATTTACTGATGTTATCTGGACAGAATGTTAATGTTTTACACGAGCGATCCCATCTAATCCCCACAACCCCAGAATATGTGCTGCTATCTTCATTTTATTGTGGGAGCAACCGATGCTTATAAGTGTGTAATTACTGCCCAAGGTCCACATGGTTGACGGTCAGGTAAGATCTGGACCCATACCTGTCTGTCACGGTGGACTCTATTGATTTGTGCTTTATATAGTCAGGGAAGCCTTTGGACTCCCCAGAATAACATTTGTGATTTGGGGTGTTGGAATTTTGGGTTTTTTTTTTGTTTATGTGGGGTCTTTTTCAGGCCATGTGCTTAGACAGTGTGTACTCTGTCACTGAGGTAGGTCCTCAGCAGCAGGACAAAACTTTTAAATGCAAAAATCACAACCAAACAGAATTAAAAAAAAAAGAGAGAGAGAGAGAGGAGGAAGTAGAAAGAGGAAAGAAGGGGGGAAAGCGTAATTCTATTGAGACACCAGCCGAGCGGCTTCCCGGAGCCTGTCACCATGCCAGACGCTCTTGTGTCTGCCTGGCTTGATAGGCCAGTGGAAGTGAAAGTGACCTCGGGCTAGTTCTTTAAAAGCGTCTGTTTTAAAGTAAAACAAAACTTAAACTCAACCAGCTACAAGCTACCCAACGGACTGGAAATCCCTGGCCGGAGAAGGCAGATGAAGCGCCAGCGCGTAACTGTTCTCAATCAAATATCTCCTTTGCTTCCCATGCAGAGTCATCCCTGAAGAGATGTGTTATCTTCCACTTGTGTTCTCTCAGGCGCCCCCCCCCCCCGAAACCATCTTTGGTCTCCCCGATACCACAAATTGCTATTTGCTCAAATAGGCGCTTTACATTTTTGTTGTGTCTACGGGACCCTGTTAAGTGGTCAAAAACGCAGCCTCAGTCTGGCTCTTGGATAACTTAGTGATGAGTAAGGCATCAAAAGGGAAGGAAGGGGGCTGGAGAGGCGGCTGGGCAGTTAAGAGCACCAGCTGCTCTTCCGGAGGACCTGCGTTCGATTCCCAGCACCCACATGGCAGCTGACAACCATCCATAGCTTTAGTCCCAGGGGATCCAACACCATCTTCTGGCTTCCAAGGGCACCAGACATGTGGTGCACAGATAGATACATGCAAGCAAAACACTGGTACACACAAAATGAAAAGAAATCCTTAAAAAATAGTGAAGGTGATACATGTTCATCTTGGAGGCCATCCAAGCTCCTCACTGAAAAGGTGCAGGTGGTGCTCAGGATGATACCTAGTAGGGATGTGTGCTCATCCTGGATCTGGTGGGGGAAGCAGACCCAGACCCAATATGTACCACAGTAAGGACCAGTTTCGGATGTAACAAGGACAGCAGCACCCCCCCCCCCACTATCTAGTAGCTATTGAAAAGAGTAAACTTATAGAAACTGATAAATGGTACTTAAGCATCAAACAGTGCGGTAAGAAGGACCAAGAACAATGTGTAAACAGTAGTAGGGATTATGCACACCCACCCCAGCGTGTCTGATCAGGTCACGCCTCGCTTCACAAACACGGGGTTGGGAGGAGGAGGGTGGGTTGGAATGGCTTCCAAGAGAATAGGTGACTCCTTTAGGTACTCCAAAGAAGTCCCCACTGGCTCCTCAAGGCAGGGCAGACGCATGGCTGAAGCTTGGATCTCTGACATAGGTTCTGAGAGGAAACAAAAAGTATTTCTTTCCGGGAGGGAGGATGTGGTTCAGAGCCACCTAGCTGGAACTCTCAAAATTCAAGACTTCCTTGAAGCCACATGTTTAATTTTGAAACACATAATTTTCTATTTTACCCCACAGTTGTGTTGGTATAAAAGTCTTTTTACATGAAACTACCATGTGAAGTTGCCCCTGTAAGATCTGGACTGTGCTGCATCCCACAGTCGTACTGGGGCTTAGGATTCTACTATAGCAAGTGTGGAGGGATAGAAACTTTCAGTCTATAACTACGGGCAACACACACATGTGCCAGGCATGGTGGAGCACACCGTTAGTCCCAGCACTCAGGGACTAAAGAGGCAGGTGGATCTCTGAGTTCGAGGCCAGCCTGCTCTACAAAGCGTGTTCCAGGACAGCCAGGGCTACACAGAGAAACCCTGTCTCAACAAAACATAACAAAAAAACCAAAACCAAAACAGCAACAACAAAAAAAACCAAACAAACAAAACAACAATATATACACATGTATACCACATCATCATAAATGTTACCAATTCTAGATCTGGGTACCCACTAATTCACTCTTAAATGAAGACCTGACATCTGTAAGTATAGGCAGTACCCTTCATGTGACCTTTCTTACAGAGGTTTATGGTAGCTTTATGATATGTTCACAGATACTTTTCACTCTTTCCCTCCACAGGGAGGGGCCTAATTCACCTTCCTATAAATGTGAACCAGACTTAGCTACTTGCTACGTCAAACAAATTCTAGAAAGGACAGTGATGGACAGGCTAGGTCATTACCACTTTTCTCTCATGCCTTGTGTGCATACTCCAGAGTAATTGAGCTACACTTGCTCCTAGACAATCCAGCAGCCTGCAAGCCACTGGGGGATGGATGCTGCCCACAGACAGCATCTGTGGGCGAGGCATGGGTGCAGGTCAACCTCAAGAGATATCACAAGCCAAGCCAGGAGTTGTATCGAATGCCTATAATCCGAACACTTGGGAAGCTGAGGCAGGAGGATTGTGCAGGTTTGATGTCAGCCTTGGATAAATAGCAAGACCTTGTCTCAAAAAAACAGGAAACAAAAACACAGGTCTTGTTCCTGGTCAAGCCTTGAGATGACTACAGCCTGGCCAACCGTCAACAGATATGTCATTGTTCCTAGGAGGGAAAAGTAGGATCAGAAGAGCAAAGGGAAGCGAGAGGCATGACCTGCAGGCAGCCTGGCCTCTAACATCCGAGTCTAGTGGAGCTTTGGCCTTTCCCATCCTGCTCAGGAGGGTCACATGTACCAACTGAGTCAACTTCACATTCACTCACATCCTGTACTTGGCTTTGAATCATCATGGAGACTACAGGTATCACAACAGTTGGCATATGGTACAAAGTGGATCACCAATACCCCTCTTCCTCAGAGAGCTTGCTTTCCAGAACACCTGTAGGGCAAGATCACAGATGGAAGTTCAAATCCTTAAAAAAAAAAAAATTAAATAATACACATTGCACATTGCACATTTCTGTGCTTACATACCCTCTTCCTTTTCTCCCCCATGTGCTGGGCATTGAATCCAGAAGTGTGTGCATGCTAAGCAATGTGCTGTACTGTTAAACCACATTTTATAATGATCCAAAGGACAGGGTGTAGCAGGAATCTTAAAAGTTCTTATTAATAAAATCAAACCTGAGGCCAGTTATTGGAGTGAACTCTGGAAGATCAGAGAGACAGAACAAGCCACAGCTAACCTCCCCTGGCCAACTTCTCAGCTGATCTTGTTTCCTCAGACTGGAAGCCTCTGTGTCCTCATCCAGAATGAATCTCAGCTGAACTGTGCTGCTCAAAACCTAAAAGCTTAACCAGCCAAATGCTTCTAGTTTCTGGTCCTCACGCCTTATATACCTTTCTGCTTTCCACCACCACTCCCTGGGATTAAAGGCATGATGAGTCACCACGCTTGGCTGTATCCTTGAACACATGGATTTCTGCCTCTGGAATGCTAGGATTAAAGGCGTGTGCTACTACTGCCTATCCTAAGTATCGAGTGGCTTTTCTGTTCTCCGACCTCAGGTAAGTTTATTAGGGTGCACAATATTTTGGGGAACACAACACCACCGCAACAGGGTCAAGGTTGGAAGTCTCACACAGCATGAGTTTCCACCACAGGTCACGGAAACAGCTGGCTCCTTGGCTTAGCACTTGTGGCCAGAGGCTTGTCCTGTAGTCGCTACCTCTG
This sequence comes from Peromyscus californicus insignis, assembly GCF_007827085.1. Lineage (NCBI taxonomy): Eukaryota > Metazoa > Chordata > Mammalia > Rodentia > Cricetidae > Peromyscus > Peromyscus californicus. The sequence continues at coordinate 91,031,657 of NW_026294424.1, forward strand.
CACTAACTAAGTCCCATGCTGCAGAAGACCCTGGGTGCACCATGTAGGTAACCTCTGCTCTCTCGTCTTCACCCCATCAAACCTATGTTGCTGGGGAATTCCTGAGACTAGGGCTATGTTCTCCAGCTGGGCAGTTGGAAGGACTGAACAAGGGAAGAGGAGTCTGCGTCCTGTGGATGGGCTTAGGTCTGTGTGGGCAGAAACATGTGAGGTCTCAGGCACCCAGAGTGTGGGACAGAAGAAAATGGTGCTGAACCCATGAGACCATGGCTTTCAGCTGCAGACTCCTTGCCCTACAAGGAGGAGTGTGGTTGGATGAAAAGTGAGACCCCCTAAACATACAGAGAGGACCCTCATGCCCGGGTCAAAGGACAGTTGGCCTGTGTATTACACAATGAACTCCTCTCTATGGACCCTGAATCACCAGTGTTCCCAGGTTTATTTCCCCTAGAAAGTGGAGAAAGGGTGACTTCTGAGTCATTGTTGATACAGAATGAAAGTGTGACAATCCATGTTTATAAGGCTCAGGAGGAACTAGAGGTTGCAACAGACACTTGGTTCCATCATGTCTGTTTTGTTTTTAAGAATGTGTGTGTGTGTGTGTGTGTGTGTGTGTGTGTGTGTGTGTGTGTGTGTGTGTGTGTTGGTATGCACAAGTAAGTGAGTGCAGGTGCCCAAGGAGGCCAGAAGAGGGTGTCAGATCCCCTGGAACTGGAGTTACACATGGTTGTAAGGCACTCACTTTGTGTGTGCTGGGAATGGAACCTGGGTCCTCTGTAAGAGCAATGTGCTCTCTTAACCATTGAGCCATTTCTCCGGCCTAATGCAGTTTATAAAAACTGGGGGTTCTGGGCAATTGAACTCAGGTCGTCGTGCTTACAAGGCAAGAACTCTACAGACTGAGAGTTCCCCATGCTCAGGTTCTAAGTACTGATTTAGAAAGATTACGTCCTGCATGTGAGCTCTTCTTCCCTTCCTTTGCTCCAGGAGACTTAGGTTGGCCAACCGTCTTCTCTCCATGTCTCCTCTTTCTCCATAGTACCACAGGCTCATAGGTCTCTCATTTGGACTCAACTGCAAAAGCCCCACATTACATCTGTTTCTTCATATGTAGAGCCCAAGTTCTTGGAAGAGTACCTCCCTGTTCTCACTTTCTGCCTAAGCTCTGCTATAGTCTAGCCCTTGCTGACTGACACCTAAGCTCAGTGGACCCTTCTCAGTCCCTATCTCCCCACTCTGCCATCTGGTGCTCACTGCTCTCCACCCTCACAGGCTTCCTCTTTGTCTTCCAGGAACTCATTGTACTGTTTACTTTCCAAGACCAGGCACAATTCCAGCTCCCAGACAGGCTTTTCTTCCTCCGACCCAGCAACATCTGCTTTCTCGGATCTTCCCACTCCACGTCCTGTCTGGCTATTCTTTCAATGATGGTGCTCTCCAAACCTTTTTGCTTCAAATAATTGTCTCCCTTTCTTTGAATGTCTAGGCTTTTGCTATAGTTTGGATCTGGAATGACTCCAGAGGCTCCAGTAAAGTTTGGTCCCCAGCAGAGGGTACTACTGGGAGGTGGGGGAGCCATCTCAAGAGATAAGTGAGGGGCTCACATACTCTTTCATTTCCCACCTGCCCACGATGGTGGTGGGGGGCAACATGCAACCAGGAGAGTGGTCGCTTCATGGCTATCTTTGTCCCTTCTCTCTCAGCTTGTTTTACTTCTTTTGGAAAGTTATGGATCTAGTCACTTACGGTTCTAGTTCTTGGAATATAAAACTAGTGTATAATTTACCATGGGCCTTGACCTTACCTCCTACATGGAGCTAATTCCTGTCTCGTGGTCCACCCAGCTCTCCACACTGGAACCTTGGCCATCCACTTATATGTGCCATCTGGCTCTTTCTCAGTGGGCTCTACCACTCTGGGCCCCAGGCTCCTGACCCCTTAGTTACCCAGGCCCAAGTATCAGAAAACCAGAGCAGTTTTATACCCTAAAGCAAGGGCATTATTCAAAATAGCTCACTTGTATTTTCCTGAGACAGTCTCATGCCATAGCCCAGGCTGACTAGAACTCATGACATCCCTTCTGCCTCAGCCTCTGGAGTGCTGGAGTTACAAGCCACCACACCCAACTCAGATTTACCAAATCGTAACCTGCGTGGCCCAATCACTTAGACCTTCCTTTAGAAACCACAATGAAAGCTCATGTCTATGCTGTCCCTTGTTGTTTGTATTTTACTCTCTTGGGGGCCCCGCCACCCAGCTCCCAAATAAATCACATATGGAGGCTTCTTCTTAATTATAATTGCCTAGCCTTAGCTTGGCTTGTTTCTAGCCAGCTTTCCTTAACTTTAAATTAACCCACCTGTCTTTTGCCTCTGTCCTTTCACCTTTCTCTATTTTCATTTACCTTTCTCTCTTACTCTGTTGCTGGCTGTGTAGCTGGGTGGCTGGCCCCTGAAGTACTCCTCCTCCTCTGGCTCCTTCTTCTGCTTTTTCCCCAGATTTCTCTTTAATCCTCTCCCTGCCTGCCAGCCCTGCCTATCCTTTCTCCTGCCTTGCTATTGGCCGTTCAGTTCAATTAGATCAATCGGGTGTTTTAGACAGGCACAGTAACACAGCTTCACAGAGTTAAACAAATGCAACATAAACAAAAGTAACACACCTTAAAATAATATTCCCCAACATGTCCCCCTTTTTGTCTAAATAAAAAGAAAGGTTTTAACCTTAACATAGTAAAACTATACACAACAAAAACAATTATCAAGTAGGAATTACATTTACAATATTCTGTCCATTTGTAGTTAGCACAGTCAAAGAAAATAATGCATGATTTATCCTATCTTAGTGAATCCAAAGTTTTACACCTAACTTACTTTCTATCATAACTAAGAAAAACTGCAATTATAACTATCTAGTCTTCAACTCCATCAAAGACCCAGAAGGATGTACTATTATCTAACAAGAGAGACATTTGGCTGCCTGGGCAATCACCCAAAGTTCCTCTACAACATTGGGCATCCATCTTCAGCCTATAGGCTTAGAGTATCTGGCAGACTTTGTAGTGAAGCAGGAAATATGAAGGACTCTCCTACCCTGTATTGGCAAAGTTTATCAGTCACTTTCCTCTGTGTCCTGCAGAATATCTGACAGACTCTTCTGTGAAGCAGGAATTTTGAAGGACTGTCCTGCCTTGTTTTGGCAAAGCTCAGCAGTCACTTTCCTGTGTATCCTGCATGTCCAGTCTGCACAGCACATTGTCAGCAGTCAAAGGCAAGAGCAGTTTCTTTCCCAGTGGCTAACCTTGCCACAATGAAAGCAAACTCTATCAGGAGTTTCTTCAATGTCCATCATCTCTGAAGTAAATTGGTGCTGCCAGGAGCAGATGTGTCTCATTGTCATGAAAATCCCAAAGTTAACAAAACATTTTAAATGCCATATTCTATAGGTCTTTGAAAGGTTTGAAGACCATCTGTCTATCTAAAATATATCTCTATATGATCTGGAAAGCATACCTAACATACCTACAAATTTGATTGTTACAAATGACTAACCACTAACCTATGTTCCTGATTATCCTATATAGTTTATAATAATAACTTTCAAAAACTAGAACTTCACCCTATATTTCCAAATGAACTGCATAGGCACAATACCTCAAACAAAATCAGAAACATACATACAATATGTTGTAACAAAAATAACCTTAAATTTGTATCAATGTACAAAAATCCTTTAAACAAGAGTAGAAACATATACACAGTGTATATAAATAACTTTATATTTGTATCAATACATATACTCCCCTAAATGATAACAAACATTCATAACCCACCAAATAATCAAAAGCCTCCCACACCCCTCTTGGGAATGTGGATGTCATGTTCTCTAAACTGCTTCCTGCTGTTTGTGGACAAAGTATCTTTAGGATCTCAGAGAGAAAATTTTAAGATAAGGACCAAGTCCTGGGAAGACCAGCAGCAATCTTTGCTGATAGATACCACCTGTTAAGTTTTAAGAGGTCTCTCTTGGTCACACCTGATCCATCTTATTCCTGAAGGAATCTACAACCTCTAGTCTCCTGTGGGAACAAAATTCCAAAGCACTTTTTTTTTGTTGTTGTTTTGTTTTGTTTTTTTGAGACAGGGTTTCTCTGTGTAGCTTTGCGCCTTTCCTGGAACTCGCTCTGTAGACCAGGCTGGCCTCGAACTCACAGAGATCCGCCTACCTCTGCCTCCCGAGTGCTGGGATTAAAGGCGTGCGCCACCACCCGCCCGGCGCGTGTGCCACCACCGCCCGGCCCAAAGCACTTTTTATTTCCAATTGAAAACTACATTTTTTTGGCTTCTTTTTTAAAGTTAAGGCATTCCTGAAGTATCTAGATTGGTTCAATTTTGCAGTTCTGTTCACAATCCCATGCTAGAACAGTTCTGTTCTAGCAGTTGTCTTTTGCTCTTTTGCTCTTCAGTTCAGTTCAAAAAAATTCAAAATCCACACAATACTATACAGGATCCAGACTTTCTGTGTATTTCCCATCTTACATGACTTTTTTCTTTTATTCTCTCTTTAAAGACTTTATTTTATAAACTACTCATTTTTTTCTATGACTATACCCTTTTTCTTTTCTTAAGCCTATGCACATTATTAAACACACTGTAACCTGTTTAGAGGTACTTTCCATCTGAATCTCTTTTATTGCATATCTTCAGCCTTTTTTTGACTGTATGAGCAAACCTTTGAACTGCTAACCTACACCTGGTTTCTGCAAACAAGGCTCTCAGCTGGCTCCACCCACTTCTCGGGCTGGGAAAGCTGAGCGTAAAGCTTCCAGCCTGGTCAGAGGTTTGTGACTGAAAACTGCATTCAACCTTCCTAGCTGTGGGAGCCAGTGCCTGTGTTGCCACAGGCGGTTTTTACTTAGCTTGCCATTTTTATTTATTTTATTTAGACCGCTAGGTGTTTTGGACAGGCACAGTAACACAGCTTCACAGGGTCAAACAAATGCAACATAAACAAAAGTAACACGCCTTAAAATAATATTCCCCAACATTTGTCACTCTTACCTCTGGCCCAGGGCTGACCTGCTGCCTCCGCACGCGGCCCTGCATGGAGGAAGGGAGAGGTGTCCCCTCTACTTGGAAACTTCCAGGGACAAACTGCTTTTCAATGGCGGTCGTCCCATGCCTGCCTCGCTGCCCCTGGGTAGCGTACAGCGGAGAACAGCTGTTGGAGGCGGGAAGGGATTTGTGTTAGGGTCACCCCCAATTCAAGTTCTTAGGCCACTCTGGTGTCCAGTCTCGGATCAAAACCTGCCATACCTGGCAATATGAGGAAGTGGGCATCCGACGCTTACAAACCCGCTCGGCCCACCAGGCACCTGCTCAGTCAGGGTGAGACAAAGCAGCTGTAAGGCAGACACTCGGCAATAAAGAATATATTGCTCTTGCCAAGCATGGTGGTGCACGCCTTTGATCCCAGCACTTGTGGTGGGGGTGGGGGTGGGGGTGTTAGGGGTGGTGGTGGTGGTGGTGGTGGTGATGGTGGGGTGGTAGGTCAGGGGTGGGGTAGGGAGGTAGGGGGAACAGAAGCAGATGGATCTCTGAGTTTGAGGCCAGCCTGGTCTGCAGAGTGAGTTCCAGGACATCCAGGATTGCTACTCAGAGAAACCCTGTCTCAATGCCCCCCCCCCCCCCCCCCCCCCCCCCCCCCCCCGCTGTGGGATGTTCTGTATGGCAAATGTGTTGCTGATTGGTCAATAAATAAAACACTGATTGGCCATTGGCTAGGCAGGAAGTGTAGGCGGGACAAGGAGGAGAAAAAAGCTGGGAAGTGGAAGGCTAAGGCAGAGAGAAACTGCCAGCCGCCATGATGAGAAACAGCATGTAAAGATGCGGGTAAGCCACGAGCCATGTGGCAAGGTATAGATTAATGGAAATGGATTAATTTAAGCTGTAAGAACAGTTAGCAAGAAGCGTGCCACGGCCATACAGTTTGTAACCAATATAAGTCTCTGTGTTTACTTGGTGGGGTCTGAGTGACTGTGGGACTGGCAGGTGAGAGAGATTTTCCCTGACTGTGGGCCAGGCAGGAAAACTCAAGCTACACCCCCCAAAAGAATATATTGCTTTTAAATAATAGCCTAAAGTGGATACACTGATTTCAAATAGTAGCCCAGGCTGGCCGGTAGCTATGTATCAAGCAATCTCTCAGGGACTCAGGATTCTTCTACCAACCTGTTACCCACCCCCTGGACCTTTTATTGCCTGTACAGCATGGGTTCTTGTAGTTCAGATGGCAAGAAGACAAGAGACCCACAGAGAAAATCTAGGCATCTTGTTGTTACAGAGGAATCTGGGTTCCCTTTTGTCGGTTCTTGGTCTTATCCATAAGAGAATTTTATTTATTTGTATATATATATATTTTTTTGAGACAACGTCTTCCTACGCAGCCCTGGCTGTCCTGGAACTCACTCTGTAGACCAGGCTGGCCTCAAACACACAGAGATCCGCCTGCCTCTGCCTGGAGTGCTGGGACGAAAAGGCGCGGGCACGCACCACCGTGTCAGGTTGATTAAAAAATTTTCAAATGGGCTCAGAAGGAAGCTTGAGGAGCACCTTCCTAGAGTTGGAAAGAAAAACCACAGTGAAGGCCAGCTGTGAAATCTGGAGGCCACTGCAGGGTGGGGTGAGGGTGGGGGGTGCTGGAGGGGTGGGAGTGGGTGGTGGGGTGGGAAGAGGAAGAAAGTCAAGCCTTGTGTGTCAGCATCACCGTGAAGGTCTACAGGAAGCTGTAGAGACTTTGAGATCACTGAGAAACCCAGAGTGGTAGGGCAAGCGTGCTTCAGATTTTGGTCGGTATCCAAAGAAGAGATAGAGGCGGGAAAGGGAACGGTGTGCTTTTTTGAGTTATAGCTCAGAAAGGGGACAGCCTCGGCACTGAAGGCAGCAAGCGACTGCCTCCAGAGCAGGACTCCTTCCGAGGGTCTCGGAAGGCTCTCACCCACACTCTTGGGGCTGTGCAGGGCTGCAGCGGGTGTTTGTGGCTCGTGAAGTTTCTCTTTCACTTGGCGCTGGCTCAGCATAGAGTGCTCGGTCATTGGTCCTCATCAATTCCCTCAGGGCAGATTATCCGGTAGGTGAGAGGACAATGTGACCGGGCGTCAATCTGACTTTCGGTTCCCACACCCGGAGACCAATCCACAGAAGCAAGGTGCCTAGGTCAGCGTCTGGCACTCACTGTGCACTCTATGGGTGCTGCCTCATTATTATGTGTCCCTCCTACCAGATCTGTGGGACTTTGAATCTTTGTCACTCTCTTTTGATATGGCAGGTAAATCACTTGCGTGGACTGTCCTGTCCTAAGGGGTTGTTTTAAAACTTGGCATGAATAAGCTGTGATTCCAGAACTGAAGAAAAATTCCTTTTCTCTTACTTTTCTCTTTTGTCTGCTTTCTAGACACTTAGCTAATTATCCGTTTTCCACATGAGAGAATAAAGAGAAAGGGAGGAAGGGAGGGGTGGAGGGGTGGAAGGAGGGGGAGAGGAAGAGAAAATGAAAGTATTTTTAAAGAATAAAAGTTCTATAGATAGCTGTTCAGCTTCAAAGAAGTTCCTCATCCCTTGAATTAGATTTATCTACACATTCGCTATCTGTTCCCCTTAAAAACTGCAGATTTTTTTATAGTGTGGAACTGCTGTACTGAAGCATGTTGAAATTTGATACTAGGTATAGATTTAAGGATAGTGTGTGATTGGTGTGTGTGTGTGTGTGTGTGTGTGTGTGTGTGTGTGTGTGTGTGTGTGTATGTGTGTGTGGTGGGTTTTAAGGAGAATGAACAACCCATTCCAAGGTATTGCCCCAGGGGTTATCAGAAGTGCCAATTCTCTGTCAGACTTGGGTACTAGACCAGAGTCCAAGCATAATCTGACCCGGGGAAGTTTAACATAAAGACTTATTAACTATTCTAAGGGAAAGGCCAAAAACGGATAAGGAGAACCCAAGGATTCTCTAGGGCTGATCAAAGTACACAGGGACAAAAGGAACTGGAGGAGAGTCCTTCCTTCTCCTCAAGCTGAGACTCAAACCCTGAAGACGCAGTTGAGGACCTCTGGACGAGTTTGCTGGGTGGCTGGGGCCTGCTTGTCTGTAATCTATGAACAAGTGGATCACCCTGTCGAGGAGCATAAGAACTGAGGCTGGCCAGGAACTCAGTCAGGACGGGAGAGGAAACATGCAGGCAAGGATGGCCAACGGCTCCAGGGTGTGGGAAGAGCTTGGCTGGGGCAGGAGTCCCCCTGCCAACCAGGAGGGCCATGGTCACAGAGGGAGCCTGGGACTGTGGTAGAGAAGGGCTAACATTTCTGGAACACAAGTTCATGTGCAGACAAAGCAGCAGCAGCAAGAGAATTTTAGTCTCAAGTTAAAGAGTTCAGTGACAGTGTTATTCCATTTTGGTAACTTTCACCTAACTGGTGAAAATGACTTTTATCCACTATATACATTTTTTTTTTTTGAGTCAAGGTCTCACTGTGTGGCTTAGACTGGCTTCAAACATCCTCCTGCCTCAGCCTATGAGTTCTGAGATTATAGGCATATGCTACCATACCATTTTACTTAAAACAAAACAAACCTTGTATGATCAATACACTGTCTCTCGCTGGGACCTGGGGCTCATCAATTAGGCCATTAGGCCGGGCTGGCTGGTGTCCCCTGCCATCCTGTCCTGTCCCCCACCCTCCTCCCCACACCGGTAGTGATGGCATGATAAGAGTGCTCCACCATGTCTGCTTTTTTAAACAAGGATTCTAGGGATTGAATTCAAGTCTTGAATCATTTCCCCACATCTCCCCAGCCCTGATGTTGTTTTGTTTTTACTATAGCACAATGCATTGGAGAGTCAGGCACATCACTACTTGTATCGTTTGTTTGTTCTCTTTTAATGTTGCGAAGCTTTCCATTTTGTATGCATATATATGCATGTGGCTTAAGTATTCTTTCATTGGTTCAAGGGTATTTGTCTTATCCAGTTTGGGGTGATTGTGAATCAAGCTACCACTGATATTCAACATGTCTTCCTCTCTGATGAATACCTAGGAGTGATACTGAGGGTCACAGAGCCACTGCACAGTTAACTGCATAGGAAACTGCCTGGCTCTTTTCCAAGGTGATAACCCCTGTGAGCATTTCCACTAGCCACACAGAAGAGTTCCAGCTGCCCCACACCCCACACCGCCCCCAGGATCTGTTACAGTCATATGCTGTCAAGGGCAATGGAATGAAGACCAGGAACCCTATCTGTTCATCTCTCCCAAGGTTTCTGCACTTGCATTTCCTTCTTCCTGGACTGGTTATGGGGATAGGGTAGCTGACTCTGCAGGAGCATTTATCTACACACACCAGCCAAATCCAAAATGGAGACAGAAACATGAACGTGTGGATGGGGAAATGGAAAACTGGGTATGATTCTCCCACACTCTTTCATGTGGTAGAAGGTCTTAATTTTCAATTAGTAACTAATGTATGCTTAGAACTTCCTTATTTGTGAGTTGATTTACTTGAAATATTGACTCAGAAGTACGGACTTGTTACAGATTCTTTAAAAAATACATATATGTTATTGTTGGGGCTGCAGAGATGGCTCAGCGGTTAGGAGCACATGGTGCTTGGTCTTCAGAGGTCGTGAGTTCAGTTCCCAGTTCCCCTATCAGGTGGCCCACAACTGTTTGCAACTCGAGTTCCAGGTCATCCAATGCCGCTGGCCTCTGCAGACACCTGTACTCACACACACACACCCACATGCAGACACACATAATAAATAAGTTTTCTAAATTATTATTAGTAGTGCATGAGCATGTTTGCATAGGTGTGAGTGAGTGCACCTGTATGTGCCACAGTGCCTGTGTGAAGGACAACTCTGTGGAACAGGTTCTGGGGATTGAACTCAGGTCACAGGGTCTGCGTGGCACACACCTTTACCCGCTGCATCATGTTGCCAGCCCTTCTCTGGATTCCAATATGTCAGTGTTTTCTGTTTTCTGTCTTTGAAGACATAAGGTGAGCTGAAAGCCACCTGTACTTATGAACGCCTCCTGCCCCAGGGTTGACCTCTACTACTGTCCTCTCTACACACTGTGTTTGTCTCTCTGTTGCTTAAGCATGAAGGAAGTTTGGTCTCGATAATTTACGTTTGTTATAGTAGTAACAAAGCGGGGGTGGGGGGGTTGGGGTGTGGGGTGGTGGTGGAATAATTGCTGAGTTTAATCTTTAAGAGAGCGTGCTTGGGCCACAGAACATGCCCGGCTCAGTGGGTAAAGGAGCTCCTGGCTGGACTGAGGTCCGAGTACAGTCCCTGGAATCCACCTGCTGGAAGGAGAGAATCACTCTGAAGGTTCTCCCCGATCTCCACACATACACTGCAGTGTGGCTCCTCTCCCAAAAAACAAATGTAAAAAAGTAATATTAAAAGAACATTCTTAGGGCTGGAGAGGCGGCCCAGCAATTAGGAGCACTTGCTGCAGAGGACTGAGTTCAATTCCTACCGTCTACAAGGTGGTTTTTAACTGTGATTCCACTTCCAAGGCATCTTGTGACTTCCTCTGGCCTTCCGGAACACTGCATGCATGTGGTACACACTTGCAGGTGACACTCATACACCTAAGATGATGATGATGATGATGATGATGATGATGATGATGATTATTATTATTATTTTCAGACAGGGTTTCTCCATGTAGCCCTGGCTGTCCTGGAACTCACTAGGTAGATCAGGCTGGCCTCAAACTCACTGAGGTCAGCCTGCCTCTGCCTCCCAAGTGCTGGGATTAAAGGTCTGTACCACTATGCCTGGCTTAAAAATAAATATTTAAATATTAAATTTAAATAAATATAAAATATTAAATATTTTGCCTGCTTGTGTGGCTGGGTACCATGTATGTGCTTGGTGTCTGTGGAGGCCAGAAGAGGGTGTCGGATCCCCTGGAACTGGAGTTACAGATGGTTATGAACCACCATGTGGGTGCTGGGAATTGAACCCGGGTGCTCTGGAAGAGCAGCCAGTGCTCTAACCACTGAGCCATTCAGCCCCATAAATACATTTTTTAAAGGAACCTGCTTTAGAGGTTTTAACTGGTAAGCAGAGAAACAGAAGTCGGGCCAGCATTTATGTGTTCACTGGTGAATGGGTGGATCGCTCCCCCCCCCCCCCCCCCCCCCCCCCCCCCCGGCAACAGTTTTGACAAGTTCTTCCTTTTCTCTTCTGCATTTCTCAACGCTCAGTCAGTTGAAGCCCTTTAAGATGTTTAGGCTTAGGAACTAAACGTCAGAATTGTTTTCCTAAAATAAACCCTGGAAAGTCCCGCTTGCTTGTTAACGAATAGTTCTTCATAAATTGCTTCTGAGAAGAGAATCCGGAGCCGGAGAATGCTGACAATGGCTACAAAGGATGCCCGTGTTTAACGGGCACGCGGCGGGCTTTGACGCTGTGACGGGAAAGCGCCCATCTCAACAGAAAGCACCTGTGCCCTGTGGAGCTCGGCATCTAGCTGGCGAGGACTCATAGTAAAGACAGATCAACTTCATATCGAGGGAGACAGCGAGGGGAAAGAGTAACGAGGAGACTCACGTGTGGTGTGTGATTCCAGAAAAGAAAGGCAAAAAAACGGGTCACTGAGATGGAGACGTCTGCAAGACTAAGCGGGAGGGGCAGCCATGGCAACATCTGAGGGAGTGTTCCAGAACGGAGGGAGGGAGGGAGGAGGGAGGGAGGGAAGCAGAGGGAGCACTCAGTAGGTGAGCCAGCAGGGAACCGAGCCTGACCAGGCAAGGCCACTCTGAGGACCTCGGCTGTACACTGAGGGAGGCTGGGAGTCACTGAGAGGTTCTGAGCAGTGGGCAGATGTGGTGCTGCCTAAAGCTTTAAAGAGACCCTGTAATGCGGGTGTGTGTGTGTGTGTGTGTGTGTGTGTGTGTGTGTGTGTGTGTGTGTAAGGGGGCGGGAATGACTAATTAGGAAGCTGCTGCATGGGCAGGAAGATGGTGACTTGGGTCGGTGTGGCCTCCGTGGAGGTGGGAAGAAAGGCTGCTGTGGCGTTTGAAGGTGGAGCTCAGAGGCTCTGGATTTGGAGTACAGCATTTGAGGGAGGAGTCACTGATGACAGCCTGGCTCTGGCCACAGAAAAGGAAGAATGGATGCCATTGCTCGGGTCACAGGAAGGTGGGACAAGAAGGCCGGAGAGAAGAGTGGGGTTCAGTTTCGAGCATGCTAGGTGGGAAGGCACGCTTCTGGTGTTGCAGTAACAGGGCCAAGTGGGTGTTTCAGAACTGGGTTCTGCTCAGGTCGGGTTCAAGGGAGAGGTACAGGGTGGAGACGTACACTGTGCTTAATCAATGCGCAGGTGAATCTTGGCCAGGTGTGGCACAGGCCTGTCCCTCCATCTACTCAGGAGGCTGAGACAGGAGGACTGAACGTTCAGGGCCAACCCTCACTGTGGAGCGAGTCAAAGGCCAACCCAGGCAACATAGTGAGCCCTTCCTTCGAAGTAAAAAGAGTAAAATGGGAGAGGGCTGTGGACAGAGCTCAGTGGTGGAGACTCACCCAGCACATGTGAGACTGGGTTCAACCTCTACTGTGGCAAAACCAAACAAAACAAGAAAAGACAAGTGCAGATGGCTGAGCCCCCGTCCGGCTTCAGCCATTTTATCATGCAATTCTCATACCACCACCACGAGGTTAACGTTATTTAAATGCTGTCAAAAACAACCAAACTGAGGCTGGAGAAGTCGCAACGGTCTGGTCCACGTTGTACTGTTAGGAACTGGGTGGACACAAAGGCTCATTCTTCTGACACCTCCCACGTGGTAATAACTTGTCCTGTTTCTGCAAGCTCTTGATTTTCTACAGGATTCTTGTGAGTCCTAGAAACAAAGGAGGCAGGGTGTAGACACCATCACTCAGCCAGTGGAAAGTGTCTCGGCTGCTTCGGTCTGATGGAAGGATGTGTTCGGGAGCCAGGCATGGTGGTGTAAACCTGCAATCCCAGATCAGTCTACAGTCAGGGACAGGAAGGTCAGAGGTTCAAGGCCAGCCTAAGAAATTTAGAACTGGTTGGGAGTGGTGGTGGCAGGTAGTGAGTGTGGTAGAGCAAGCCTAATCCCAGCACTAACACTCGGGAGGCCGAGACAGGTAGAAGGTGGATCCCTGTGAGTTCCAGGATAGCCTGGTTTATACATTGAGTTCTAGGATAGCCAGAGTTATAAAATAAGACCTCGTCTCAAACACACACACCAAACAAATGTTTTATTTATTTGTTTGTTTATTTATTTATTTATTTATTTATTTATTTATTTATTTATTTATTTATACTTTCCAGACAGGGTTTCTCTGTGTAACAGTCCTGGCTGTTTTGGAACTTGCTTTGTAGACCAGGCTGGACTTGAACTCACTGAGATTCCCCTGCCTCTGCCTCCCAAGTGCTGGGATTAAAGGTGTGCACTACCATTGCCCAGTCAAATGTTTTTTCAAAAAGTTAAAACAAGCCAAGCCATCCTGTTAGGCACACTGCCTCCGTGAACATGAGCATTGGCCTACTGGTTAACTTTTCAAATCAAAAGTCTAGAGAGAGAGGAGCTAACGTTCTCAATTTTAATGTCACTCTTTAGGAGAAGGAGAGTCACAATGGGCACTTTTGAGGACACCCCGAAGGGGTATCTGGAACTTTGGTCCAGAGAGGATTTGGTTCAGTCTTCCGATGGCTTCAGGACACAGGAAGGCACTTACGTCAATGGCGCAAGCTCTCTCGCAGGGGATGAAGAGGTTTGGGAGGGACCTGTGTGGGTAGAGGCTTGAGCTCTTGACAACAAAGCGGTTGGCTCTGGTTGTTCACTGGGGTGAGAGGGCAAAAGCTGTTGACTGATGCTGTGGCAGCCACTGTGTGCCCAGCTCATGAACTCTCAAAGCTCAGCTGATGTGGCTCCGGGTCCCCTGACCTGGTGTGAATGCTGGTCTCCCTGGTGACCGGTTCCCGGGCTGCCTGAGCAGTTCTGTCATGTCTGCGTCTAGTCACAGGAGAGTCTGGTAGTGCATTGCAGGGACACTGTGGCTCCCACTGCTTCTTCACACCCACCTGATCAAGTCCCTCTCTAGCTCTCACAGTATTCAACCTGGCTTTGGTGCAGCCAAAGTATCCCCCCCAGGTGGGGCTCACTCTCAGGATTGGGACTCAAGATGCCAGAGTAATTTGCAGCCCCCTGGTTGTCGGCTGAGTATGGAGAAGCCATTGATTGAGTTTTTAATCATATGCCACAAAATTAATTTCAGTTTTTCCTCCTTGCATTTGCAGACACACCCACAAATGTTCTGAGTTTATGGAACCACTCTGAAGGATTCACATCCAGATCGGCCCCACCCCAAAACCCCCGTAAGTATTCAGTACTATCACCAGTTTGCAGCTCAGTCTCAGGAGTTTCCTGTTCGCCAGGCCAACTTCAAAGTCTTCGTGAATTCAAGAATTCACCCTCCTTTCTTGTCCTCTAACATTGCAGTTTTATTGCTTTGACTTTATACCACAAATTGCTTTAGAAAAATGACACATTACGTAGTTCCACACGCGCTGGAGGCACGAGGCATGCGCACTGACGCTGAGATGGGTCCCCAGGCTCCTTGTCAGTCTTGTTTGGAAACAGAGTTTCATTAAGTCGCCTATGTGGGCCTTGAACTCTTTCTGTAGCCGAGACCTTGAACTCACAAACGTCCTGCTTCAGATTGCCCAGCAGTCTGTGCTTTTTAAGACAAAGCTTTTACAACTGCATTTTATAGTGACGGACCACTTCAGTTCTGAAGAACCCCGTTTCAAGTGTTCGCTAGCTTCATGTGGCTGCCGTATTGGATGGCATGGAGCTGTAGACCACACTGTGAGCTTTTGGAAGAGGGGAACTGCCTGATTCACCTGTGTCCCAGCAAGTAGCCTGGGTCTCCCACATAGTGATGTTTCAAGTGTTTGGTGACTATCCAGGACACATTGATGAGGTCATCTATAGGCGGTAAACGTGCTCCCTTTTCCACGGAAGAGAGAGTTCTGTATAAAGTACAAAATCTAAAATCAATACCAATAAAATGACAGTCTTATCAATGAGAACATGAGTCTATCTAATGTCAGATCCTGATACTTATTATTCAGCAGGGCAGCATGCACCCACAATAACTGTCGTCCATTGGGCAAAGGCACCCAGACAAGCCATAAGGAAGGGATATACATTTCCTATTAACACATTGCAAAATAGTAAGTGCCATGGGTGGTCCCAGGTTGTAAAAGAAACAACGTATTCCTGCCTGGTCTGTTAAAGAATGGACAAGTTTATCTCCACGTTGACTGGAGTCAGGAATGAGATTTTGTGCATTGTGGATGGAGATGGCAGATCTTTCTGGAGGACAACTTGAGGAAATGTTTCCCAAGCCACAAAAATGTTCACAGTACCACACCCAATCTTCTCTGGACTCTATAATCTTTGAAAAGGACAGCTAGGTACACAGAGGCCTGCCTCTGCCTCCTGACTACTGGGATTAAAGGTATGTGCCACCCGGGCCGGCCTGGAGGGCTGTTTTTAAAGGCAGAGATTAAAAAGTACAGGTCACACTGAGAAATGAAGGGTTCTACTCACAGGTTAGTTTGAAACAAGAAACTAGAACATATGGTTTTCCAGTTTTTGTTACAAGCAAAGCAATATTGCAGCAGACTGCATGACCCAGACCTTTCTCATATTTCTCATTAGTATTCGTCACGTTTTACAGTTTGGAACATGTGCACATAAAATGGAAGCGTTCTTACTGTGACACCTCACACTGAACTACAGTTTGTCCTCGAAAGGCATCAACGATGCCTAATGACCGCACCCAATGGAGCTCTCAAAGGTCAGCTCACCCACCACAAGGAACGGCAAGTAGTCACGCGTTTTCAGTGTGGTGTGCTGGGGACACCCCAGTGGTGGAGATGGGGCTCTGAGTTTGCCTTCCCAACAGGGGAGACAGAAACATTCTCAACTCACGAGAAATGTATTGGAGCACCCAGACCTCAGAGAGACGAGGGGATCGCTGGTAGATTTAAGGCAGTGATGATCCCAACCCAGGCTGCGATGGCTATGGCTAGGACATAGTTCTTAGCACCAGTTCAGTGGCACGGACCAGGTTCCCAGGGAATTCAGAAGCTAGGCTATGAGAGCTGAGATCATCTGTTCATTTTGTATGTAACAAACAAACTCTTACACACCCAGTGGCTTAAAACAGATGAAACGTCTGAGCTTACAGTTCTGGAAATTACAAGCCCACTTCACTGGGCTGAAGTCACGACGTCGGCAGGTCTGGCTCCTCTGCATGCCGGGATAGGAGCCCTCACCCTTGGCTTTTTTGGGAGAGAGAGGCCACTTGCGTTCCTTGGTGCCCAACCCTCCCCTCCCACCGCTGCGGTCCCCGCTTTCTGGGGTCGTCTCCCTCACCACCACTTCCTTTGATCTCCTGCCTCTCTCATAGGAACCCTGTGATTACTCTGCATTCCAGATGCCATAGGGTCGGGTACCTTCCCATCCCAAGGCCCTTGGCTCAGGCACAGTTGCAGTGTCTTTACCGTAGACGGTAATATCAGTAAGTTCTGGGGGCTTTTGTTCAGCCCAGGACAGCAGCAGCAGACACCGGAGGGGCCAGAACGTGAGCTGAGAGACAAAACAGAGAGCCGGAGTGAGGAGGGCAAGAGAGCCCACGGTGGATTCTAGCTGAAGCGTGGCCTTGCCACGCCAGGTTCAGTAGCTTCCCAGGGATACCGAAGCAAGGACGTTAATTTTCTCAGGATTCTGGATGCCGGAAGTGAGGCCATGAGGCCTCCCCACTAGCTACCCCCGTTGCTGTTTGCGGGGTCTGTCTCTGCGTTTACTCATCTCGTTTTTCTCTTTTGAAACAGGGTCTGGTTTTGTAGCTCAGGCTGATCCGGAACTCACAGTCCTCCACCTGTCAAAGCTGGGATGGCAGGTGTGTACCACCACACTCGGCTCACACTTGTCCTGCACTTCCATTTCCTCTGCTTACCAGGACAGCGGCTCCTCGAGGATCTCGTCTGAAGCCAGTCATTTCCCCCGAGGCCCACTCTGCAAATGCAGCCGTGCGAGATCTTCAGGGTTAGGATTTCAGTATCCCAATGTGGTAGGGCTAAGACTGTCCGTAACAGGCTCAGACAGAAGCCAGCTCAGCTAAACGCTGGCATCTATTGCAGATAACAATGCGGTACCTAAGGGCTCCTCCCTGGAGCATCTGAAGGACTCCCAGCAGCTCCTCTACCTATGGCTAGGCAACACTGCTAACGGAGAATAGAATAGCTAAGCCCAAAGAGAAGCACAAAGAGACCGGGCCAAGAGGGGTGGGGGTGTTGGGGGTGGGGGTGGGGTAGAGGTTGAGTTGGGAATTTGCAGGGTACAGCCTGATGGTAAAGCCCTTTACGGTCTGGCAGAGACATTGAACGCTTAGCAAAGGTACCAGGAAGAGGGGGAGGTGGCACTGGGGGGCAATGTCTGGACCCTGTGATCCTGTCTCACCTCCACCCCAGTTGGGGCCATAAGCCTCTTTTACCTACTTCTGTTCTGCCCACAGGCTCCAAAGTGGACTGGGGCGAGGGTCTCCATCCAGCACCCTAACCTATCCCATCAGCAAGTGGCGTCACACCTGGCCCGGGACAGGGCGTCCTGGACAGTCCTTGGATGGACTCTGTCATTCTTGGAGCTCATGGTCTGCTCCATCTTTGTTCCTGTCTCCCCTTTATTCACATGACATCTCCAGCCTTAACACAGGAAGAGGAAATGGAAAAGCCCCAAACAACTTAAGTTGAAGCATCTTTACGAAGGAGAGAATTTGTGTCTCAACCATCCCGTTTATCGTGAATGCTGAGATTTTTCATTAATCCTAAGATTTGTTACTGTGAAACTTTCATCAGCTCATGCAGGAAAGTGAGAAACGATTGAAATCCATCACATTCACCCTTCCTTCTGATTGAAGCCAGTGCTGATGGACAGGTGTTTAAGCATTTCAAAACATAAGGGTTTTTCTGTTGATGTTGTTTGAAAACAGAAATCAACACAGATTTAAATTCTATTCCAACACAGTCAGAATTAGGTAAACTCTAAGGCGACCCTACCCTGTTATCTTAAAAGTAGAGCAAACATTCCCACGAGGTGTGCGGGTTCTTCCCAGAGGCAAAGACCTGAAACCCAGGGACAATGAAAGCGAAGAGACTCAGGAGGAAGTCGAAGCAGAGTAGAAACCCCATTGAGAAGGGTGCGTTCTCCAGACCGAGGGATTCCGGGCTGGTCTTTCACAGGGTGCCTGGATTCCACCCGCGCGCGCACACACATTTCCTTCTCTATCTTTCCATCACCTTATCTCCTGAGCCCAGATGGACCTTTTGGCCTGGGGAGATAGCAACCCAGCTGCAGAGTGGGGTTATCTCTCCAGAGTCCAGCTGCTGGGCCATCTCTTTCTTTCCAACCTTTATCCCTGATGCCTGTTCCCTGTTACTGGCGCCCTGTGCTGCCGTGAGGCACGTACAGCTGCTACTGTGTGACATCCGCACACTGAGTGTGCAGGAACTAGCCACGGCTGCACTCCCCCAGGCTCCTCAGAGCCTGCCGCTGTCATTGGTGTCATCAGTTAATGCCCCTGCAGTCCACATCCATACACAGTAGTCACCTCACCATCAGTCACCGCTGCTTACGTCAAGGAAAACGTAGTTCAGCTTAATAATTAATACAAAGGAAAAAAGAGCACAGATTGGAAGAAATACTAGTGGAACTGGAGCGACGGCTCAGCGGTGAAGAGCCCTGGCTGTTCTTCCAGAGGACCCAGGTTCCACTCCTAGCACCCACATGGCAGCTAGTATTGTCCGGAACTCCAGAACCAGGGGAATCTGATGCCTTCTTCTGGCCTCTGTGGGCCCTGCACGCATGTGCTACACAAACATATCTGCCAGTAAAACACCCATAAATATAAAATAAAAAATAAAGGAGAAAAAACATAACAAAAACTGGGCTGGAGAGATGGCTCAGTGGTGAAGAACACTTATCCTGCAGAGGACCTGGGTTCAGTCTCCAGAACCCACAAGGTGGCTCACAACCATCCTTAACTCCAGTTCCAGGAGATCTGACAGCCTCTTCTGACCTCTGTGGGCACCAGGTACACACATGGTACACATACATATGTGCATGCAAAACACTCATCACATAAACTAAAAAATCAATTGAAAAAGAATGAAGAGAAACACAGGTGGTATTCATTGAAGTTAAAAGCTCCTTTGAGAGAGTGACATTTAAAGACCTGCTGTGAGGAAAAGGCAGAAGCTTCCCTCTGGACAATGCAAACAGTAGGTGCAGAGGCCCTGAGTTAGGTGTCTGCTCGGCTGAGAGGTAGGTGGGCAGCATGCCTGTTGTGGGTGAGAATCTGAAGGGTGGAGATGAGATCCCATCATGGAAGTCTGGCAGGGGGTCAGACCTGGAGGGCGTCCTGGGTGACTGGGGCACTGGAGGTGTCCTGGGTGACTGGGGCACTCACTGGAGGTGTCCCTGGTGACTGGGGCACTCACTGGAGGTGTCCCTGGTGACTGGGGCACTCACTGGAGGTGTCCCCGGTGACTGGGGCACTCACTGGAGGTGTCTCTGGTGACTGGGGCAATGGAGGGTGGGCTGGGAAACGACTTGACCTTACTTAGGTTTTCTGGCTACTTCGACAGAAACATGATAAAAGGGCAACAGCAACAAACAAGTTCACATAACACATATGTAATGTGTTACCATCTTATAAACTGACGGTCCAAATAAGGAAGAAATAAACACACATCAAAATTCCTATGTCAGGGCTGTAATGAGACTCACACACATGGATATAATAGGTAATAATTTTATTTGCTTACATTCTTCTAAAACATCCAGAACCAGATGGCTTCTCGAATTACAGCTTTGGCAATGAGTAAAGATCACAATAAAAAATAATATGCCCCAACTTATCACAAGAGATTCTTAGAAAGAAATAAAGCATATGGTCATTTTCATAAAAGCCATTAATTTTGATGAATTACACATCACATTTTTCCTAAAGTTCCTGGAACTTCAGATGAGAACGACCAGGACAGAAGGCTGCCCCAGTTTAAGCTGGGGTCTCCCTAACCCCAGGAGTCCCTGGCTGCTATGACAGGAGGCATTCCCTAGCTAACAGCTGCATTAAAATCCAGCAAACACTCTGCTCACATGCTTCCTTAACAGATTGCTCATACAAATCCAACACTGTGGTCTCGAGCCCTGAGTGTTTTCTAAATGACTATTTGCTAGGACGGAACCCAGAGCCTTGGGCATGCTGCACAATGGCTCAGCATGCCCTCTATCTCCGAGCTACAACCCAAGCCGACATTTTGCTTCTTCGAGACAGGGTCCCACTATCTCACTCAACGGCCTTGACCTCAAGATTCTCCTGCCTCTGCTTCCTGAATGCACCACCAGGTTTAGCTGATCTGTTAGTTTTCTACTCTAACATCTTCAGGTTTTTTTGTTTCTTCGGTCTTTTCTTTCCACAAATTCCCAAGGACGATCCCTATAAACAAGAGTATTCCTGTTGTGCGGTTGGAGGCAAATTTGTCCCAGCAGTCCTCGGGTCTGTGGATATCTACAGTGTAGATCTGAAAGAGAAAAGCATGGTGTAGGCAGCACAGCAATCCATTCAGAGAGAAAACGTAAGGTATAGGAACAAACAAACAAACAAACAGGAAACACTCCCGTGTCCAAAGCGTTCACAGCAGCTGGAAACGGCACACGTGGCTTCCTGTGAGGAAGGGTCAGGATGCAGGTGCTCTGAAATCATTGTAAACAAGCCCCTCTGGCTCTGTGACTAGGACAGACATGACACACATGTAAATTTCAAGTTTCAATTTGGGTCCCGTCCCAAGACATATATTACGTACATGTCTTGCAAACTTAAAAATCTACAATCCAAGCCTTCTGGGCCTAAGCACTCAGGAAGGGACCCTCCATCTGCCTTGAACACATGAACTTGTTGGCCTTGAAGCTCCGCCCTCGGGTCCCACCTTTATTCTCCACAGCAGTTTCTCAAATGAGAAGTTTGATTTGAGCAGACCAACTCCACTATGCAGGGTGATGAAATACTCTGCATATCCCCGGCTCTCACTCACTCACTGAGGGAGATGCTCCTAGGTTACTAAGACAACCAAAGATGTTCTACCCATATGTTTCTAAGTCCCTCCTGTGCTCACAGGCGATCCAGAGACCCAGATCTAAGGCCAGCTACCTAGATCACACATGTTCTCTTTCCACACCAGCCCTGTGGATATACCAAAAAGCCTCCTTCAACTTTCCTCCTTTCCCCTTCCTTTCTGGACAGAGCCTCAATGGGTAGCTGAGGCTGGCCTTGAATTCCGGATCCTCTTGCATCCCTAGAGCTAGGATTACAGGCATTGGGTGCCACATGCCTGGCTGGCCTAAACAGTCTCTTTCTATTGGGATGTCAGCAGACTCAAAATCAGGACTTCCTTTACATAGCAAGTTTCAGGACAGTCAGGGCTGCATAGGGAGACTCTATCTTAAGGGAGGGAGGGAGGGAGGGAGGGAGGAAGGGAGGGAGGGAGGGAGGAAGGAAGGAAAGAAGGAAGGAAGGGGAGTGTGCTGAGGACTATAGATGCAATTTAAAATATGAAGTCGCCTATATACTTCTTACAATACTTAAAGATACTTGTATATTTCTCCCCCCTTTACCATCTAATACTTTAATGTATACTTCTATTTAGACCTGACAATTTATTGATGATTGTGGGCCTTGTAGAGTCAAGTTCTCAGTTCTCAGGGGTTCTGAGACTTTCTGAAAAGGAACCATGACTCCTAGCACGTATAGTGAGGACCATGGAGTAGTCTACGTCAGACTAGTTCTGTGTGCATGCCACTGCCTACATGAAACATAGTTCCCAATGACGTGTATAAACACCATCTAAATGCACGGTCATGAATACCTTTCTATTCTAGCCAAAGAAAACTACACAACACTGTCAGAGAGAAAGCCCGCTTTTCTTCAGCCACTGATTCGGTTAAACCTGGCTGATGGTTTTACAAGTTCCTCACGCAGGTTTCCATGCAAGCCTGTGCAGTGGAGGGGCGGGGAGATGCTGGTGGTCACCACGGTCACAGCTGTTTTCTAGGCAGCCTCGGTCACGTGAGCCTTTCCTTAGGCTTTGTTCTCTGGAGCTGGGACTTGAAGCCAGGGCCTGGCCACACTAGGCAAGCTCTCCAACACTGACCTGCATTTCTGTTTCCATTTGGAGATCAGGTTCCACTCAGTGGCTTAGGCTGAGCTTGAACTCATGGATCCTCCTGGCTCAGCTTCCTGAGAAGCTGGGATTCCAGGCTGCAGAACCCAAGTTTTATCTGACTGGCAATGGTCTCTATACCAATGGAACTCATGATTGTTACCCTTTACAATTTCGTGTGTGTGTGTGTGTGTGTGTGTGTGTGTGTGTGTGTGTGTGTACACGCCTGTGAGTGTGCTTGCACATGTGTGCATCACAGTGTGCATGTAGGGGTCAGAGGACAATTCAAGAAAGTTGGTTCTCTCCTTCTACCATGCGGGGCCTGGGGATCAAACTAAGGCCATTAGACTTGGAAGCACCTTCACCGGATGAGTGACACGTCTGGCCCTATTTTATTATTATTGCTGTCATTTTAAGGCTTATTAGTTTGCTTTTGGAGAACTCAACTCAACCCACAAGATTCAGCTACAGCTGAAAATTTCTCAGACACATCGGAAATAATTTCAGGAGAATCAAAGCAGAGAAAAAAAATCCCCAATTAGATTTATGTTATTTTCTCTAAATTAACAAGGTTAATTTTATTCTGTTGGTTTGTTTTGGCTGTTGTTTGTTTTGAGACAGTCCTGGCTGTCCTGGAACTCACTATGTAGACTAGGCTAGCCTTGAACGCACAGAGCGGCACCTGCCTTTGCCTCCTGAGTGCTGGGATTAAAGGCCCATGCCGTCAATCTAGAAATGCTAACTTTGGGTATAGCAAGTTGATGAGGAGGCAGGGGCGGTTCAAAGCAAACAAGCCAGAGAGGTCCTTGCCTAGTGATCAGCGGTAATTTTCCTTAAATAACGTCCCTAACTTACAGTAAGGAAAACTGGGGAGAATAAGGAAAAGGTCAAACCTGACGAGCCAGGTGGGCTCCCACGGCAGCCACGGCAGCATAGTAGGGCAGCGTCTGACCACAGTTGGCTCCGGCCAGGCTCAGTGCTCCCAGCATGGCGACCCCAAAGCCACTGAGCCACATCCTGGTGTTCTCCCTGAACAGCAGTGCCGTGGACTTCAGGCCAATCAGAGCGTCGTCTTTTTTGTCCTAATGCCAGGAAGAGGAAAGTGCGTTTTGATATTTAACTCAGTAGTATGGAAATCACATTTCTTAAGTATTCAACTTGGTCTTTTTTAGTATATTTACACGGGCATAGAACTAACTCTGCTCTCTAACCGAAGAGCACATTTTAAAGAACACGTAGCTACACCACAACCTATAAAAACGAGACTCAGAACAGATCCGCGGAGGATGCCCAGGACAACCAGTTCCACGTACTGTACAATCAGCAGGGGCTCCACGTGCCTCTCTACTTCCTATGACCCCATAATGACCTGGAATTGGACTTCTACATTAGGACTAAAGATCACTGTTATATTTTAATGTAATTTATCTTATTTTTGAGACAGAGTCTCTCCAGGTAGCCCTGGCTGTCCCAGAACTTGCTGTGTAGACCAGGCTGACCTCAAACTCACAGGAATCCCTCTGCCTCTACCAGTTGCGTGCTGGTACTTAAAGGCGTGTGCCACCACACCTGGTTTCAAGTCTATTTACTGAGCTCCATTCCTCCAGAGTTCTCAGTTCTCGGTTTCAGTCTGGCTGCTGTCACAGATGCATGAGATGCTGCTCACTGCATAGCCACACCCACCCACTTTCCTCTCTGCCCAACTGACTCCTTTCGTGCAGAGCTGGGTACTGATGAGTCTGCAGCTCTCCCTATAACTGTCTCCTGTAACTACCACATGCACATCCACATAGAATAAGTAAATAAAATGTTCATAAATATATCCTGACTAGACACACAAATAGTAACTAATTGTGGTGGGGAATGTATTCATCATTTCGTAATGTGTACATATGATAAAGCATCACTTCCTACACACCGACTATAAACAATGTTTATCAACTGTACTTCAGTGAGGCTGGCAAAGGTATAAACATAAGGTCATGGATCAAGAAAGACAACGAGAGGCATCCCGAACTACACAAGGGAATACTAAGAGAGCTGTAAGGACGTTAGCACCTCTGAGTAAACACTCCTTCAAAACATTTATTTAATTTATGCGTGCATGTTTGTGTCCATGCATCTTCCGTGTGTGGGTGCCATGGAGACCAGAAGAGGGTATCAGACCCCCAGGAGCTAGAGTTACAGGCAGTTCTGAACCAGCAGGAGGGTGCTGGGGACCAAACCCTGGTCCTCTCCAAGAGCATCAAGTGTTCTCGACCGTGGAGTCCTCTCTCCAGACCCCCCAGACACTCTTCTTGAAATTACTCCTACACTCACATGTATGAAGTGTTAATGGTGAGAATATTATTTATAACTGTCAAAACTCAGTAACAGCTTTCGTTTACCAAAACAGACATGATATTTAAAACTGTGGTGCCATTCTAAGTCAGGGACTATCAGGTGTACTCAAGTGACAGTGACAAAGAATGGATAAAAACAGGGGGATGGCCAGATATGACAGCTTGTGCCTGGGACCCAGCATTTGAGGCTGTGGTGGAAAGGCTCGGGAGTTTAAGGACAGCCTTCTGTGACACTGTGGGGTCCACAGAGGTTTCCCAGTGACATCTGAGCTGGCTTTACCCAGCAGGGCTGCATTAGAGGATGGTTTGACTTTGCACGTGGTTACCAGGTGTTTGGGATGGTCTGCACTTGGTTGTGCTGGGGGAGGTCTTTTGTTCCACCCCTTGGCATTCCTATAAAAAGCCCTTTTGAAGAGACAGAGGGGGCTGGTAGCTATTGATCCAGGTCCTCCCAAAGCTATCCTGTGTTTCTGTCTGTCTTCTCCACACTATCTTTCTATCTAAATATTTCTTATCCCTCTCTCCTCAAGAGTACCTCAAGAGAAAAGTGGGAGCTGGCCTCCCACGACACATGAGACCCTGTCTCAAAAATGATAAAAACTAGACTAAAAAAAGGAAATGCTTATTAGCTCCACAACTAAAAGTCTGCCTAATATGGTGATTAGAGACATCGACAGAGGCGCAGAGTGACAGAAAGCACAGGACACGGAGACCGTCTGGGCTTGAATCTCAGCTCTGCCCCACGGCCCATGAGATTGCGGGGTAGTGACTTATCTATAAAATGGAGACAAACAAGATCCCTTCTGTGCAGGCTGGTAGGGGATTAACTTAGTGTCTGTAAAATATTTCAGATGGTGCCTGGAACATAGCAAATACTATTTAAATGCTTGTGAATAAAACGCAATAAGCCAGTTAAATTGCTGAGTAAGCAAATGTAAAAATGAACAGAAA
The DNA here is from genome assembly GCF_007827085.1 of Peromyscus californicus insignis. Lineage (NCBI taxonomy): Eukaryota > Metazoa > Chordata > Mammalia > Rodentia > Cricetidae > Peromyscus > Peromyscus californicus. The sequence goes on from NW_026294424.1 coordinate 91,057,272, forward strand.
TATGTTGGATAAGGGGAACTGGGGATGATTTTCTTTTAAGAGAATGATGACTTTCCTTTTTCTCTCTTTAAAGTCACTGTGCAGATCTGTAATCCCATCTTGGGGAGCAGAGGCAAGAGAATCAGGAGTGCAAGGACATCCTTGGCTAAACAAGTTCGAGGTTAGCCTGAACTGAAATGCTGTCTCAAAAAACCAAAACCAAACCAAACAAAGAAACAAAAACAGTTCTTAGAAAACAAGAGCAGCGGAACCAAAGTTAAGGAAAATGGACCACTTCTTTACCTGATGGGCATAGATAGTATCGTATATCAGCGTCCACATAACTCCAGAGAAGTAAAGAGGCAGGCACACAGCTGGGTCACAGGAGCCCTTGACAGCAGACCATCCAAGTAATGCACCCCAGTTAAAAGTCAACCCTGCAGTCGGTGAGGAGACAGGAAGAGGGAGTAGAATGCACGTCAACAGTCCACAGGAGCATGGCGGGGGGAGAACATGTCAAAGGCTCACTGCAACCGTCAGGCCCTGCTCCCCTGCTCCTCTAGGTCCTTCACAGAATCTTCTCAACCTCTTGTGCTTGGTACTTACTTGCTCCATCTTACAAAAACACAAAGCAGGCACAGAAAGCTGAACTTCCAATTAAAAGAACACAGCTATTGAAAAGAATAACATCTTTTAACAAGGTAACTACCAAGTCTGTGCCAGGCAGAGCCAACAAACCGTGTGTGCTGGGGTCTGAACACAGACCTTCCAGCCTCAAAACCTGTGTTCTTCCAGCCTCACTCTACCTCCCCGCTAACCACGGAAACAAGAGCACAGGCAGAGCACTTGCTTACTGCGCAAGCGCAGCCTCTGAACATCCACGTGCCAACAGCGCCTACATCCTACCCGCAAGGCCGTCACCTCCTAAGCGCCAGGCTAGAGGCTCAGGCTGCTGCTGGACACCCTGCCTACAAATCTCTCAGGACCTGAAAGGCAGTCTCACGCCACTCTGCAGAAACCTCTTCCTTTTCTTCCTGTGTCTGCTCCCCTCGGAGCACCTTCCTCACTGAGAAAGCGCCTCTCTGGGGTCCCACCATGGCCATGTCTGCCACACTGTACTTCAATGACCTGCCTATCTGCTGTCCTCTAGCTCCATAAAAATGGTGACTGTGTTTATCTTCTGAGTACCTGGTGCGATTCCTGCACAAGGCACAAGTAGGACTCGATAAACATTTAGAGTAACTACACCAGCTTTAATATATTAGCTTGAAGATAGATGCTATACTCCTTTACCCAAAGAGTTCCAGATCCTTTGGAACATTACTTGAGAGAGACAGAGAGAGAGACTTCCAATGAGGGGATAACTATTCCGTCACAACTTTTTCATAAGTCAAGTCCTCACTACTTCATAAAATCCTTTTGGATTCTTTTATTTACTGGAAGAATGGTCCACAAAATTAGAATCAGCTCAGGGATAGTTTAGAATGTCCTAAAATAGGACAGAAACGTCTGGAAGGAGTTCTGACCTGCCCACCTGTCTATCTACCCACCTTCTGGATCTCCCGCTCATGGACACATGCTGTCCAGAGAGTCTGCTCTGTGTAATGCCGATGCTGGGCTATACGTAACAATGATTTTTAGTCACTCACAGTTTATTAATGGAGAGACAGAGAGGCTGCAAATATATTTTTGTTAAGGTTTCATAGAGGGAGCTGTCAAAGCCATTAATTTTAACCTTTGTTTGTCGACAGAAGTGCTTGCTACCTCACTCCCAAATTCCTTAGGATACCCTGATCAACCATCTTTTCATGACATGTCTAGAATTTTAAAAGGCACTTCAGAAAAATAGTAATCCTGATAATCTTAATAAATAGGTAAGATTTCCTAACCAATGAGAATAACTAATTAAATTCCTTTAAAGTCTGAAAATTTATTCTTGGGAAAACTTGATGACTGACCTGACATTCATAGACACAGACACAGACACAGACACAGACACAGACACAGACACACACACACACACACGCAGGATATAAAAGCATGGCAGACAGTGTGAAGGGAAATACTTTGCTGTCTCAGTCTTACCCAAGGCTAACTGAGGCCAAAACGTGATTCTTTTCATCAGTGGGTAGGTGACGACAAGAAGTAAGGATGCTGCACCCATGGCTATACTGGAGACAGAAGCAACAGGATTAAGTATCATTAGAAATTACTGATAACACTAACTGCAAGGTATTCTGTCTTAAGTACTACTTTTGTGACGTTCTTCCCGAGAGTTGGACTTTGCCTACTATAGAGGATGATTAGAAAATATTTTAAATGTCACAAGACAACAGCTCACACACACACACACACACACACACACACACACACACACACACACACACGGCACTCTCACGCCTGGGTCCTGCCGTCAGTGCTTCAATTCTGTCTTTTATTCTATGACCTTCACTAGGAAACAGTTCCTTTTGCAGGGTGAAAACCGGAGCGCAAAGAGATTAAGGAGAGGACTGTCGGTCAGCTCATCTGTGGGAGCAAGCTTTAAACCTTAAAGTGATCTGGCTCCAGCGTCCCACCAATTTAAACCACCATGTACTATGAACTGTTTGCAAACCGCAAGGTGTGTAAGTAAACCAAAGTATTGTGCAAGCACGTGTGTGTGTGTGTGTGTGTGTGTGTGTGTGTGTGTGTGTGTGTGTGGTGTGTGTACAGGTGTACACATGAGGGATGAGTCAACTTCAGGGCCGTACCTTACTTTCTAAGACAAGGTATCTCACTGGAACCCCGGGGCTTGCCACCAGGAGAGGCAGGCTGGCCGGCAAGCCCCAGAGATCTGCCTGCCTCTACCTCCCCAGTGCTGGGGTTACAAGCGCACCCCAAAGCCTGACTTTTATAGTGGGTGCTAAGGATTAAATTTAGGTCTCATACTTAAGTGGCAAGTACTTTACCAAGTGAGTCATCTTCCTAGCTCCTGTGTGTCTAACAGAGGGTGCATCAGACCAAAGAGATTGATTCCCTTTCATACACAGCAGGCCTTACTTCTTAAAAAAAGAGAAAACAGCCAGGCGTGGTGGCGCACACCTTTTAATCCTAGCAGTCAGGTGGCAGAGGCAGGTGGATCTCGGTGAGTTCCAGGCCAGCCAGGGCTACTTAGTGAGACCCTGTCTCTAAACAAACAAACAAACAAGCGAGCGAGAAAACAACCACAGAAACGTAAGATGTTCTGAGGTCTGTCAGAGCTGGTCTAACACACCAGGGGCCCGGCATGCAACCAGGCCTGCTCTCTACAGCAACACTTTTGTGGGCACTCCCCGCTCTGTGCTCTCCTTCCTCACGAAGTACTTTAAAAACAGCCATCTGATGCTGTGTCTATCTAGACTGACCCAAGAACGGGTCCTCAAAGCTTTCTCTTCTGCTATTTATATTAGTTGCAGACTCTGGGAAAGACACAGTTCCACTTTGTGTTAACTGAGTCTAACCACTTCTGCTTCCGGGCATTCAGTGGTTATAGGCGCGAAAGTAAAATTATACACATACTTAAGGTTGTGTAGACACTTGAGACCCTGGGGATGGGCCTTGTGTCCCACCAGGAGCACCCAGAGCAAATACTAAAGGAGCTTCAGAACCAAGCTGGTCTTCTCACTCCTTTGCTCTTCCTAACCCACGGATGCTTCACAAGAATCAACAAGCAGATTTGTAATAAAGAGAGCGAACTCTACTTTACTTCCATTTTCCATTTCAGGAGACATTATATACAGAACTGTGAAAGCACATCTAACGCACCTGTAGTAGTTCAAACACAGGAGGACTCCCAGGGCCAAGGTCAGCTGTCCCCCAAGGAAGACGAAGGACTGGAAGGTTGAAATGTCTCCAGCGGCGATTGGGCGATTTGCTGTTCTCGTAACCTCAACACAGGAAAACAGACACCTTAACCTCATACACCAATTCAATTGTTCATTTAAGCATTGATTAACAGATGGGCCCACAGGCTAGTGAGATGGTTCAAGCCTGACGACTGGAGGTAGAGCCCAAGACGCCACATGATAGAAGGAGAGAAAAGCCTCCTCCAAGTTCAACTCTGACCTCAACTCACATGCAGTGTTTACTTAACCCCATACATGCTCATACAAATAAGTAGACGTTATTTTAAAATTAAAGTGAGGGCTGGAGAGACGGCTCAGCAGTTAAGTGCAGTTAAGAGACCAAGTTCAATTTCCAGCAATCACGTACATGGTGGTGGCTCATAACCACCTATAAAATAGGATCCAGTGCCCTCTTCTGGTGAGTAGGTGTACATGCAGACTAAAGCACTCATACAGAAAATACCTAAACAGAGAAACCTTTCAAAAACATACACACACATACACACACACACTCACACACACACACACACACACATATATATATGAGGGATGGAGGGAGGGAGAGAGGGAGAGAAAGAGGGGGAGAGAGAGAGAGAGAGAGAGAGAGAGAGAGAGAGAGAGAGAGAGAGAGAGAGATGGGCCCGAGGCAAGCACCAAGGCATAGCTATGAACAGGGCGAAGACAACATCTGAGGCACTGTTGGGAACTACACCCGCAGGTTTAAACGTTTAAAGCGCCTTTGTAAAGAGCTAAAACTAAGAGCTTGTCCCACATCCCATCCCAAAACACAGAGTGCCCCCTGATCTCGATGCTCAGTCACTCAGCTCAGCAAATGCACAGGTCCCTTCCACAGGAAGGTGACAGGACAGGAGTTCTCAGGAGAGGGACTCCAGCAGAGAGCAGGCAAGGCCAGTGTCCTCTTCTAAGCACGGGAAGCACTAACGGGAAGCACTAAATCAGATGTGAAGAAAGATGAGCTGAGTCTGCACGTGGGCGTGTCTTTGCCATGCTACTGAATGGGTCTCTGATATCAGCCTGACTGTGCTGAAATGGTAAATTTGCTGGGGGAATGTGGACGGCGCTGTTAAACACAGGAATCATGACTCCTGTTCTCCCCGCCCCCCGGAAATGCGACTATACTAAATTCAAAAACAAATAAGGAGAGTATAATCACAATTTTCAGTGCTGTCAGAAATCAAGAACCTTAGATCTGGAATTAAAAAGCCTCACATCTGAGACAACATCCACTCCCCCCCCCCCCCCACCCCCCCACCCCCCCCCCCCCCCCCCCCCCCCCCCCGAGACAGGGTTTCTCTGTGTAGCTTTGGTGCCTGTCCTGGATCTCGCTCTGTAGACCAGGCTGGCCTCGAACTCACAGAGATCCGCCTGGCTCTGCCTCCCGAGTACTGGAATTAAAGGCGTGCCCCACCACCTGGCAAAGCAAGCTGAGACTTGTTTCAAAGGAGGGCACCCACTGCCTCACCTGTCCCCCCCCCCCCACCCGGAACTGAGGACTGAACCCAGGGCCTTGCGCTTGCTAGGCAAGCGCTCTACCACTCAGCTAAATCCCCAACCATGAGACAACATTTTTAACCTATTGTTTATCATACAATCACTCGGATGGTCAATTACTAACCCAGTATCAACAACGGCAACCCACTTGTCATTCCATACATCAGCAAGCTACTTACTATGCAGCGCATGAAGCAAGTCCCGGGCCATAAACATGTCCTCACTGATGGATAACATTTTAGGAAACTGAGGTAAGGACTGCAATTAGGCCAAGACTTTTTGACCTCACCCTTTAGAAGACAGATGACATTTTGACTCCTCAGGCAGCAAACACCATGGCAATGGCTGTGAGACACCTGTGCTTTGTTAGCACCAGTATACGACCCAGGCTCTCAGAGAGAATGGAAAAGGTTGGCTGGCCTGAATACTGCTTGATGAAGCTTTTTCTCTGAGATGACTGCATTTAAGAAACAGGGCTGGAGAAACGGCTCAGCAGTTAAGAGCACTGGCTGCTCTTCCAAAAGACAAAGGTTCAATTCCCAGCACCCACATGGCAGCTCATAACTGCCTGTAACTCCAGATTTAGGGGATCTGACACCTTCACGCAGACATACATGCAGGCCAAACATGAATGCACATGAAATAAAAATAAATTATTTTTAAAAACTATATGGAAATCCCATATAGCCTTATCATCCCTTCCATTAATGACACCCTGGGAAAGCACATGCAACCAGAGTTCTGACAGGACTACAGACCAAATCTGTAAGCCCTCGACTACAGCGCTCCATTTTCCCCGGGAACAGTCTCTCTCTCCCACCTCCATCACTCCTGGATCCTATTACCTCATTCAGTGAGAAGCACATGTGTGCGGTCCTCTCAGGGTTATCTTTTCTCTTGACACTATCCTCTGGAAATTCACCCACATTGTGGCATGGATCATTTTTTTGTTGCTGCTGTAGTTTTCCAGCAGCATTGTTTCCTCACACAAGAAAGAACAACTGGCTTGTTCCAGTTTGCAGCTATTACAAGTAAAGCCACTACAAACGTTCATATGCAAAATGTCATGTGAACATAAGCTTTATTTCTGTGGGCTGAAGGCACAGGTGCCCCCTGAACTGCATGATGGTGTGTGCTACAGTAAAACAAGCCAGGTCCCCAGACTGAGGACGGCTGTGTCCCGAACCCTCTCCACCAGCAGTGTGTGTGTGAGCTGCTCCTGTCAGCAGTCAGTGCTGCTGCTGTTTTCATTTCAGCCACCTCGATAGGTTTGTAGTGATTCTTATTACAGTCCAAGTTTGCACTTAAAACAAAGCTAATGGTGTCAAAACAAAAATTTTTGTGTTACTTGCAATCTTCTTGGCATCTTTTTGTTGAGATAGCTCTATTCATGTATTAATTAGATTTTTATTCAGTGTTTGGTTCTGAGAATATTTTATACTGGTGTCCTGGTAGGTATGTGGTTTCAAAATATCCACCGGAGCATAATTTTAATTCTCTTAAAAGGCCTCAACGTGTCTAAATTGATTCTGGTGAAGTCCGATGTAGCACTATTTTTTTTTATGAATTATATTTTCAGCATTTCTCTTCCATTGCATTCAAGAGTTACAGACTTTCATTCAGAGTCTGACTGTGATACATAGTATCTGATACATAGTACTGTGGATCTGTTTGCTATGTTGATAAGCACTCACCTTCCTGAAAATGTGTACACTTATTTGTTTACCATGTTGACAGGCACTCACCTACCTAAAAATGTACTTACACAATGTACACTTATACCTTTTGCCAAATTTTGGACATTCAGCTGTTATTTCTTCAGGTTCTTTTCTGTATTTCTTACTTGAAACCCAAACATTTTCTGTGTCCTAGGAGTCTAATCTCATTTATTTTTATTATTTTATGTGTATGGTGTTTTGCTTGTGTGTATGTCTATGTATCACATGTATGCCTGGTGCTTACAGAGGACCAGAGAGGGCATCAGATCCTCTGAAACTGGAGTCACAGATGGTGTGAAGTGTCATGTGGGCATTGAGAATTGAACCCAGATCCTCTGGAAGAACAACCACTGTTCTTAACCACTGAGCCATCTCTCCAGCCCCTCACTTTATCCTTGTTTTAGTTGGGTTTTTGGTTATACTTTGGCCAAGGGGAGGCATTGTGGATGCTGCCTAATTATTTCTAGGTGGAATTAGAAGATCATACTTGCTCCCTGGCCTCTGCTGGCTACTGAGAAGCAGGCTTTTGTGGGTACTTGGTTTTGGTCTGTGTCAATTTGTGTTCCCAGCTTGCTGGCCTCTGCAGTCCCGAGACTGAGTGAGACATGTAAGGCAAAAGTAACACAGAGAACTAATTCCCACGGCCTTCTGGGGCTCCTGAGGCCCTGCCACCTTTTGCTCTCCAGACTCTTTTGTTGTTTTCTATGTGACAGCTGGAGTTTCCGTTGTACTTAGTGGGAAGAATAAAGGAAAGTATGTCTAGTTCGCCTTCCTGGGAGCAGAAGTCAGACTACAGAAGTCGTTACAGTGTGGGACTTCCACATGCTTTCTAAGGTAGATAAAGCAACTCAGTAAGATGTTAGAATTTTTCATTTCTTCTTCAAATTCCATACTTCCGAAACTCAACAGTCTTAGATTAGTTTTGAAGGTAACTAAGAACAAACTCCTTTTCGAATATTTACTCTCAAATGTTCACATTTATAAACAAGCGCACCGTTTCTCTCACATGCTAATTTATAGCACTGGTTTTCATCTTCTAGAAGTCTTCCATTGAACTTTTAAAAAGGAATGCTGAAGCCTCATGTATAACATATGCAGAATGAAAAGTGATCCAGGAAATGTGAACATTTGAATCAGGTTTGCATTTGCTAGCCAATCAAGTGGCCTCAACTGTGTCTGCATGGCATGGAGGCGCTTCATCACAGGGCTTCTGCCCGCTTCCATCCCATCCTGTTCTCTGGATACTTTTGTCTCACAGAAGGAGACCAACTGCAGTAACTAAGAACAAAACAGGACACTTGTAAGAAGTGTACTTTAGTAGAAGAGCTCTTGTGATAACACTTGGATGGTGCATAGTTTAAAACTTACACACTGAAGGTCTGGTATTTCCACTTCGTAGTTTTGGGCCATGGCAGACTGTGGTAACTGGAGCTGACGAGCAAACTGAGGGCATGGCTTGGGTGGAGCCAAGGCTAGTGCCTGCCCCAGTCATTTCAACTAAGACCCGACTTACAGAAGAACAGCCTCAGAGCAAAGCTGACCTATCCTCAGACATGGAAAGGTTCAGGGTCAGCTGTCGATCCTACCTTTACCCTTGGCTCTTACACTTTAAATACTTGTAGAACTGCAGGGCACCTCCTGCCCTGCCGCCACTCTTCTGCTGGAAGGGAAGTGAACTGCCCCATGCGACAGCGGCTACTCAGCGATCACTACTCATGGTGGATTTCAGTGGACTTGGGTGATGTCATCAGGGCACTCTGCAGAAATGGGAGAAGCCTCTCTTCCTCCCAGGGTGAAGCTACCTTTTTATCGAAGTCACGGTCCCACATGTCATTAATAGTGCAGCCCGCTCCACGCATCAGAACAGCTCCAGTGCCGAAGAGTGACAGCATGTACCAGTCAGGAAAACAGCCCGGTTCAGCAGCCAAACCGATGCTCCAGGTGCATGGCAAGTACAGCAGCCAGGTTCCTAGACAAAACCAGAACCACACATAAAAACAGAAGGGACACATTTAAGACAGACACCTGCTTCATCTGCTTAACCACTGTCTTGGCTTCGGCTGCTGCCACAAACACCATGACCAAATGCAACCTGGGGAAGAAGAGTTTATTTGGTGTGACCATCCCCATCACGGTCACCACAAAAGGGAGTCAGGGCAGGAACTCAAGGCAGGAACCTGGGGGCAGGGACTGACGCTTACTGGCATGCTCAGCCTGTTTTCTTCTATCACCATGACCATCTGACCAGGGTGGCACTGTCCCCAGTGGGCTGGGCCCTCCCACATCATTAATCAAGAAAATGTCCCAGGCAATCAGATAGACACTTTTCTCAGTTGAGGTTGCCTCTTCCCAGATGACTCCAGCTTGTGTCAAGTTGACAAAAACAACCAATACCCACTCCCCAAAAAACCCCAAGTACACAGCACAATCACCACACCCCAAAAAGTATAATCAAAGTAGAACACCTGACAGGCCAATGCTTAGAATCGCAGCACTAGGGAGGCTGGGCAGGAAGACCAAGAATTCAAAGAAATGGGGTGTGGTGACACATGTCATTAATTACCAGAGTTTCCTTAATCCAAGAGGCAGCAAATCACTTGGCCACACAGCAGGTTCAAGGCCAGCTGGGGCTACATAGTGAGATCTTATCTCAAGAGCTCAAGACTAGTCTATATAGCAAGACCCTGTCTAAAACAAAATAGCAACTTCTCCCTAAGAAAACCTGAAAAAACTGGAAAAATAAGCCACATGTGGTGGTGCATATCTATCCTCTCTGTACTCAAGAGGCAAAGGCAGAAGGATCAAGTTGAAGGCCAGCCTGGTCTACATATCAAATCCTAGGCTAACCAGGGCTACATAGTGAGACCTTGTCACAAAAGCAAAATAAAGCCAGCCAACCAACCAACAACAACCAAAAAAAAACCCACCAAATCAAGGGAAAATAAATCTATTAACTCAAATTACACTAAGTATTTACCCTAACACATAAAAAGCACCCAGAAACAGAAAAGAAAAGGATCAGTAGTACAATTAAGAAATGGACAAAGGGGCTGGAGAGATGGCTCAGCCATTACGAACACACCTGCTCAAGTCAGTAACCCTTCCTTTACTGTGGTCAGCACAGTCTGTGAGACGGTCTTGCGGGAAGGGTCCTGCAGTGCGGGCTTTCTGTCCTGTACCATATGTTCAAAGAGGGCTAGATTCTAATGCTTCACCAGTGAACTAGAGGAACTTAAACTAAATGGAAGTATATTACACAGGTCAGAGGCTTTACAAATGACCTTGGATATTCTATTTCTAAAATGGAAGTCTGTCAACTAACCTGTGTGTATCTTACCTGTTAAAGTCTAAAGGGTGTAAAGACTTGTTTTGTTTGATACAGGTCTTACTGTATAGTCCAGGCTGGCCTTGAATTCTCAGAGATCCTCCTGCTTCAGCATCCTTGGTGCTGGGATCACGACTGGCTTGACAGAAGTTTTACTTCCTGATTTAGGGATGTGAGAGGCAAAGGGCCAGGTGATGTACACCTCGATCCCAGCACATAGGAGGCAGAGGCAGGAGCAGTCTGCATTCAGGACCAGCCTAAGCTCCACCGTGAGACCATGTCTTAACATCCAAGAGCTGGGATGTGCAGCTCAGTGCTAGTGATTGCCTGGCATGACCCAGGGCTCTGGATTATCTCACACGAAAACGGTCGGATTAAAGTCCCTAGAATGTTTAAGCTGCGTATAGAGCAGAAAAGCAGTAAGAGACGCTCAGATAAAATCCCGAAGAAGTGTCCAGCTCAGAGCCTGAATCCTGGTTGCCTTGGGCAGACCCACACTTAGAATACCTCATCTAAACCATGAGCAACAGGTAACATTTACTGGGTGCTCACAAAGTATTAGCCAACAGTCTAACTCCTCAACAGCATGTCCTAAAAAAGTATCACTCATAATGCCACCTTACAGATGAAGGAACAGAGCGAGGCACATAAAACAACTGCTCCTATATGCAAGGGCAGAGCTCACACGGGACGGAGGTGTAGCTGAGGCCAAAAAGAGAAACTACTTGTCACTATTTGCTTGTTGTAGCTAGAAATGAAGTCACCACTAAACAGTCTTAGGCTACGTAACACCCAGAGCACAGTGTCGCAAGACCTTCTTGGTCACAAGTCCACATGATGATTATGAGCTCACTCACTGATAGGCACCTGGAGCACTCCCTAAAGATGAGGCAGCTCTTGTAGACCGAAACGCCAGGAGACCACCACTTGTAAGGGGGCAGACACTAGACCTAATGTATCTGAAGGCTTAAGTCTCAATTTCATCTGAAAACAAGGAGAAAGAACATCTACCTCACTGAGTTTTAATGAGATGACAATATTAGGGCCGATGGTCATGAGAGAGAACTTGGAACTAATGTGAGCTACAAGTACTCTGCCAGTCTACAAGCAGCATGGACTAACCAGCCTACATTAAGATGCATAACATACATAAGTACGGCTACAGCTTTCTCTAATCTGTAACTTCCGAAGTAATAATATAGTATTTCTTGAGCCTGTCACATGAAGCACAGGTCACAGCATGGAATATGGTTTATGAATTCCAGGCACGGCGTCAGGAGCTTTCAGAAAACACTTTTCGGTCTCATGAGAAACAAAAAGGCACGAATTCTCTTTATTACACTAACTTGAACCGTGTGGTCTGAAGGAGAATGTCCCCTACAGCCTCTGGCATTTAACACGTGGCTTCAGTGGACGGTGCTGTTGGAGGTTAGGAGGTGCAACCTCAGAGGACAAAGTGTCACTGGAGTTTAAAGACTCCACACCGCCATTCAGTGCGCTCTCTGCTCCCTGCTTGTGTTCCAGATGTGAGCTCTCAGCTTCTGTCCAGCTGCAGCTTGCTGCCATGCTCCTCCACATGATGGACTCCTACCCTCTGGAACTGTCAGCTCAAATAGACTCTTTCTTCCACAAACTGCCTTGGTCATGGTGTTTTACCACAGCAATAGAAAGGTAACTAATACAGGGACTGGAAGATAGAGGGCATAATTTACCCAAAGCCACACTGGTTAAGATGGAACTCTAACCCAGCAGTCTGGCTGAACCTTAAGTCAAAACCTCTTCTTTCTCATACCTAAATCTCAACGCACACGGACATTCTACTTCTTCTGCCCTCCTGATTCCAGGAGCATTCTGTCTGTCTTCCCTGTGACACCTTCATCCCTTACGGTTACTCTGTGAAGAAAGGTGTGGAGGTGGTGAGAAGCCAAACAGGTCACAGACAGAAATGTTCATTAAGAAAGGGAAAACTCTCTGGAGAGGAAATAAAATGGTCAAATTCTGAAAGGGCTGGGCAGAACAAAATGCCTGTGCAGACTAAGCCTATGATTCTCTAGTAGAGAAGGGAAAATGGCACAGCCAATTTGGTGGAAAGAGTGTCCGCTGGTGAAACCTGAAATAATCCAGGTTGTCCGGTGAGTAGCCCAGTGGTAGCCCAGTGGTAGCCCAGTGGTACTGCACTTGCCTTGAGTTCCACCCTAGGACTGGAAAACAACAGAACTTTGTTACTCCCTTCTCAAAAACAAAGTCTATGGTCTATGAAAGTAACAAAATATAATACCAATACAGTAAAACAGTAACTGTTTCACTGTCTTACAAGAAGAGAATTATAAATATTTTTTTTTTTTTTTTTTTTTTTTTTTTTTGGTTTTTCGAGACAGGGTTTCTCTGTGTAGCTTTGCGCCTTTCCTGGAACTCACTTGGTAGCCCAGGCTGGCCTTGAACTCACAGCGATCCGCCTGGCTCTGCCTCCCGAGTGCTGGGATTAAAGGCGTGCGCCACCACCGCCCGGCCGAGAATTATAAATATTAAGTCAGAAATTCTACTGTCAATTACTGCTCCTGACACATGGTAGGGGCCCAAACCATTTGTTGTGTGAATTCTATGCAGTAATCATCTTGTTTAGCATCAGAACATGCAAGGCAGTATCTTAAGATACTTAACACATATAACTATAAAGACAATTTTCTCTAACCCCACTTCTGAATAGTGACTAATACTAGAAAAGGCAGTAACAGTGCCCTTACATGCAGGCACGATTCAAACTATTTATCATGGCGCAGATGGATGTTAAGGATAACTTTATAAAGTCAACATTAGCACTTCCCTTTTACAGATAAAGAAATGAGGGTGTGGAGACACAAAGTAATTTAACCACAGTCCCTTCACTGAATGGAGTAAAGGCTCAAAGGTCTGGCTCTCAACTTGGCTCATAACCATTTTAGAGTCATGTTACATGGTAGACTGCACAGCCACTAGAACAATGATGTTTAACTGTGCAAGCAGAAACAATGGCAGCTGCTGAGCTGTCCTGTAAGTCTATCTTGCAGCTTTGTCACCCAGAATCTAAGAACAGGATTATAAACTGCTTGTGTAAACCCTGAATTACACAACACTCTAATAACGGCAGGCCGACCTTTCATTTATAGGCTTTTGTACTTTAATCTCTGATTGCTAAAATTCAGTGCTTGAATCCCAAACAGCGAGCAAACACATCTAGAATATCAAAAGTGAGGCCTCGATGAGTGTGGTGCCCCTCCCATACTTTGTCACCTGGAAGGCTGAGGCAAGCTATTGAGCTTGAGGCCAGCCTGGAGTACAAAGCCAAGTCCTTGTCTCAAACAAAACAAAACAAGACAAGACATGGCGGTGCACGCCTGTAATCCAAGCACTTGGGAAATGGAAGCAGGAGGACAGAGTTCATGGCTGGCCTCAGGTGCATAATGGGACCCTGTCTGAAAACCAAACACCGAAATCCAATAGGGACACTTTGGGGGTTCTGGACAGGAAGAGGAGGAGTAAACAATTTAGACATCTGGATGCACTTCCATACACTGGAACTGTACCTATCAACATCTAAATTAGCTCGAACCCAGCCTTGACTACTTCTTCTCTGTCTCCCATTGTTTTCTAGACCTTTCTGGTGTTGAGGGTCAGGATCATATTCTTAATACACGACATGTTTTCATTTAGTTTTTTTGTTTTTTCATATTTCCCTAGGTCATCAATTGTCTCTTACAACCAGAAACATTCTTTGAAGGCTGGTAGTTTCCCTAGCTTTCCATCACTAAGGCTGAGTAAATTCATTTACTACTACTGGGCTGTGCTGAGGAACGCCTCCGCGCATATGGAGCTTATATTGTATCACAGCCGTCAATAGTGCGTAAGTTAGTAACAGATAAGCACTCCAATGAAAAGGAGAAAAACAGACGGGGTCATAGAGAGGTGATTCTGTTAGTCTGACGGTGACAGGCAATCCGGAAGCGTGATACTGGCTGCATCAAATGCACTAAATCTTCGTAACCCGTGATGCAGGGAAAAAGCCCTGTACCAACACTAGTTCCTCCTCCTCTTATGAGGAGCCTCGCTTTCTTCAATACTTTGTGCCTCTCGGGCCTTATAGGATTGGAGGCAGAATCGAAAACTAATGAATGCAGAAATTCTGCAAAGCTGCAAATCACCAAGCCTGGGCTTCGAGAAAGCCAAGGCGCGCTAGATCACATCTGAATAGCTTCAGCGGAACACACGTTTATCGCTGTCACGGTCCGCCTCCGGGTGTCAGGACTCTGAGCGTGGGACAATCTGCGGGTCCCCGGCTCAAGTCCTGACCGAATCCCGACGGGACTGGCCCCACGGGGCGTGCAGCCGCGGCCGGGTCGCGAGGCAGCTCGAGTGCGCGCCGCCCAGCCCGCCTCACTCACCGATGGGCTTGTCCAGGCGCATGAGGCGCAGGTAGGGCTGCAGGGGGCGGGGCGCCGAGTTCACCACGGCCGCGGCCGACAGGCTGAGCGCGCGCCCGCGCGGCGCCCCCGGGGCCCGCTCCCGCCAGTCCCGCACGCCCGACGCCGCGGCCGTGCGCGCCAGGGCCAGACAGAGCCCGCGCGGGCCCCGCAGCCACGCCGGCGCTACGGCCCGCAAGCCCGGGGCTAGCCCTCGACCCCGCAAGCCCAGCATGGCGCCGAGGCTGGACACCGCCCCCTGACGTCATCCCAGGGCGACGTGCCGCGGGCGGGCGGGCATGCGCAGTGGCGTCGAAAGGCCGTTTCCTGGTAGATGGGCGGGTAGGAGGGTCCTTGGCTTGTGTGTGTGTGTGTGTGTGTGTGTTTTAGGCTGCCTGCGTGTATGTGCATTACCGTGTATGTGTGTTGTGCGCATGTGTCAGGTTGCCTGCATCTAGGTATGTGCATCACGTGCATGCCTAGTGCCCACGGAGGCCAGAAGAGGGCGACGGATCCCCTGAAACTGGATTTTTATGGATGATGCTGAGCCATGTTGTTGGTGGGAATCTCACCTGGGTCCTCGTCACCGCTGAGCCGTCTCTCCAGCCACACGTTTCTTAATGAACTCGAAAGGATAGTATTTATTTATATGGAATAGTTGTACCACAAAAAGGAAAGTGTAAGCCCAAAGATGTTAACCACATCCGGATGTTCACTTTCTGAAGCTAAAAGGGAACCAAGAGGCCAAACTTAATCATATAAATTCAGATTTATTTTTTAATTAAGGGAAGTTCTTTACTCCAGGGAAAACCTAAGTTTGACGGCCAGCCAAGAAGAAAGCAAAAAGCTTGACTCAAGAACAAGGTCATGGCACCCTTAATTGTAGCCAGCCCTTCCTTGCGTATTGCTATGTACCAGGCACCTGGTGTGTGTTATCCCGTTTAACTCCCTCACTGACTGGCTCTGGGTAAGTTGCTCATCTGGGTTTTGGCGTTTTGAGATGGTAGTGTGTCCCTTTAGGCCCGTTTTCTTAAAGCCTGTGCAGTGGATTCTGTGGTACCTGAGTAACAACCGGTTGGTGGCCTGAAGCAGGAAGAGAAATGCAGCTGGCCTTTCCCTTGCTTGCAAGACTGAAGGCCAGACTGCAGTCTGGGAGACGCTGCTGATCTTTGATCTTTAGCTCTCTCTCAAGACTTAAAAAATGCAGTGTCAGTCAGCTGTAACTTACCAGTTGAACTCTGAATTCTCTACAAGTTTGCGGCCTTTGACACTCTTTTCCAAAATGTTGCCTCCACGCTGTTTATTCTTTTTGGTTTTTGAAGATAGGAGTTCTTTTTTTGTTGTTATTTATTTATTTTTTAATTATACTCATGATATTCATTAATTACACTCATGATATTAATTACATTTGTGGTATTCATTGATTACATTCGCAGTATTCATTCAATAATTATATTTATGATATTGATTAATTCATTAATTGTATTGATTAATTACATTCATGATATTATGTCCTGATACTACTGTCCATTTGTGGGACTTTTCCATCTCACAAAACAGAGGTTCTGTAATTAGGAAATCATTGCTCTATATTCCTTTCTTCTCCATCTTGAGATAATGGGAGACAGGAGTTCTTTGTGCAGCTCTGGCTGGCCTCAAACTCACAGAGATCCGCCTGCCTCTGCCACCCTGAGTGCTGGGATTAAAGCAAAGGTGCGTGCCACCACCTCTCTGCATGCTGTTTATTTATTTATTTAGTTAGTTAGTTTTTTTTTTTTTCCGAGACAGGGTGTCTTTGTGTCATTTTGGTGCCTGTCCTGGATCTCACTATGTAGACCAGGCTGGCCTCATACTCATAGAGATCTGCCTGGCTCTGCCTCCCGAGTGCTGGGATTAAAGGTGTGTGCCACCACCACCTGGCTACGCTGTTTATTCTTAAACACCCTCTTAGGTAGCAGAGGTGCCCACCATGCCAAACACAAGGCTCTTTTAGACTTGCACACTATATCCAATTGCCTGGAGTTCCCATCACAATACTTAAAATTCAAAAGGCATTGCGAATGCTTTCTTTTCTGTTTCACAGGGAAAAGATGGTGATGCTATTTTTTATTTTGCTTAATTATTCTATTATGATGTAAGAACCCATCAGCTTTTTTGACTCTCACACCCATTTCAATCACCTTGCTCAGTGGTGGTGTATACGTTAGAGAAGGCAGAAGAACACCCGATAGTTACTAGCCTGAGGCAGGGGCTTAGGAGTCACCACAGCTCTTTCCTGTTCTGTTAACCTCACCGAGGTGTCCAACCCTTTGCCATTGTGACATGATGTTCATGGCCTTCCATGGGATGTGTGCGTGAGCACACACACACACACACACACACACACACACACACACACACACACAATAAATACATATAATAAATGTCTTTTAAAAGAAAAAAGTAACCATTTTTGTTTCAGCCACAAAACTCACATGCCCTGGACAAGTTTCATCCCTGGACATTCATTTTTTTTGTGGAGATGTTATGAACCACACGGATGAAATAAATGATGAAAACCGTTGTGTAGAGAGCCGTGCACGGCCGTGCCTCAAAGATGGCGCCGGCGTCCGGCTTCTGCCTTCCCAATGGCAGGTGCTCCTTATTTGGCTAAGGCTAGGATCTGGCTTGCTTCCACACACCTGGACCTAATCTGGCTTGCTTGCGTATGTCTGACCCTATCGGCATTGTCCACGTGGCACTATGGGGTTGATTGCCCAGTGGCTATAAAGGGCGTGGGCTGGCTTTCCCCAAGGGAGATTGGAGGAGGGAAAAGAAGAAGATGGCTTTCCCCGGGGTCAGAAGATTGTCTCAAGGTTCCTGAATAAACTGCTTGGAGAAGAGCCTGGTGTTGCGTCTTCCTTGCTGGTCGAGGTGGACGCGACAAATGGTGGCCCGTACGGGGAACCTTTAAGGCTCAGAACTCTTCACAGTCAGGGCAGTGCACTGGTAAGTCCCCAGGTAAGGTGGGGATCCGCGACAAAAGCGGGAAACATAGAGCCGCGACAAAAGCAGACGGGAAAATTAAGTGGAGCCACGACAAAAGCGGACAGGAAAATTAAGTGGAGCCGCGACAAAAGCGGACGGGAAAATTAAAGAAAGTGAAAGCAGGTGAAAGCAAAAGTGCTGCTAGCATCATGGGCGCAATTTCTTCGCACCCAATTTTTCTGGCTCTTAACGAGCTGCTCCTTTCAAAGAAATTAGAGATTAAGAAGAGTAACCCGGATGTTTGGAGAAAGGTTAGAACTGAAATACAGCTAGCTTGCCCAGTGTTTCTCAATGCCCAGACTCAACAGAGATACCATGACCAGATAAATCAACTAGCAACAAGGGCATGGAAGTCCCTACCTAATAAAGGGGAAGTGAGTGGTAACCTTACTAAGATCCTTCAGGGACCTATGGAACCTTTTTCAGATTTTGTGGCCCGCATGGTTGAGGCTGCAGGCAGAATCTTTGAGGACCCAGATGCCGCGATGCCGCTCATAAAGCAGCTAGTTTATGAACAATGTACCAAAGAATGCAAGGCTGTGATCACCCCTTATAAGAACAAAGGTCTAGAAGTATGGATAAAAGTGTGCAGAGAATTAGGGGGACCTCTAACTAACGCAGGCCTTGCCACTGCAGTTATGCAACTTAGTAACAAGAAAGGAGGGAACACTGGGGCATGTTTTCAGTGTGGAAAAATGGACCATCTCAAACGTAGCTGCCCTCAAGGAGAAGGTAACTTCTATAGTTTCATTAAAGAGTATAAATAAGTAGATGTTAATATGTTATATGTGAGTTTGTAAAAATGTGTAAATGTTAAGTGTGAGTTTAGGCCTAAGCACATGTTATATGTGAGTTTGTGAAAAGGTGTAAATGTTGATTGTGAATCTAAGCTTAATGTATGTGGTGAAAGAACCTGAGACACAGAAGGTTAGTGTCCTAGCAGACTGCAAAGCAGGCAGTCTGAGCGGTTTTTAAAAGCAGAAGCTGCTAAGCTAAGAATGGTGGATGCCAGAACCAGCACAACAAGGTATCCGCAGCTGAGATCTGTGGAAAATCAATGCAACACAGAAAAACCTGAGCTAACAGCAAAAAACGGTGTGGTTTAAAATTACTGACTCCGCAGATGGAAGTACAATTAGTGGAGTCTGATTTTAAAGGCCCTTTGAAGCCGGGCACGGTGGGTTTATTGATAGGAAGATCCTCCACCACCATAAGAGGTCTTAAAGTACACCCAGGAGTGATTGATCCTGACTATACTGGGATCGTGAAAATTATGGTTGAGTCTCCAAAAGGAATTACTGCCATTTCACCAGGTGATAGGATTGCACAACTAGTTTTATTACCCAGTTTACATGAGTCCTATCCAGCCGCTGATTGAAACAGAGGAAATAAAGGTTTTGGATCCACGGGGACAGATTTAACTTTTCTGTCCCTTGATTTAGATCAAAGACCCACCTTGCAATTAACTATTAATGGTACCAAGATAACGGAACTCCTGGACACTGGTGCAGATCGGAGCATCATTGCCTGTAAAGACTGGCCCCGTGGGTGGCCAGTGCAAGTCTTCTCTCAAACTCTACAAGGGCTAGGATATACCAATTCACCAGATATTAGTGCAGGACAATTACAGTGGCAGGATGAAGGGGGCCATTTGGGTGTTATGCAATCCTACGTCCTCGAGCTTCCAGTGTCCCTTTGGGGAAGGGATCTTATGCAATCTATGGGATTCAAATTGAGTATGATAAAGATGGGATGTCTTCCTAGGTTTGGTTTGGGGAAGTTTCTCCAAGGCAGAAAAGATCCAGTTCAGGCACAGAGTAGACCACCTAGGCAGGGATTGGGTTTTTCATAGGGGCTACTGAGGAAGGAATTCCCATTTCCTGGAAAACAGAGGACCTGGTATGGGTACCTCAGTGGCCACTTTCCTCTGAAAAGTTGCTAGCGGCAGAAGAGCTAGTAAAAGAACAGCTTGAGGCTGGACATATACGACCCTCTGGATATGTCCCCTTGGAATACACATATTTGTCATTAGAAAAAAAATCTGGAAAGTGGCGATTGTTACATGACCTTAGGGCTATTAATAATCAGATGCAGGTCATGGGTCCAGTGCAGCACGGGCTGCCGATTCTATCGGCTCTGCCAGCCTCCTGGCATATTATTGCCGTGGATATAAAGGATTGTTTCTTTTCCATTCCCTTATTTCAAAATGATAGTGCCAGATTCGCCTTTACTCTCCCTTCCATCAATCATGAGGAACCTGATAAGAGATATGAGTGGGTGGTCTTGCCTCAAGGCATGGCTAACAGTCCCATCATGTGTCAGATCTATGTGGCTGCAGCTCTGGCGCCCATGAGGCAGCGTTTTCCCATAGTAAGATGTGTCCATTACATGGATGATATCCTCCTTGCCGCAAAAGATGAAGGAATATTAGAGGAAGCTTATTCCTGCTTGAATGAAGCATTAAGAAAGAAAGGTCTTTGCATTGCCCCAGAAAAGGTTCAGAAGAATGGGATCGCTCATTATTTAGGCTCTAATATAACCTTTAATCAGGTTGTCCCACAAAAGGCAGAGCTGAGGAAGGATCATCTTCGTACTCTTAATGATTTCCAAAAATTATTGGGAGACATAAATTGGGTCCGAGGGAGTTTGCATATGTCCAACTATGATTTGAAGCCTCTTTTTGATATCTTAAATGGAGATCCGGCCTTGGATTCACCAAGAGTATTAGCTCAAGAGGCTAGGGATGCATTGCAGAAGGTAGAAGATAGACTACAGGGGGCGTTCCTTGCAAGAGTGCAGAGTCCAGACAAGATTAGCTTATGCATATTGCCTGCCCTTTTAGAGCCTACAGGGATTTTATGGCAAGATGGACCTCTGTTGTGGATTCACCCAAAGTTGTCGCCTGCACAAACTATACAGCATTATCCCACTGCTGTGACAGAGCTTGCCCAACAAGGAATCTTATTATGTGTGCAACATTTTGGAGTGTCACCCAAAGAACTCATTACGTCATATGATAGCAATCAAATTAGAATATTAACTACCACAATAGATGCATGGGCCATATTACATTGTTCATTTTCAGGGTCCATTGATTGTCATTTCCCTAAACATCCCTTGTTAACCTTTTTCAATGAACATCCGGTGGTGTTTCCCAAAGTGAATGCCGCTCAACCCATTGTGGGAGCAAGCATTATTTTTACAGATGGTTCTAAAACTGGTGCTGGAGCATATATGGTGGATAATGGGACACCGGTCATACATCAGTTTTCCCCAGGGACACCGCAACAGGTGGAGCTTCGAATTGTTTTAGAAGTTTTTAGAGCTTGCCCTTTTCCTTTTAATTTGATATCAGATTCCTGCTATGTTGTTAATGCTTTGAAATATCTTGAATGTGCAGGACTGATTAAACCCTCTAGTTCTGTGAGCTCCTTATTTCAGCAATTACAAAGTTTGATTTGGCTACGTAAACATCCATTCTTCGTTCAGCACATTCATGCTCATACAAGATTGCCTGGTCCTGGCCGGGCGGTGGTGGCGCACGCCTTTAATCCCAGCACTCGGGAGGCAGAGCCAGGTGGATCTCTGTGAGTTTGAGGCCAGCCTGGTCTCCAAAGCGAGTTCCAGGAAAGGCGCAAAGCTACACAGAGAAACCCTGTCTCGAAAAACCAAAAAAAAAAAAAAAAGATTGCCTGGTCCTTTAGCTAAAGGCAATGACATAGTAGATCAGTGTACCCGACAAGTGTGGATGTTTATGGCTTCAGCTATACAGCGAGCCTCTGATTTTCATAAAGAATTCCATGTGAATGCACGCACGTTGCAGGCTAAATTTTCCCTTTCCCGTGCGGATGCACGCCAAGTAGTCATGGATTGTCCTCAATGTGTTATTTTTCATCATCCCCCTAGTTTGGAAATTAACCCCCGTGGTTTACGTCCCTTAAGAGTTTGGCAAATGGATGTTACACATATCCCTGACTTTGGGCGCCTCAAATACATGCATGTCTCTGTGGATACTTGTTCAGGGATTATACATGCCTCACCTATGACTGGGGAG
Organism: Peromyscus californicus insignis; assembly: GCF_007827085.1. NCBI lineage: Eukaryota > Metazoa > Chordata > Mammalia > Rodentia > Cricetidae > Peromyscus > Peromyscus californicus. The sequence continues at coordinate 91,079,186 of NW_026294424.1, forward strand.
AAAGCATTGAATGTCATTTCCCACTGTCTGGAAGCCTGGGCAGCATGGGGAAAACCACAGCAATTAAAGACTGATAATGGGCCAGCGTACACAGGACAGAAATTTAATTCCTTCTGTCAGTGCATGGATGTGCAGTTAACGCATGGTCTCCCTTATAATCCTCAAGGCCAAGGCATTGTGGAGCGTGCGCATCGGTCCCTTAAAGAAATTCTTCAAAAACAAAAAGGGCGAATAGGCCGTGACCAAACCCCAAAAGAAAGACTCTCTCTGCATTATTCACCTTAAATTTTTTGAATTTGGATGCCTCGGGAAGTTCATCAGCAGATAGGCATCATAATCCACACAGCCCTATGAAGGGCATGGTGAAGTGGAAAGATATCCTCACGGGTAGCTGGCATGGCCCCAATCCCGTGCTGACATGGGCACGAGGTTCTGTTTGTGTTTTCCCACAGGACCAGCTAGACCCTATCTGGGTACCTGAACAATTGGTGCGACAGGCCCCTCAGACGGAGAGACGTGATGACACCCCGGAAGCCGATGTGCCTGATCCTGATAGCCCTGATTCTGAGGATCAGCAGCTGAGGATCGACTACTCTGGGCTCTTATAAAAGCCTGGCCATACCCTTTACCCATAACATCACATTCTAGTGTATTGCTTTATTTTTGAGTTGACTTGCTGCAGGAGCAGAACCCAGATCCTGCGCAATGAGATCATTGCGGTCAACTCCACCCGTGTGCACCTGGCCTATCACCTTTTTAAAGGAGTGGGCAGGATTAGGTGCCCTGGCAGGCCTACTGGTGCTTGTCTCCCTAATGGGCCTGTGGTGCATTGTTCCTTTAAGGCTTTCTCAGCAGCGCAATGCAGCCATGATTATCCAAGCCTTTGCAGCCATAGAGGCTGGACAGTCTCCCCAGGCCTGGCTGGCCGCATTAAAAGCTTGATCGCGCAGGATGCCAGGCTAGTGCACTGCACTTGGGTCTAGCTGTATTGCAAAACCCAAGAAGAGCAAGTCTAATTGCATGTGGGTTGATGCCCTAATTCCCACCTCTGCAAAAAAGGGTATCGGACGGGTCAAGCGTTCTCTGGGTGGATGACACCTGGACTAACACCAGTACAATGTCCAAGTTGTTTTTTGGCAGAGATTAGACCTCTGCTCTTGCCTGCTGCTTAAAACAATAAAGGGGGAGCTGTAGAGAGCCGTGCATGGCCGTGCCTCAAAATGGCGCCAGCGTCCGGCTTCTGCCTTCCCGATGGCAGGTGCTCCTTATTTGGCTAAGGCTAGGATCTGGCTTGCTTCCGCACACCTGAACCTAATCTGGCTTGCTTGCGTATGTCTGACCCTATCGGCATTGTCCACATGGCACTATGGGGTTGATTGCCCAGTGGCTATAAAGGGCGTGGGCTGGCTTTCCCCAAGGGAGATCGGAGGAGGGAGAAGAAGAAGTTGGCTTTCCCCAGGGTCAGAAGATTGTTTCAAGGTTCCTGAATAAACTGCTTGGAGAAGAGCCTGGTGTTGCGTCTTCCTTGCTGGTTGAGGCGGAACAATACGATACAGTGCAGATTAAAAGCTAACAGGTATAGGAGCTTAAATAGTCGCACTAACAGGTCAGACAAGCATTTCCCCTAAGGAACCTTAAGAAACTTTAATATTACTACATTTAACATTCAGTAACAACCTTGAGCACTGGTCTTCATACAACCATGCTTTCTTCATATAACTATCCACAATTAGTAGCAGCTTACCAGCAATTTATATTGCATATGCTTCTGCATATGCCTCTCAACTTTTTTCTTTTCTTCCTTTATAAAAATAATTTCTTTCTTTCTTTTTCTTTCTTTCTTTCTTTCTTTCTTTCTTTCTTTCTTTCTTTCTCTCTCTCTCTCTCTCTCTCTCTCTCTCTCTCTCTCTCTCTCTCTTTCTTTCTTTCTTTCTTTCTTTATCTATTTATTTAGGCTGGCTGCACCTTGTAGCTCTGGCTGGCCTGCAGCTCTCTATGTAGACCAGGCTGACCTCAAACTTACTGAGATCTATCTACTCTGCCTCCCCAAATGTTGGGATTAAAGTAAAGCACGTGCTACCATGCCCAGCTGCCTCAATAATTTAAAAAAGATTTTTATCTAGGTGTGGTGATGCATGCCTGGAATTCAAGCACTTGGGAAGTGGAGGCAGAATCAAGAGCTCAGGTCATCCTTAGCTACATGGGAAATTTGGGGCCAGCCTGGGCTGTGTGAGACCTGTCGTTTTTTTATTTTATTTATGTATTTTTTTAAAGGTATGAGTGCTCTGTCTGCATGTATGCCAGAGAGAGCTTCAGTCACATTGTAGATGGTTGTGAGCCACCATGTGGTTGCTGGGAATTGAACTCAGGACCCTTGGAAGAGCAGCTAGTGCTCTTAACCACTGAGCCATCTCTCCAGACTGAGACCTGTCATTTTTTAACAAAGTTATATTTATTTATTATTTGCTTGTAGCTGGTGGAAGGTGTGTATGTGCCTGTGTACATGAGTGTGTGTATTTAAGTCAAATATGGGGGTCCTGGGGATTGACCCAAGGTCATCAGTCTTGGTGGTAATCATCTTTACTCAATGAGCCATGTCTTAACAAAATAGTAAATTAAAAAAATATTTTTAAAGAGGTCAACATAAAACCACAACTCTTACCTCATCTGGAATATAAGTTTATTCTCAGCCAGATATGAGTGACCATGGCTCAAGAACATAGATTCGGATTATCCCAAAACTATGTTTCAATGTAAAAATAATGAGACAGAATAAAAGGAGGCAATAAATCAAGGAATTTGATAAATACATTGTGAGGATGTCATATAGGTGAGTTAGAGCAAAGTGGGGAAGCTCTGCCATAGGTTGTAAATGGCATCCTGTGACGTGTAATTTTGGATTGGGGAACTGAGTGAGTGCACTCAGGTTTTATGTGATGGTTGAAAGGACGTTAGGTCAGATACAAAGGTTAGCACTGAGTGATTAGTAAAGGGACTAAAGATAGCCCAAGATGATTTGTTTCTAGATCTGTAACATTCCAACTCTCCACAACCATGAAGTTCTAATTTATAAGCCTGGTAGACTCTTTAACATAGTTTTAGCTTTTTCAATAGGGGTTTAAATTTACATAGGCAGTGCCTTCTCAGGTTTCAAATATCACTGATTTCTTTTGAGTATTCAAAATCAAAATGCCTCATCCTACTTTTATGATTTGTGTGTGAGGTGGGGAGGCACACAGGTACTCCTGCATGTGTGGAGGCCAGCTCTTTGTGGGGTCAGGTCTCTCCTTCCAACTTTGTGTGGGTTCCGGGGATAGAACTCGGGTTGTTTGTACTTTAAACTATTTTATGTCATTAGGAAGAGATCTGTGGCAGTATGCTGAGCACAGGAAGTGCCTAAGATTCTGTGTCCACTTCTTGTGAGCGCCAAGTGGGATGAGATGGATACGGCTGAAATAGCTTGTGACTGTCACGGTGAGGGTTCCGTGGTAGAGTTATACAATGTACGTTACGGGAATGCTAAAGGAGGTGTTGAACTTCGTGTCTGCCTGGGTCTTCACAAACAGGAACATTCGTCACCTAGAAAGGAGAGTTAGGATAGAGCAGCCAGAGGGGACGCGCACACGAAAGCATGGGAGCAGAAGGCGCACGCACATGCGTGCCCAGACTTCCCGCTTTGTGAGCCTGGAGGACCGAACTGATGAAGTGGCTAGGGTTAAGGCTGACGAAAAGGTCTGTAAGAAGTGGAAAGCCATTTAAGTATTTCCAGCAAGGCCGGAGAGCGGGTGGCTCAGTGGTTAAGAGCACTGACTGCTCTTGCAGAAGACCCGAGTTCAGTTCCCAACACACATCAGGTGGCTCCCAATCACCTGTAACTCCAGCTCCAGGAGGATGAGGTGCTCCTGTCCTCTGAGGGCACCTGCACCCTCACACCTTCCCCTCCCCTCAACATAATTAAAAATAATAAATAAATCATAAAAGTGTTTGAGAAAGTCAGGGTGAATGAATGACTCAGATGTTGCTATAATCGTACAAGTGAAAAATTAAGCGTTAAGTTGATCCAGTGGAAGAGGAACAAGGAAAATAGGTAAGTCCAGACTTTACGACTGAAGTAGGAAATTATGTTTATGCCTGATGGTTCCTTTTCTTCAGAGCCAAGAACTTGGATGTTGGGGAAGATGAACTAATACAGGTAGGTATACAGAAAATGGTGAAGGGAAAGACTTCACTCATTCATTCATTCACTCATTCATTCATTCATTGTGCAGTGCCGAGGATCAAACCCAGGGCCTTCAGTCTGTTCTAGGCTAGCATTTTTCCAGTAAGCCACAGCACAGCCCATCAAAACCAGCCTTTCAAATGTAAGAACCTGTAAGCTTTAGCTTTCTTAGAAGAATAACCATGCAAATTAAGGCTATAAAATTAGTTTATTTCAAATGTGAAAATATAAAAACTGCTTGCATAAAAATTTGAGAGTATTGAAGCATTGAAACTTTAAGGTCTATTTTAATCAATGTACTCAAATTCAATTGAGATAATATTCACAGCAGACACAAACATATAGAATTGTAATCCTTAAAAGGATTAAAATCCTGGGGGAATTACATTCTGTTACTTGATCAGAGCACAGGACTGTAATGTCCAGTGATGTGGACCCCACCGAACCTCCCAGAGGAGGGGTGCTTGATGACAATTATAGGCATCAAATGGTCATGGGTGGTGACTGGGGAAATGACCGTAGACCTGTTCCTGGCCAAGTAGGACTGGAAACTTGAAGAAAGGCTTGCTGGGAGAACCTCCAGGAAAGGTGTCTTCAGGTCTGTGAAGAAATCACTCATCTTCTTCCTCTGGTTGTTACCAGATCTCAATGAACTGTAGATCAGTCACAGCCATCATGTGACCAGGCCAACCACAGAGCCAGTGCTACAGACAGTAGGCAGAGCACGTGAAAGCAGCTGACCCATGGTGATGTGCCCAGCTGTTGGACCGTGCTTCATTTGAACTTCTTATATGGGCTATAAATGTCCTCATTTACAGGTCTCTGTTACTCACAGGTCAAAGCTTCCCAAGCGAAGCAAGAACTAATGGTATAGAAAAAGTGAATACTGGGATGATTATGACATGTCAGGGGTTTCCTAAAACTTCTCTCAGTCAACCAACCGTCTCCTTTACAGTCATTTCCAAACTATGTCACCCCTTTCCTCTCAAGTGCTGTCACTGGTTTTTGTTTTTGTTTGTTTGTTCGTTCTTAATACTACCCCACCCAACCATCTGTCCTTTCACAGGTGGTTTCTGAAGAACAAAGAGAAGAGGCATGGGGCCAGTTCTCTTCCTTTTAGTTCCTCTCAGGTGTGAGCAGATGTATGTCTTTAACAGGCAGTGTGAAGTTGTGGCAATGAGCCTTTCCCTGCCGGAGCTCCAGAGAGGCTCCTGAAGGACAGATTGGACAGTCTTCTAACCAAAATAATAATAATAATAATAATAATAATAATAATAATAATAATAATAATAAAAAGCTTTAAAAAATCATGACATATCCTTCACTTATTTGCCTTTTGTTCATATCGAAGGCATTCCTATACATTTTTAATAACCCTCAAAATAGTGCATGCAAAATGCTAAGCATCATTTGGCCCACGGCGCCATTACCTGCCATTACCTGCGGTGTCTGACTTAGATGAGGTCACACTGGCGCCAGCACTGAGGCAAGCCCCCATCCTCCCAAGGCTCTGGAGCTGAGAATAAGGCGGCCTTCCTACAGACAGCTAGAGCTTTGCTTTACTCTCATGAATAACACCCCTGAACTCTTTCATCTCGGGGCTACTGTATGCCTTTTATTTTCATAAACAAGCAGCAATTTTGGCATTTCTTATGACAAAAAACCCATAGGAAAAGGCAGGCATGCCCAGGGAGCTTCCTGGGCGGAGTGGTTTCTCTGTTAAAGCTGGCAGAGTCTGGTCATCCACCATCTTCAGGGTTTCACCGTTCAGCTGAACAGATCTACGGAAGGAAAGACAGGCCTGAGTTAGGCAGGTTGTGCATGCACTGTGGCCTCTACGAAAGCTGTGAACTAATTTTAAACCAAGGAGGACTTTTGTGGCAGCTTGAGTTATGTAATTTGTATTTCAACACTAGGTGAGATTAGGTGTTTGACCAAGACAAACTTAGAGCCGCAGAGGGAGAGAAAGTAACAGGAGCAGAGGCCATCTGGCCCGCTAAGCCTGCAGTAGTACTAGCTGACTTTTTACAGAAACATGCACAAACTATGCACCTTTTTTTTTTTTTATCTTTTTTTTCCAAGATGGCGTCACATACACAGCTCAGGCTGGAACTTACTGTGCAACCCTGGCTGGCCCCAGACTCCTAGTGATCTTCCTACCTCCACTACATCTAGGTTCTTCATCTTTTCCTGAAGTGATTTTTGTTACTTGTAAACACTGATAGGATTGATGAGAGTTATGTTTACACCATATATAGAATACATGTGACACATGTATAAGTCATCACTATGCCTGCATACAATAAGCACTATGAAAATGTTACATATTGCCATTTTTTTCCATATACGTGAACATAACAAGCCAGGCCTGTAACCCTAGCACTGTCAGGAGGTGGAGCCAGGGGTTCAGAGTCGTCCTGACAACACAGCATATTCAAGGCCACAAGAGACCCTATCTCAAAAACTCCTAAAACAAAAGCAACCCATTACATCATCCTACTTTTAATACCTCAACATATTTTTTCCATCTTTCTATGCACAGAAACACATTTTACTTTAATGGTTGTGCTTATGTATATGAGGGTTGTGTCTACATGCCAGAAGAGCATCGGCTCCCATTATAGTTGTAAGCCACCATGTGGCTGCTGGGAATTGAACTCAATACCTCTGGAAGAGCAGCCAGGGCTCTTACCTGCTGTGGGATGTTCTGTATGGCAAATGTGTTGCTGATTAGTCAATAAATAAAACACTGATTGGCCATTGGCTAGGCAGGAAATATAGGCGGGACAAGGAGGAGAATAAAGCTGGGAAGTGGAAGGCTGAGTCAGAGAGACACTGCCAGCCGCCATGATGACAAACAGCATGTGAAGATGCCGGGAAGCCACGAGCCATGTGGCAAGGTATAGATTAATAGAAATGGGTTAATTTAAGCTGTAAGAACAGTTAACAAGAAGCCTGCCACGGCCATACAGTTTGTAACCAATATAAGTCTCTGTGTTTACTTGGTTGGGTCTGAGCGGCTGTGGGACTGGCAGGTGAGAGAGATTTGTCCTGACTGTGGGCCAGGCAGGAAAACTCAAGCTACACTTACCCTCTGAGCCATCTCTCCAGTCCTGTATATATTTTCTTAAAACTTATTTTTCATTGAATACATCCTCATGTTTGTTCATATCATACAGCATTCATCCACTGTATCATTTTAGTGAACACATAGCGTAGGATTCTATGCTATGAATTCATTAGTGCATTTACTTAATTCTCTACTTCTAGATATTTTGTTTCCATGGGGTACTATCCTGTGTTTTTCCTTCTTTTTTTCACAGGTTCTTTCTCTGTAGCTCTGGCTGGCCTGGAACTCACTATGTAGACTAGGCTGGCCCCTAACCTGGGAGCCATCCTCCTGTTTCTGCCTCCCAAGTGCTGGAATTATAGGTGTGCACCCTCATGCCTAGCTTGTTCTGCTCATGTTTTAAAAGCCTTTTCACCTCTTTTCTAAGACTGGATCTCACTATGTAGCTCTGGCTGTCCTTGAACTCACTCTGTAGACCAGGCTGGCTTTGAACTAACAGAGATCCCCCTGCCTCTGCCTCCCAAGTGCTGGAACTAAAGGTGTGCATCACTACGTCCTGCTCCACCTCCTGTCCTTACGAGGGTCAGTGGGTAGGAACTGGGTTCCACATAACCTTTGTCAGAAACTCAGCACCTAGTCCCACAACTCAAGGCATACTAACAACATGCCACAGTTGTGCCAGCGGCTACCACCAAGGCTATTCTGAGGTGGATTCAGTCCACAGGCTTTGGTTTTGTTTTTACGCTCACATACCACATCAAGTTTATATAAGGAAGCAGAGGAAATATGACCATCTTCAGGAAACCACAAGCAAAAATAGGCTTGAAAGATATCTCTGAATATTGGTAGTAGGAGCACTCAGCATGAACTGAAGGACCGTTTGAGAAATCCTACCAATGCCAGGCGGTGGTGGCGCATGCCTTTATCCCAGTGCTGGGAAGGTGGAGGCAGGTTGAGCTTTGTGAGTTTGAGGCCAGCCTGGTCTACAGAGCGAATGCCTACCGAAGTCCTAGGATCGATTCAGTACTTTGCTACCTCAACTTGAAGGTAAGTTTGATACTGTGAATTAATTAATAGTGCTGTGTAAGACAGGAACACGGCAAGATTCCACCTGCTCAGGCTGTGGTGTTTAATCAGCTCTGCATACAAATGTACCCTGAGGGATGCGTGTTTAAGTGGATTCAGCAATGAGCGTAGGGTTTCATCCGAGGGAAGTAACTTGCTTCATGCTTTGAAGACAGAAACCGGAGGATAAGGAATAGAAGACAGGTCTGTTGGACTGCTGGTGAGATAAAGGTTTAAAGAACTAGTAAGGAGCAGGTTTGGCAGAATTGAGGAGCCTTGGAAAAATTCACCTGAGATAAATATAAAAATACTGTTAAAATACTTTCATTCAAGCACTTGCTGCCCAGCAGACAGCCTGATTCTGGTTCCCCAGACCCACATGCTGGAACTTCTACATGCTGCTCTTTGACCTCTGCGCTCGGGAATGCACCCAAAATGTACTTAGAAACAATTAAAGTAATTACCAAGAAGCTCGTTTACAGCCATTTTCTTACTCTATCCCCCCCCCCCCCCACACACACACAAACTATTGCAATGCTGTAGGAGAATCCCACCCAGCTCTGTGTGGGGTTTTATTCCACCCACACTCCCTTACTAGATCAGATGGATGGTTCTGTGCCACTGGGTATCGGAGTATCTTCGGAACAAATACTCTAAATGTGGAAGTACTCTGCCCTTGATAAACACCAGCCACAAACCCCTTATCTACAATGGTGTCCTGCCTGAGAGATATGCTAGGGCAATGGTGGCACAAAGCTTGTGGGAGTCACCAACCAATAGCTGATCTGACTTAAGGCCCACCTTGTGAGATGGAACCCATATCGACACTGCTTGGGTGACCAAGAACCTGAGACTAGATAGATAGCCTAGGGACCTAGGGCAGAACTGAATAATACTGATTTGAAAAAGAAAAAAAAAATGTAGTGATGAAACAATTCCTAATGATATTCTCTCTACTCATTGACCAGTGCCTTGTTCAGCCATCATCAGAGAAGCTTCCTCCTGTATGGAACACATATAGAGACCCATAGCCAGACATTACACAGAGAGTGAGAGACCTGGGAACACTCAGCCCTAAAGGGGATGTCTCCATCAAATCCTTCCCTCATAGCTCAGGGAACCCCACGAGGAGAAAGAGCAAAGAATGTAAGAGCCAGAGGGGATGGAGACACCAAGAACACAAGGCCCTCTAAATCAACATGAGCAAAGCTCATTTGAACTCACAGAGACTGAAGCAGCGTGCACAGGGCCTGCATGGGTTTGTGCCAGGTCCTCTATGTGTATATTATGGCTTCCAATCTGGTGTTTCTATGATATCCCTGAGTGTGTGAACAAGTGGGTCTCTGTGGGAGCCCACAGAGATTTCCTAGTGAGATCTGAGTTAGCTTTACCCAGCAGGGCTGCATAAGGGATGGATTGACCATGTGCATGGTTACCAGGTCTGCACTTGGCTGTGCTGGGGGGAGGTCTTTTGTTCCACCCCTTGGCATTCCTTTAAAAAACCCTTTAGGAGCCTGGCGGTGGTGGTGCACGCCTTTAATCCCAGCACTCTGGGAAGAAGAGACAGGCAGATCTCTGTGAGTTCGAGGCCAGCATGGTCTATAGAGTGAGATCTAGGACAGGCACCAAACTACACAGAGAAACCCTGTCTCCAAAAACCAAAAACCAAACAACAACAACAACAAAAAAAAAAAAACAAAAAACAAAAAAACAACATCTCTTTAGAACTAGAGACAGAAGGGGCCAGTGGATAAGGATCCAGGCCCTCCCAAGGCTATCCTGTGTTTCTAGCTGTCTCTCTCTCCCCTCTATATTTCTATCGAAATCTCTTATCCCTCACTCCTCAAGAGTACCCTGGGGAAAAAAGTGGGGGTGGGCCCCACACAGATCTCTGATCTTTTCAACTTTTCTTCTGTTGGTTAGTCTGTCCAACTTTGATGTGATAGTTTTTGTTTATCTTATAGTTTATTTTGTTATATATTCTTTAAAATGAATGAATGGAAACCTCGCCACCAGGGTAAAGGTTAACTGAACTGTCACCTGCTGGGAGAGAGAAATGAGTTTTCTTCCATAGAGAGACACATCAGCCTCTCCAGGACAAGCCTCATGTTCAGGAGGAGTTGACAACATATAGTGAACTCCACAGCTTTTTGTGTGCTTTTATTTGGATATAGTTTGGTGGGGTTTGTTTGTTTTCTTTTTGAGTGTGGCCTTATTTTGTTTCTCTGGTCTTGGGGAGTTTGTTGTTAAACTGGGTTTTAGTTCTTTTGTGAAAGAATCTAAAGTTGAGTGGGCAGGGAGAGGATTCGGAAGGACTTAGGGGAGGGGAAGAATATGATCAAAATATATTTAAATTTAAAAATTGTTTTAAATAATAAAAAATATAAAAAAAATCTAAATACACTGACTGGATCTTGATATGTGAAGACATTTGGGATTACAGATTTTCTTCTAAGATAACTACTCGTTTGTGTCCATACCCTTCTACACTGCTCTCTTCCATGAGTTACAGTTGTACAAATAAGTATTCACATATAGAATTTACGAGATAAAAAATGTTAGAATGTAATAGTTACTCCCTTTCCCCTGCCATTGAAAAACCCTCTCTATTCTGATGAATGCCAATAAACTTACATAAAGTTTGCAATCAACAAGAAAAATGACTCACTTGGAAAGTAACCCATCAGGTCCAACAGGCTTTAGAAGGTACTTGTCCACTGGCTTGTTAAACAGTTGATATGGCAACTTCAAGTGCTTGGTGACATTATGGAGGTTCAAGGCATATAGAGTTAAATCTCCTTCCCGATACCTCGGGCTAAAAGCAAACAAGTTAATTCAGTCACATATCTGTCTGACTTACACACTGAAGAGCTTGAACATTCACGCAATCAGAGATACTGAGTACCGTATTCATTGGTAGTGGGATGTATTAGCAGCCTTTCCAAGGATGATGTTAGACCAATCTGGTGGCCCTATTTTGAAAACAAGAAAAGTAACTGTTCTTCACATCACCACCTCCTGAGCCAGAAGAGGCTGAGAGCTTCGCTCCTTTGCCACACTGAGCTCCAGAAGGCCATAGCCAGACCACATGTTTTGTTTTTTTTTTTTTTTTTTTTGGTTTTTTCGAGACAGGGTTTCTCTGTGTAGCTTTGCGCCTTTCCTGGGACTCACTAGGTAGCCCAGGCTGGCCTCGAACTCACAGAGATCCGCCTGGCTCTGCCTCCCGAGTGCTGGGATTAAAGGCGTGCGCCACCACCGCCCGGCCCAGACCACATGTTTTTATATATAGGAAGGATAATGATACTCTTGATGATAATGATAAGATCTACAGTGAATTCCAGTTATAAACTATATAAACGAGCTATTCCTAGTCTAATAAAAAGACTAACCAGGAGGCTGGTCAGAGCATGGGCTGCTCTTCCGGAGGATTAGGGTTCAGTCCCCATAACTCACAACATAACAGTTGTAATGCCAATTTCAGGAGATCCAATGCCCTCCTCTAGCCTCCAAGGGCACCTGGTACACACATGGTATACACATATATGCGGGCAAACACCCATACATATAAAAAAAAATAATTTAAAAGAAGACTGAAACGGGGCTGGGGAGGTGGGTAAGCTGGTAAGATGCTTACTCCATCTCCCGAAACCCTGCAAAGAGCTAGACAAGGTGGCTCGTGCTTGCCATCCTCGTGATGGTGAGATGGGAAGGGAGAGACACGTGACTCTAGAGCTTGATGGCCAGCTCGCCTAGCAACTTGGCAAAGTTCCAGGCCAATGAGAGACCCTGTCCCTAACAAAAGGTAGACGGCACCTGAGGAAGGACCCAAGATTGTTGATGTCTTCATGCACACTCATGTATGTGCATGAACACACTTGAATACGCATGTGTACCCCACATGTGAGCATGCACATATACAAAACACACAGAATATACTAATCACACATAATGATGATTAAGGCCGAGGGTGGTGGTGCACACCTTTGCTCAGAGCACATGGGAGGCAGAGGCAGGCAGATCTGAATTCAAGGGCCAGCTTGGTTTATATAACAAATTTCAGGCCAGTCAAAACTACCTCCTAGTAAGATCCTATTTCAAACAAAACTAATCTGTTGACTTTTCCAGAATTTATCCACTTAAGCCACCCCATACTTCATACCATGACCTTCACTATTCTGAGTCCTCAGTCACCAGGAATGGAGAACATCAGGTGGCTAGTACTAGCCCATCTGCCATAAGAGATTGAAACTCGGATAAGCTAAGCCCTGGGGTTTGGGGAACTCTTTCAACCTAAAGCCAGAGTGCAGGGCTAGGAACATCTGCATGGCCTCTTGCTCTAAAAACTGGTCACAACTCAAGAATATTTTTTATTTATTTGGTTTATTTCTGGGGAGGACATATGTGTGCCACATGTGTGGAGGTCAGAGGCCACCTCTTGGGAGTTGGTTCTCTTCCACTACCTTGTGGTGTCCAACTCAGTCCCTGCAGGTCCTCTACCTGCTGAGCTGTCTGCCGGCCCAGGTACAACTTAAAAAAGAATCTCTAAGTTAAACAAGCTAGGCTTATTTATTTGTGCACATGCGCACGGACAGAGGGCAGAGGACAGTTTTCAGGAGTCAGTTCTCTCCTTCCATCACGTGGGTCCCAGGGCTGGAAACCAGGTGGTCAGTCCTGACGGCAGGGGCCTTTATCGGCTGAGCATTCTCGGCAGCCCTTTCCATCCTTTGATGCTGTCATTTTCTTGATTCTTTCTTCTACCTGGGTAAACTAAGGAGATCGGTCCATCCACAGACTTGTATATTCAAACTAATTCATGTTCACATTTACACGCACCCGTAAGGAATCATCTGCGTACCATTCAGGATATGTTTTCATTATAGACATTATTTCATTAAAATCATTATGTAAATCTTTACTGGGTTGCATATGCTTATATTGAAACAATTGTTTTACTTTTTAATCATATTTATTTTTGTTTTTCAAGACAGGGTTTCTCTTTGTCCTGGCTGCCTGGAACTTGCCCTGTAGACCAGGCTAGCCTTGATCTCAAGGATCCACCTGACTCTGCTTCTTGAGTGCTGAGATTAAAGGTGTGCCACTACTGCCCAGCTTGGTTTTTTATTTTTAAAAAACCTTATTTATGTGTATGAGTGTTCTGCCTGCATATATGTACAGTGTGTGTGTGTGTGTGTGTGTGTGTGTGTGTGTGTGTGTGTGTGTGTGTCTGGTGCCTGTGGAAGCCAGAGTCTTGAATGCCCTAAAACTAGAGTTACAAATAGTTGTGAATCACTATGTGGGTGCTGGGAACTGAACCTGGGTCCTTAGTCAGTGCTCTTACCTGCTGAGCCATATCTCCAGGCCCTATTTAAGCAATTGTGTGTGTGTGTTCTTTTTTTTTTTAAGAAGGATTCTTTTTTTTCTTTTCTCTTCTTTAAGATTTATTTATTTATTATGTATACAGTATTCTGTCTGCACGTATCCCTGTAGGTCAGAAGAGGGCACCAGATCTCATTACAGATGGTTGTGAGCCACCATGTGGTTGCTGGGAATTGAACTCAGGACCTCTGGAAGAGCAAGCAGTGTTCTTAACCTCTGAGCCATCTCTCCAGCCCCGTGTGTATGTTCTTGTATGTGAAATGTGTGCTCATGTGTGTGGTGACTAGAGACCGACAATAGATGTTTTTCTCAGCTGCTCTCCATTTTTTCTTTCTTTTTTATTTTTTCATTTTTTTGAGACAGGGTCTCTCCTTGGCTTCAAGTTCATGAATTCAGAGAGACTGGCCAATCAGCACACCCTGGGGACCCTTTTGTCTCTGCCTTCCCAGTGCTGGACTACAGGTACGCACTGCCACATCCAGCTTTTTCTACATGGAGGCTGGATGTGGATCTCAGGCCCTCATGCTTCCTTCCACACAGCACTTCCCCAGCCGAGCCGTCTAGCCAGCCCCGCTGGAAGGCTTGGGAGTTAGAGTCTGGTATCATGAAGACAAAGAAAGAAAGAGTAAGGAAAAAACGACACAGTTCAGATCCGCACACAGCTGGAGGGCAGCCGGGGTGCTGGGCAGGACGTCTCCCGCTGACTGACTTGTCTGGGGAGCGGGTGCTGGGTACTTACTGGTGGGTGTTCGTGCAGTGCAGATACGCTCGAAGTTTGCTTCTGTCTGGGTCTTTCACTTGCACCATCAGCACCTGGGGACCTACCAGTTTCTTGAACAGAAGAGACAGCCAGTAATCCTATCATTCGGGGGAGAGACGAAAAACAGATCTCTGGTTATTGTCATTCATTCATTCATTCATTTATTTATTTATTTATTTATTTATTTGGTTTTTCGAGACAGGGTTTCTCTGTGTAGCTTTGGAGCCTGTCCTGGAACGCACTCTGTAGCCCAGGCTGGCCTCGAACTCACAGAGATCCTCCTGCCTCTGCCTCTCGAGTACTGGGCTTAAAGACATGTACCACCATACCTGGCCTATATCTTGAAGATTATGAATAAAATAGTCAATTATTAGATGGTGTTTTTAAAACAAATATATAACCCTGACATGTTGTAAAGTTAGACAAACTGTATGGCTTTATAGTTGTTGGTGTTGAGACAGGGTCTTACTCTGTAGCCCAGGCTGGCTTGAAACATACCATGTAACCTGGCTGGCCTTGAACTCATGGTGATTCTCCTGCCTCAGCCTCTCAAGTGTGGGATTATTGGCAGGAGTCACATCTGGATGTCATAAACAATTCTGAACCTTGGCCAGTAGCTAGATAGCATTTTCTCCTTTCTTTTTGTGTCTGTGTGTATTATGGCGTGCGTGTGTGTGTGTGTGTGTGTGTGTGTGTGTGTGTGTGTGTGTGTGTGTGTGTGTAGGCATGTGTGCACCATAGAGTTTGTGTGGGCATCAGTCAGCAACTTCTAGTGTCGGTCTCTCTGCTTGCTGCTGGATACACCAGAATATCTGGTCTCAAAACTTCTGGGAATTCTGTCTCCTCCTCCCATCTCCCCCTCCATCCCCCTCCCATCTCCCCCTCCATCTCCCCCTCCCACCCCCCCTCCATCTCCCCCTCCCATCTCCCCCTCCCACCCCCCCTCCATCTCCCCCTCCCATCTCCCCCTCCCATCTCCCCCTCCCATCTCCCCCTCCATCTCCCCCTCCATCTCCCCCTCCCATCTCCTCCCACCTCCCCCTCCATCTCCCCCTCCATCTCCTCCTGGAGCTCTGGGATCACAGAAGAACAACACCGCACCAGACTTTGCAAAGTTTCTAAGGAGTCAAAGTGTAATAAAGGTGGTCAAGTGTGCTAACACACGCCTTTGATCCCAGCTCTTGGAAGGCAGAGGCAGGTGGATCTCTGTGAGTTGTGGCCAGCCTGGGCTACAATAGTGAGTTTCAGGACAACCAGAGTTACATAACAGAGAGACCAAAAGCCAACACAAAACAAAAACAAGCCAAGGTGCAATAAGCACCTTCACCCGACGAGCCGCCCTCCCAGCCCTGGAACAGCAACTGTAGCTCTGACTTGCTTTGCAAAACATTACCCAAATGTTTTAATAAAATGCATACCATACTCTTAGTGGACATATTTTATTTTTATTTATTTTAGAATCGTTATCAATTTTTTGCTTTTGTTTTTTTAGGACAGGGTTTCAATGTGTAGCTCTGGTTGTCCTTGAACTCTCAGAGATCTGCTTGCCTCTGCCTCTCAAGTGCTAGGATTAAAGGTGTGCACCACCACTGCCCAGCAAGTGGCAAGTAGACAATATTTTAAAAGTGATTCCTGATTCTTAATTTTCTCTGTCTCTCTCTCACACATACACAAACAAAACACACACACACACACACACACACACACACACACACACACACACACACACGATGATCTGTAAGGGCCCTCCTAGCTCATCTTTACTGAGGGGACTGACTCCTCCTAGGAGGTTAGGAAGGCCCAGAGCAGACATCCATCTCTTCACAGTCACAGGAAGTAAGGTCACTTACAGGTAAGGGCTTGAAGTTTTGGTCCACTAGGTGGTAGTTGCCGGCTCCGAAGAACACCTGCCTCATCACCACCTCTATGCCCATCTGGGCTGAGATGCCCAACTTATCCAGCCACCTGGGACAGAGTGACATGAGCTTTCTTTAGATTGGAAAACAAAGTCATTCCATTCTAATTACACATAGATTTGCTCATCTGTGGGGAGGAATCAACAGGAAACTATAAGAATGGCATTAATTACAAATAAGTCATTCACATGAGATGGTGACAGAAGTAACATACACAACACACACACACACACACACACACACACACACACACTCCCATACAATGACATGCTCTATCTAGAATGACATTAACAGTCAGAAGAGTTTCCTCAAGGACAAGACAACTTCTACGGAGCACAATCAAACTTCCACCTCTGTAGACAATTCGTTATCCAGGTCTGTTATCCTCACTCCTCTACCCCACAATGTTTTTGGACACACTACACACACACACACACACACACACACACACACACACACACACACACAGTGAAGACTAGAGAGAAGGCGGTTGTCAACAGTGGTCAAAACATGAGCCACACAGAACCACAGCCAAACCACTGTGATCATCTCCCCCACGCCTTCAATGAATGGCAACTCTTCATTCTTTTCTCAATTCCTGAGCCCTCATGAACACTGAGTGGTTTGTGTTTTATTCTAACTTATAACAAGGAAGATGGTGGGAACAAAAGAGTAGTAATGGATGAGAAAAAAAAGTCTCAGTAGGCCTCAGAATGAAGAGCATGGAGACAGTGAGGATCAGAATGAAGAACATGGAGACAGTGGGCTCAGAATGAAGAACATGGAGACAGTGAGGATCAGAATGAAGAACATGGAGACAGTGAGAATCAGAAGGAAGAGCATGGAGACAGTGAGAATCAGAAGGAAGAGCATGGAGACAGTGAGAATCAGAAGGAAGAGCATGGAGACAGTGAGGCTCAGAATGAAGAACATGGAGACAGTGAGAATCAGAATGAAGAACATGGAGACAGTGGGTTCAGAATGAAGAACACGGAGACAGTGAGGCTCAGAATTAAGAACATGGAGACAGTGAGGCTCAGAATGAAGAACATGGAGACAGTGGGCTCAGAATGAAGAACATGGAGACAGTGAGGCTCAGAATGAAGAACATGGAGACAGTGGGCTCAGAATGAAGAACATGGAGACAGTGAGGATCAGAATGAAGAACATGGAGACAGTGAGGATCAGAATGAGGAACATGGAGACAGTGAGGATCAGAATGAAGAACATGGAGACAGTGGGCTCAGAATGAAGAACATGGAGACAGTGGGCTCAGAATGAAGAACATGGAGACAGTGAGGATCAGAATGAAGAACATGGAGACAGTGGACTCAGAATGAAGAACATGGAGACAGTGAGGCTCAGAATGAAGAACATGGAGACAGTGAGAATCAGAAGGAAGAGCATGGAGACAGTGGGCTCAGAATGAAGAACATGGAGACAGTGGGCTCAGAATGAAGAGCATGGAGACAGTGAGAATCAGAAGGAAGAACATGGAGACAGTGAGAATCAGAATGAAGAACATGGAGACAGTGAGGATCAAAATGAAGAACATGGAGACAGTGAGGATCAGAATGAAGAACATGGAGACAGTGAGGTGCTGCATATAAGCAACCCCTGGGGTAAAACAACCACGTTTGTGCAGTGAACAATGAGGTATGACAGCCAGTCCTGAAGTTCATGGGTCACCCTCAAGTGTGACATGGATATTTTAGAGCTAAACTTCTTGAGAATCTGCAATACAGCTCTATGCACATTAAGCATCCTCGGAGCCGAAACTCTGGACGAACTCTTAACATCTTCCCTCCCATCCTTGCCCTTTCCTTCCTCTTCCCTTGCTTGCCTTGTCTCTTTTCCCACAGGGTTTCATTGTGAACCCCTGATCCTCCTGTTGTGGCCTCCACATGCTGGGATTGTAGGCAAGCCCCCACCCCTGGAAAAGAGCAAGCTTCCCCAGAGAAGGGACCCTGCTACAGGCTGGACCTTAAATGGCCTCCAAAGGCTGGTGTGTTGGAGCCTGGCCTTGGCTGATGGTGCTTGTGTGAGGCGGTAAGGCCTAGTCAGAAGAAGTAGGCCCTTCAAAGGGTATCAGGCCCCCCTGGCTCCTTCTCTTTTCTCTTTTGCCTCTACTCACCCCGAGGTGAGCCGTTTCCTCCACCACGGGCCTGCCATAATATACTGCTTCACAGACCCAAAGGCAACAGGACCAAGTAAGTGATCAGGGCTTAGACCTCTGAAATGAGCCATAGTCAATATTTCCTCCTCTTAAATTGTTTATCTCAGTATTTTTCACAGTGACAGAAGGCTAATTGACATGCATTCTTTGACCTATTTTTAGGGCATCATAATTCCTTCTTCCCTTTGTCCTCTTCATCATCTTCATCATCATCATCATCATCATCATCCTCATTGTTGTCATCCTCCTGTGGGCTAAACCTTGGGCCTATGAGCATTCTAGGCAAGTGCTCTATCACTGAGGCCTCATCTTACTTTTTGTGCTTTGAGACAAGATCTTGCTTGGTTGTCCAGCCTGGTCTTGAACTCACTCTGTGGCCCAATCAGATCTTGGACTTGTAGTTCCCCTACCCCAGCTTCCGAAGTAGCTAGAATTACAAACGTGTGCCATCAAGCCCCGCCAAACTTTCTAAAACAGTTCATGCTTGCTATTGATCCGGGGCCCTGGCGGCGCCAAGCATCTTGGAGCCGCTGATGACAACAATCACGGTGCTGGGATGACTGGGACTGACCCTTCACTGACCTTGGTGGAATTTGCGGCACGACTCTTGCCTATGTCTTTGACATGTTTAATGTTTGAACTCCTTGCTGTTAAGGGCCCCTCACTGAAGGCTGGAATTGGGACAATGTAACAATTTTTATGAAAGCTGATGTTAAGAATAAAACTTATGGTGATTCCCTGGGAGAATTAGCTATGCAAGAAACTGAGTCTTCTATACAACCTATTACTTAAGTGGTATTAATAAGCATGAGACATAGGATGTAGAAGAAATCATTTAAGAAGAAAGGCTTAGGGAAATTTTAGAAGCTGACAAACTATAACTGAATCATTAGGTTTTTATGCTTTGCCCCAGAAATATGGAACTAGAATGGACAAGGAAAAGATTTTTTATTATTAAATTAATAACAAGCCGTGGTAACATCCTGAAGGCAAAGTAAGCAGTTTTAGGAATCTTTTTGTTTGTTTGTTTGTTTTTGTTTGAGACAGGGTTTCCTTGTGTAGCCCTGGCTATCCTGGAACTCGCTCTGTAGACAAGGTTGGCCTCAAACTCAGAGATCCACCTGCTTCTGCTTCTTTTTTTGTTTTGTTTTGTTTTTTTCAGGGCTGAGGACCGAACCCAGGGCCTTGTGCTTGCTAGGCAAGTGCTCTACCACTGAGCTAAATCCCCAACCCCTGCTTGTGCTTCTTGAGTGCTGGGATTAAAGGTGTGCGTCACCACTACCCGGCCAACTTTAGGAATCCTGATGTTCTTTTACTCTTTGCAGGATTGTGATAAAGATAGAGACCACACTGAAACAGGAGTTTATGACAGAGACACAAAGAGAAACATCTTGGCTCAGTGAGCTGCCGTTGTCAGACCAGGACCTCTCTGACTGTAGGAAGAATAAAGAGCAGAAGATGGAATTTCAGAGGTCAGGGGGAAGGATGGTGGGCTTATGTCAGATAGAAAAGAAAGAATTTGAACAAGGATCAGGGAATCAGATTTCTACAGAATAGAGCAAATATACCTTAGAGTAGATTAATAGAATAACACGTGGTAGGAAATAACTTCTGATCTGTTAACTTAGTCAAACTTAAATAGAAACATCCTGTCTAGTTTTCCTGTAACCACAAGGCTTTACAACACCAATGTTAAGGAAAAGGATAGTGAGTTAAAAAGAATTGATTTTATCATAATGTTCGATTTTAGTTCTCATGAAATTTGCCGTTCGCTTGTTTTGTTTCTTTTACTTGCTAAGCCTATGTAATCAGAGAAGACTTTATAGAATGTCTGTACCATGAAAAGACTTCGTCATCAAGGATTAAAGTCTGTGAGGCAATGATTTTATGTATAAATAAAGCCTGTGAGAGATACAGGTTGTCAGAGCAGGACAAGCCACGCCGAGATGCGCTTCCTCTCTGTCCATCTCTCCTAACATGAAACTAAGAAGTGTCCCGTGTCTGATTCCCCCGTCACTGCTCTTGCATCCACCCATCTTCAGACGCCACCCTCATCTGGAGCTGGACTCTGCAGGACACCAGTTAAAGATGTCTGACAAGGTTTAGCAAGCATTTTAGATAAAAGGTGTGAGTGTTTTGCCCGCTTGTATGTCTGTGCGCCAGGGGCATGCCTGGTGCCTGTGGAGACTGGAAGAGGGCATTGGATCTCCTGGAACTGGAGTTACAGACCGTTGGGAGCCACCATGTCAGTGCTGAGACTTGAACCCCAGTCCTCTGGAAGTGTAGCACTGTTCTTAACCACTGAACCATTTCTTGAGCCTGGAAAATTACTTTTTTTTTTTTTTTTTGTAAGACCTGGCACAAAATTTTAGGGTTCTGTCACAGACGTTGTGTTTGGTGTGGGTTTTGGCTGACATTAGGGGATGGAAAGAGCTGGAATCTGAGCCCAAAGTCTGTACAGCATCACTCACATAAAGCCAGCAGCAAAGGTGTCGGACAACAAGGGCGCTCCCCCACCGTAGGCTGAGCTTGTTTCTCCCAACCAGACCTTTTTGCCGGGTCTTATTTCCTTAGTCACCTGGGGAACAAGAAGAGTTCCACGATCATTGCAAACAAGTCAACCACCTCACGGCTGAATGTGAACAGCTCTGCCTCTCCAGACTCGCCTACCCTGTTAGTTACAGACAGATTTAGATCACTTAGGTCTTGGCCATTATCTTTTATGGGCCTAGTAGGGTATAGAAGGAATATAATACTGTCTATAACAGTTAATTCTACTGAAAGGCCATTAGAAGTATTTTAATTTCTAATCACCACAACTAAACATCCAACACTAAGGAGGAAACCAAGGAATAAGACACAGTGCTTACCCTTTAAAATCAGAAAAAAAAATACGGCAATATGTATATATCCATCGACATCATCAGACTATAAAACAGAGACTGGTGTGGATGAAAAATTTAGTAAGACCATTACCTTTAGAATTTTTCGCACAGATAAAATAAAAGTGTCCAGCACATCAGAGCTCAGAAAATCTTCTTTGGTGGCAATGCGTCCATTCAAGTAGTAGCTATTATTCGGAAAGAATTTACAGTTTACTTCTGGCTGTAAAGCCAGTTCTGAACCTTGTTCTTCCTCCTACTCTTTCTCATGGATGCTGTTTTTAAAAAGGCAGAAGTCCCTCCAGAGAGGAGCTAACGCGGGGAAGGGGCCATTCTATCTGAGTAACTACAAGTCAGCTATCCCACCTTAAGCAGGGGCAGACAAAGCTATAAGCACTCAGCGTTACTTATTCTTTGCCAGCAACTGGTTTTACCTGCTTCTGTGGCTCATGGCTTAGTTGGCCATGTACCTCAACCGTGTAGTAACTGCCACATTGTTTAAAACAACGTTACACTTCCGTTTTATTAACATTAAAATCCTTGTGCAATGGATGTTCGAGATGCTGCCCATTTATTACTGGAGCTTTTAAAAGTCAATCAGCAGCTGAGCAAAAGTAAGTTCTTGAAAATTGGCA
Source organism: Peromyscus californicus insignis (assembly GCF_007827085.1). Lineage (NCBI taxonomy): Eukaryota > Metazoa > Chordata > Mammalia > Rodentia > Cricetidae > Peromyscus > Peromyscus californicus. The sequence continues at coordinate 91,101,285 of NW_026294424.1, forward strand.
ATTAGTATGACTAGAAGGGCATGGTACTGCATGCCTTCAACTCCAGCACGCGGGAGGCGGAGGCATAGGGATCTCTGTGATTTCAAGGCCAGCCTGGCATACATAGAGAGGTCCAGGACTTCCATGGCTTCATAGATTTTGTCTCAAAAAATCAAAACAAAAACAAACATAAAAAAGACAGGGTTTCTCTGTGTAGCCCTGGCTGTCTTGGAACTAGCTCTGTAGACCAGGCTGGCTTCGAACTCAGAGATTCACCTGCTTCTGCCTCCTAAGTGCTGGGATTAAAGGTATGAGCTACTACCAAACCTCGAGAATATTTTTAAACATTATTTCTTTATTTATTTAGAGAAAGTCTCACTATGTAGCTTTGGCTGGCCTGGAACTCACTATGTAGACAAGCTGGCCACAAACTCACAGAGATCCATCACTTTGTCTCCTGAGTGCCTAGATTAAAGATGTGCACCACCACACCCAATTGATTTTTACTTTTTATGGGTAAATGTGTGTTTGCACGAGTTTAGATGCACTATGTATGTGTAGTGCCCTTAGAGGCCAGAAACGGGTATTGGATCCCCGGGAAATGGAGTTCCAGACTGTTGTGAACCCAGGTCCTCTGCAAGAGCAGCAAGTGTTCTAACCACAGAGCTATCCCTCCAGCCCATTAGCTATAACTATATCATGGAGGCATTCGGAAGTTAATAATGGGGATATTAAGTTAATGTGAATACTTACTGATGCCATGTAACTGAGTCAATCACTTCTCCACCAGTCTTCAGGAAACTAGAAGAAAAGTTCCACAATGGGGTCACTTACCCTCCAACAAGCATATGCGAATTTTCAGAAGAGCTTCATTCCCTGGAATGACTCACTGATGTAAGTCTCAGGCAACACAAAAACCCTAATCATATCCTTGGAATTTTAAGCCAATGTTTCCTCTTTTGGTAAACAATAAAACAGTGAACTGTTTAATAATGTAGAGCACAGGGGATTCTCCACCGGAAAGGACCGTTTATCTCCAAGAAAAGTGGTTTTGTTTCTTTGCCAAGAGGGCACTCACCAAAAGCAAAGAAGGCCCTGTCCCTCTCAGAGCTGAAGTCAAAATCAAGGCCATTGGAAGCCAAGAAGGCAGTGCTGACAGGTATCCATAGCCACATAAAGAAGAGGTGCCCATCACCCACCTTCTACGACCCAAAGCCCCACAGCTCCAGAGGCAGCCCAAATACTCTACAAGAGCATCCCCAGGAAAAACAAGCTTGACCTCATCATCTCGTTTTCCCTGACCACTGAGTCAGCCATGGGAAAAACAGAAGTCATCAACACACTCCAGTTCGTTGTTTAGGTCAAGACCAACAACAGGGAAATCAAACAGGCTGAGAGGAAACTCTAGGACATTGAAATGGCCCCAGGCAATACCCTGGCCAGGCCTGAAAGAAGGGTACATTCTCGACTGCCTCCACAAAGATGCTTTGGATGTTGGGACCATCTAAACTGAGTTCAGAGGGCTAATTTTTAAGTATACATTTTTTTTCACCATTAAAAAAAAATAAGAAGGCACTGGAATGTGGTGGCTCACACTTTTAGTTCCAGCACTCAGGAGGCAGAGGCAGGTGGATCTCTGAGTTCTAAGCCAGCCTGGAATACAGAGTGAGTTTGGGACAGTCAGGGCTACATAGAGAAGCCCTGTCCCAAACAAACAAACCAAAAAGGAAGAAGAAGGGGGAGCCGGGGAGAAAGCAGCTGTGCACCCCCAGTTCCTACCTTCTCAGCAGCTTAACTGTCTTCCCTCGAGGCTGACCAATGTCCGGACCATAGAGTTTTGCATTTTTGAAAGCTGACTTTTGTAGAAGCTTATGCAACGCATCAAAATCTTCTCCTAACTGCAGCCCATCGATGAAAATGTGAGCTTTCTTCCAGAAACTGTTGGGCTCTGGAAGACAGCAATTCTCATGTTCACCTCTTACTTAAACATTCTTTAAACACAAGCACACAGCAACAAACAGTTTTCCAACTACAAACCTAGAATCAAAAGTCAAGAAAAGCGGGCTGGAGAGATGGCTCAGTAGTTAAGATCACTGGCTGCTCTTCCAGAGGACCTGGGTTCAATTCCCAGCATCCACATGGCAACCCACAACTCTCTGTAACTCCAGTTCCAGGGAATCCAACACTCTTACATACATGCAGGCAAAACACCAATGCACGTTTAAAAAAAAAAAGAGTCAAGGAAAGTAAGACCCCACCCCCCCACCCCCCGCCATAGTTAATAAAGAAGAGAGTTTAGAAACAGAAATATTTTAATTATGGCACAAGGAAGGAGTAAACAAATTGAAGCTAATAATAGAGATCTTAAACCAATGGGCCTTTGGAAAATAGTTTATGGACAGTATTTTGAGCCTGATTTATTATTTGTCCACAAAGAACAAAGGAAAAAGAGGGGTTAGGGAGACAGCTCAATTGGTAGAGTACTGCCGTGCAAGCCAGAGGACCCGAGATGGATTCCCAGACATGGTGACCCACTTGTGAACCAGCACTGAAGAGGTAGAGATGGGACAATCTCTGGGACGTACTCTCCAGCTAGCCTAGTCTACAAGGTGAGTTCCAGGCCAATGAGAGACCAAATCTCTCACATACACAAAAAGGTAGAAGGCACCCAAGGAAGGACACTTTAGGGTGTTCTCTGGCCTTTGCATGTTCATGCATATGACCACAAGCACACAAGTGCTGTGGATATCACTCTGTATAAATAAAATGCTGATTGGCCAGTAGCCAGGCAGGAAGTATAGGTGGGACAAGCAGAGAAGAGAATTCCGAGAAGTGGAAGGCTATGGCAGAGAGACCGTACCAGCCACCGCCATGACAAGCAAGATGTAAGGTACCAGTAAGTCACGAGCCACGTGGCCAAGTATAGATTAATAGAAATGGGTTAATTTAAGATAGAAGAACTAGATAACAAGAAGCCTGCCACGGCCATACAGTTTGTAAACAATATAAGTCTCTGTATGTTTACTTGGTTGGGTCTGAGTGGCTACAGGACTGACAGGTGAGAGAGATTTGTCCTGACCGTGGGCCAGACAGGACCAGGAAAACTCCAGATATACACAAGCATGTACACACACACACACACATATATACTTGGAAAAAAAAAAGAAAACAAGAAAGAAATAGAATGGGCAGGGAGGAGAATTTTATGTGCAGAACAGTGCCTGTCCTAAATAGCATGTGCTCATTAAATGACTGCATTTTATTGTTGCACTTCATATTTAGCTATATTGCTTGATGTATGGGAAATTCTTACAAATATATATATATATATATATATTTTTTTTTTTTGGTTTTTCGAGACAGGGTTTCTCTGTGTAGCTTTGCGCCTTTCCTGGAACTCACTTGGTAGCCCAGGCTGGCCTCGAACTCACAGAGATCCACCGGCCTCTGCCTCCCGAGTGCTGGGATTAAAGGCGTGCGCCACCACCGCCCGGCATACAAATATATTTTAAATAAATCTGACTAATCATTAGCGTATTAGAACTTATAAGTTCCTTGGGACTGGAGAGATGGCTCAACAGTTAAGAACACCGGCTGCTCTTCCATATGACCTGGACCCCCTGGTGGCTCACAACTACCTATAATCTATACTGGAAGCTTCTAGACAGCTTGAGCATATAGTGGAGGAGGCGTGGGGATTGGAGTGTATTTGCTATTTTTGTTGCAATAACAGAAAGCAACTTGTGGAAGAAATAATCTCTTTTGTCTTGTGGTTCCAGAGAGGAGCCATGGCAGTAGGTGGCCAGCACAGGAAGCTGAGAGATCACATCTTAGTCACACACAGAAAGCAAGGAGAGAGGAGGGAAAGGAGGGAACCAGGGAGGGAGGAAGGGAGAGAGAGAGAGGGAGACAGAGACAGAGACAAAGAGACAGACAGAGACAGAGACTGAATGTGGGGTGCGGCTATAAACCCTCAGAGCCAGCTCCCTGTGACATACTTCCTCTGGCAAGACTGCACTACCCTCCACAAACAGTTCTTCCGATAGGGGACCAAGTTGTACACATGCCTCAGCCAATGGGGGCCATTTCTCATTCAAACCACCACATGGAGGTCACCTGACAAGCTAAGATATACTGAAAGGGAGGGAAGGGGAGAATCAACTGCCACCCTCACAGTTTCGCTGAGTTCAGTTTGCTAAGCACAGTAAGTTTAAAGTCTGCAAAGCCCAAGGGGAGTTGGGAGCTGGGGAGGCTGAGGGCTCCAGCAGTTTTTTTTTTTTAACCTCAAAAACAACACAAGGATGTGCTCCCAAGATGACGCAGCTGGTGAAGCATTTCTCACACAACCCTTGTAGAGGTGGAAGGAGAAAACCAATACCACAAAATTGTCCTCTGACCTCCCATGACCTTCCCCCATCACACACTTAATAACAATACACAGTGTTTGAGACAGATTTCTCTGTGTAACAGTCCTGGCTGTCCTGAAACTGGATTTGTAGACCAAGCTGACCTTGAATTCACAGAGATACGCCTGCCTCTGCCTCCTGAGTGCTGGGATTAAAGGTGTGCACCACCAGTGCCTGGTTCAACACACAATTTTTTTTCTTAAAGAAAATGTAATCACCACCACCAACACAAAGGTGAGGTTGTTGGCTCTATCGGTACAGTGCTTGTTGTGGAAAGCAAAGGGGCCTGAGTTCATATCTCCAGCATCCACATGAAGTGCTTGGCATGTAGTATGCCTATAAGCCCATTGCTGGGGGCAGAGACAGGCATCCCAGGGCTCAGTGGCCTTCCAGTTAAGCTAATCATTGAATTCTAACTTCAGTAAGAGACCCTGCCTCAAACAAAGTGGATACTGACAAAGGAAGACATCTGACTGAACATCCACATGCGTGTGTGCACGCGCGCGCGCACACACACACACACACACACACTCCACACACCCCTAAACTGGGATTATCAACAGGCTCTGTGATTCAGAGGAGCTTTCTGCTGATGCAGCTCCACTGTTGAGCAATTGCATGACTGTGTCTAGGGAGAAGTCTATTTACTAACATGGAAAAGGATATCAAAACAGGAAAAAGAACAGTGCGGGAATTCCTTTATGAGTGAAATGTTCCCGGGTACATACCATTGCCCAGTTCCCAGGAGATGTTGTAGCCCTTGGAAGTGCAGTAGTCCAGCAGCAGCTGAGCGTTGGAACTGTTCCACCGCAAGTCGGGCGTTCTTAGTAATGCATTTAGACCAAAGATCAGGTCTAACCCTGAGCACTTCGCAAAGCTGTACAGCATGTCCACTGAGCTTCCTAAAAGAAAAATGGTGGTGTTAGTTATGTTGGCACCACAGCGAAGACTACCCCCAGGCTCACTTGTCACGGGTTTTCTTTATATTTTTAGTCAAAGTAATCCCATTCCTAAAAATGGCTGTCATTATGCCTCAGCAACGACACAGTGGACAGGCAGATCAAAAAAGAAAAGCCTGGACTGGGGACATAGCCCAGTTGGTAGAGTAGTTGACTAGCATGCAGGAAGCCTGGGTTCTACTTAGGACTCAGACTCACTACACAGCTTCGGACGACCTTGAACCTCTAATTCTTTTGCCTCCATCTCCTAAGGGTTTGGATTGTAGCTTTCTGTTTGTGTTTTGAGACTGTCAACAATACAACTTTAAGTTTCTAAACTTTTTTTTTTTTTTTTTACGTGCTTGAGTGCCTGCCTGCATGTCTATGTACCGCCACACACATGCAATGCCTTCCGAGGACACAAAAGGTCATGAGATTTCCTGAAATGGAATTACAGATGTTTGTGCGCTACCACATGGTGCTGGGAATTGAACCTGGGACCTCTGGAAGAGCAGCCAGTGCTCTTCATCATCGAGCCATCTCTCCATCCTCAGCAATATAATTGTAAGTGTGGTCTTTGAATTGGATATCGTAGGCATACTAGGCCTCTGTGATTATCGTGCAAATTCTCCAATCATTCTTCAGCAGAAATTCACTCAGGAACTCCTCTAGTCTAGAAAGAAAGAAATACCACTCTATCTGGTAAACGTCAAAACTTCCTCCTTAAAAGCGGCTTGGCTTCATTCAGCTCCCAAGTCCTTGGCTCGAATCCTTTCATAGTCACCACAGCAGAGCCTAAGATTCAACGCTGCTGACAAAGGCTTCTGAGTGGCACAACTCCAGCGAGCATATTTGCTGTGTCACTGACTTCCACAGCACTGTGGCCAGTCAGCAAGGAGTGACCCACACAGGGATCAAGAAACTCTGAGCGCAGCCACCTAGCATTCCACTGGGTCTTACAGTCTCGGTTTAGGTCAGCCTTGAGCTTGGGATCACAGAGCACACACACGGACGTCCACACTCACTTTCCTATGAGGTCCAAACAGCTGTGACAAGTGTTGCCTAACTGCACACTGGGTTTGTGCTGGCTGTTCCACCGCAGTTCTCAGTAATACATGCAGACCAAAGATCAAGTGTGGCCCTCAGCACTTAGCAAAAGTGAACACCTGACACTAGAGTCCACTGCAACCTGTAGCTCAACTGCAGTAGTTACACCCATGATCACTTGCATGTTTCAAAGAGTGATGTAGAAAGTTCTCTGGGTCAGAAATCTGCCACCCGAGTCATGTAGGTTCACCTCTCTCACAGACGAGAAGAGGAGTGCTGTGGAACAGTCTTTGTATATTTTAAGTATGTATTGCTCTCATTGTTAATGAAAAGCTGATTGGCCAATGGCTAAGGCAGGATTTTGTGATCAAACTGCCAGGTGGATTTGCTCCTGGTCAGATCAGAGGATGACTTCAGCTGTCTACTTCGTTCTGTATTCATGAGTATATTTCCTCAATTTATATCTTAATAAATTCCTATTGCCCATTAAATAGACCCACGTGGTTGATCTTAACATGGATAGGTCAAGTATTTATCTGGAATGCTTGGATCCAAAGAGTTTTACAATCTACATGTGTTTTGATTTGAGAGTATTGTAATCTTTACCAACTGCACATCTCTAATTCAACCGAGACTCAAAACAGCGGACTTTGGAGGATTTCAAACTTTGAACTTTGAGATTTAGGATTTTCAACCCATGGGGGTTTTCCACACTTCTAAAAGGAGAAACAGAAGAGTGAGGAAGTGCGGGTGAGTTTTCTATGTCACACTTCTGGTTTTTACTTTTGCATGAAGACTATATTCACATCTCAACTCCCATTCTGAACCCCACTCTGTGGCCGGCTGACAAAGTCATAAGTCAAGAAAAAAGCCACACAAGCTTTGGGTTCAAGGTCTTTCATAAATTTTCTTCTTCTCTTGATGCTGGTTAATGAAGCCAGAGCCTCACGCATGCTCAGTGTGCCCTAGCACTGAGCTACATGCCAGCCTCTCTCCTTAACTCTGTGTATATACATGCAAGTGTGTTCATGTGTGTAGTGTATGTGTATGCACATGCTTATGGAGGTCAGAGGTTGACACTGAGTGTCTTTCTCTGTTTTTCATCCACTTAGGGTTTTTTTTTTAATTGCTACCACCCATCACAAATAACAGCAAATAACTTATAAAAAAATGATTTACTTTATGTGTATAGGTGTTTTGTCTGAAGAATGTATGTATGTGCACCATATGTGTGCCTGGTGTCCACAAGGTAGAAGAGGGTGTCAGGTGCCCTGGAACTGGAGTTACAGACAGTTGTGAGTCACCCATTGCTGTGGGCTGCCAGTATATGAAATAGAGATTCAGCTGTATATAATAAAGCTATACCTAGAAGAGTCAAGGAAATTCTTCAAGAGGAAAGTCAAATGTCAAGGAATATTTGATGATAATCAGTTTTTAATATATCAGCTGTCTTCTGCTACGAATTTCTTGTGCACTCATATACTACTGGGCCTTAAAGGCAAAAAGTATAAGCTTCTCAGACCTACTGCTGATCTACTAGGTAAACAACCCTACAGAGCCTAGGGGATAGGCAGACTGTAGATGCATAGCTTTGTTTCTTGTGCAAATGAAGCTCAGACCTTCCTTTCCCAGACTGGCCAAATGGCATTCCAGAGCATTTGACTCAGAACAAAGGGTTTTTTGCATATCCAGGTGTGAGTGAAGGGGAGGCAGAATTCCTGGTCAGGCAGAGTCATGTGGCCAGAGGAGAAGAGAACAAGGCAGAGTTTCTGTAGATGGTAGGGCAGAGTCGCATGACTGGAGAGAAAGGAACAGGGCAGATCTTTTGTAGAGAATAAGGATTGGGTCAGGTCAAGAGAGTAGGAAGAGAAGAAAGGAGCATGCATGGAGAAACTGGAGAAATGAGAGGGAAAGCGTAAGAGCTTAGTTAGGGCTACGAGAGTACAGAAAACGAAGGGACAGAGAGGAACTGAGTGTCGGGGTGGAACTGAAGCTGTGTAGATAGAAGTTTGTCATAGAGAAATAAAGTAAACGGACATAAGAAACTAGTGTATATAGATTCTTTTCCCTCAGATAACCCCATGCTGGATGTAGCATCTTCCCCAGAACTCTGGGAAGGATTTTCTCAGGGCAGGCCCCTGGGAAAATTCCGATAAACCATGTGGGTGCTGGGTATCAAACCCCAGTTCTCCGGAAGAGCAGCCAGTGCTCTTAACCACTGAGCCACCTTAACTGCTCTTAACCATGACAGCCGCTGAGATACGGTCTCTCACTGAACCTGAAACTCACTAGCTGACCAGAGTAGCTGGCCAGTCAGCTCAGGGGATCCACCTGTCTCCGTCCTGAGGTCACTCACATAAAAACACACACTCAGAGCCGGGCGTCGGTGGTGGCGCACGCCTTTAATCCCAGCACTCGGGAGGCAGAGCCAGGCGGATCTCTGTGAGTTCGAGGCCAGCCTGGGCTACCAAGTGAGTTCCAGGAAAGGCGCAAAGCTACACAGAGAAACCCTGTCTCGGAAAAACAAAAAACAAAAAACAAAAAAACACACACACTCAGTTTTTATGAGAAAGCTGGGGATTCTGGGGATCCTCACGCTTGGGTGGCAGGCACCTTACCAATTGAGCCATATCCTCCCCGCCCCCCACACCCCGACTCCTCGTTCTCTCTCAATGGTACTGAAGTACTGCGCAGCTTTATACGTGGCTACCGGAGTCAGTGAAGCCAGAGTGCGACCCTCCGACACGCCTGTGGCTAGAACACCTGCAGGCGCTTGGTTTCTTACTTGAGTAGGTGCTGTTCTTGTACTCCCTTTGGTACTGCTCTTTGAGCAACAACAGCTCCAGGAAGGGCCATTCCACCTGGAGTCTCCTCAGCACATCAGCAGAGACAGGCTCGGACCGGCAAACGTCTGCAAGAGGAGGAGAGCGCTCACGGTCACCATTTTCACAGGGACAAGGTAGAAACCCAACCTGGGCGTTTAGTCAACTGTTACGTAGCTGAAGAAGGTGGTTAAGTTTCTGGTTATTAAGTACAAGACCAGAGAAAGTTGTATTGTTACATGTGCCACATTTGTTGGCTAACTCACAGCTACCAAGAAAACAACCAGAGGGCAATTTCCTTAAGAAACATTGGGTGTATACTGACATGGAGCACTGGACATGATTTCAAATGGTTTACTAATTCGGAGATCCCCTCAGTAGCTTAAACTTATCAGAGAATTGGATGGAGAGGTCAGAATTCAGCTCAAAAATGAAAGCTCAGAACACAGCTGGCTGTGGTGGCACACACTTGGCATCTCGGCACGTGGGAGGCTGTGGTGGCACACACTTGGCATCTCGGCACGTGGGAGGCTGTGGTGGCACACACTTGGCATCTCGGCACGTGGGAGGCTGTGGTGGCACACACTTGGCATCTCAGCACCTAGAAGGCTGTGGCAGGAGAATTGGCACCAATCTGAGGCCAGCTTTGACTACACAGCAAGACTCTGCCTTAAAAACAAAACAAAACAAAGTTGGAGAGATGTCTTAGCAGTTAAGAGCACTTGGTGCTCTTGCAGAAGACCTGGGTTCAAATCCCAGGACCCACTTGGTGGCTCACAATTGTCTGTAACTCCAGTTCCAGGGTATCCAACCCCATCTCTGACCTCCTCAAGCACCAGGCACACATACGGTGAACATACTTACATGCAGGCAAAATGCCTGCATACATTTAAAAAAAAAAATCAAAACACATAGAAAGATGCTATACCTGGACGGTATTTGCTTTGTAGTGACTTCTGAGATGAATTAGAGCTAATGAGTCCAAATTGGTAAATTACTGACTGTTCTCTCCCTGGAAGGCTGGTACTATCCAAGCCTCTGGAACCCCGGGGTGTGCCTGGGAGCCACCCCCACGCTCTTCCCAGGAAACCTGCACTGTTTTATCACAACAGGGGTGCTTGCTGGCAGAACCAGCTGGGACTGGCTGATGACTTCCTTTCTGGGAAGCCGCCCTGTGGCTGGCTGACAGAGAGTCTCTTTTCTCTCCCAGTGCTCACAAAGGGTGTCTCAGAGGAGCTTTGGGGATCCCAGGGAGCCCCTCACCTGCCCCAGGATGAGGAAAAGTGAGGTGCAAAGACAGGTATCCCATCTAAACTTAGATTATAAATGCAGAAAATGGCCAAATGGCCAAAAGAGAGGATCAGGCTGGCTATGACTGGTGGGCAGGAGCCAGGCTGAGCAAACTCCGGGAACTTACTATTAAAGAGGCCCTCGTGGCTTCCTTCTGCTTTTTCCTACTCACCACACTTCCAGTTTGGGACCAATCCTGACTAACTGCTCTGAACACTTTCTCACTGGAGAAAGTGAGTCGAAAGGAATATGTAATGTATGAACTAACTAAACGCTCGTCACTAACATAGACAAAACACACACGCTCTTAAGGCGTGAAGAAGTACACAATACATCTCACAATTGTTCAGATAATGGTTTAACAGACATCTGATGTCACACAGCACTTCTGAAGGTCATGGACCAGCAAGGGCAGGTGTCTCAGGTGAGGTCCACACACTTCCCATGTTAGAACCATCTGAAAGCTTGCTAAGGACAGAGTCTAAGGTTGGAGCCCTGAGACCCCATCACTCAAACTCACCCTGGCGATAGGGACAGTCAGTGAAGTTGAGACCCAGCACCCGGTGAATCAAATCATGCTCAAGTGAAAGTTTTCTCTGTATTTCTTTGTTCGACCTTTCTTCCATTCTCCTTACAGAATAACAGGCTTCAGTCTGTTGCTACGTTGTTACCTATAAATATCTCCAATCTGACCCTGTTTCTACCCATGTGTTCCCTCCAACCCGCTATTTTCAGCCGACCAGCACTGTTTGTTTGTTTATAAGCCCCAGTCATGCCCAGCATGCTCTTCTGGGATGCTCCATAGTTATGAAATCATCAGAGGAGGAAAGCCGCCCACAGTTTCTTCATTCCCCTTGGGTCTTCCATCTGTCTAATGGTCAGGTCTGAGCAATAACACTTTTCTCTAAACATTCTCATGACTGGTACAGGTTAACTACAACATATAATCTTTTCAAAGGTTCACCGTGGTTGACTTGAGATTGCCAGCAACTTCTTTCTTCCAAAGTTGGTTCCTTCTTGGGATCAAAAATAAGGAAGTCCGTTTTGGTTCCACCAAATCTCAAGTATGCAGGAGATAAACCTCTGGCCAAAGTCCGAAGCCTTGGAGAACTGTTGTGAAGACAAACAAGAAAGTATAATAATAATTATTATTATTATTTTAGTTTTTTTATACATCTTACTATGTAGCCCAGACTTGCCTCAAACTTGGAATCCCTCTGCCTTGGTGCCAGAATGCTGAGATTATAGGCATGCACCACCATTCCAGCTTGTCATTTTTCTGAGAAAGCTCAGTTAAACATTTTCACTTCCTTCTCTCTTGGTGGACCTGCTCCCTAACTTCTAGCTGCTCTCCGCCCCAGTGGGGTGGAGAGAGGTAAACAGTTCAAGACATATTTATCCACAGAAATAAAAGATTCAGTGACCAACTGGATCAGAAGAGTCAAGGGTAAGTTTGGGGAAGAGCCTTGGAAGACGGCACTGTCACCTGCTGAGATGGAAAACGAGGTGGAAGAATCTGTAGAAACTGAGATGCCAACTATGGTGGCTAATCCTTCAATGTCAACTTGCCTCTATTTATAATCACCATGGAAACACATCTCTAAGTATGCCTGTGAGTGTAGTTCCAGAAAAATTTAATGGAGGAAGTAAGATCTGCCCTCAGTGTTGGTGACACCACCCATGGGCTGGGGTCCCAGATTGAATAAAAGGGAGAAAGTGAACATTCATCTCTCTTCTCTTTGTGCAGATGCCGTGGGACCAGCTGCCTTGGGCTCCTGCTAGAGTGACCTCCCTGGGGTGACGAACAGCACACCGAAACAAACCTTTCCACCCTGAAGTGGCTCTGTCAGGCTTTGTCCAGCAGTTGACAAAACTAATACGTAACTGGACACTGAACCCACAGATCCACAGGCCACATGTGACTGGAACTCAAGAAGTACATCTAGGCTTGGGGATATGTCCTGGAGACTCCTCAGTATAGAGTCAATGACCAGTCACACTTAGACTGTAGACCTGATGTCCTCTAGGAACCCCACGGCCACTGACTACACTTGGCAGGGACCTAGTACCTACCTGTGCTCTTCTTCCCCTCCTCTGTTCTAACATCTCCGGAGTACCCCTAGTCCCAACACTGTCACCCACCTCACCCCCACCCAGTCCATCTGTATCCCTGTGGTGGAGTCAGACCTCACAGCCCACTTGAGACCTCCAGAGTCAGTCCCCTTCTCCCACTGGCAGGCTATCTCACCCCACCCTCTTCACTGATCTGGGACTGCGCGGGGTATGAACCCAGAGTTCCAACCAGAACTTCAGATCCGGCACCAGTTAGAGTCTGAACACAGAAACCCGAGTGGCTTCAGACTGAAAACCAAGTGTCGTTCTGCTGGTCCACAACCTGCCAGATTAGAGTAACAGCAACCAAACAATCAAACACCCATGCCGCCAAGGGGAGACCAGATTATCTACACAAAGAAACACACGATGTCACAGCTCCTGATGCCTAGATCCCAGTGCAGAAACACAAACACGAACAACCAAGACAACATGCCTCCTCTGGAAACCAGCCCCCTATTATGATATGTGCTGAGAAAAGCAATTTAGCTGAAGTGCAAGACAAGTATTTCAATATGGCAATTATGAACAAATGTCTCAATGAAGACAAAACATAATAGCCCCACAGCCCAAGAATGCCAATATGCAGCCCAGAAGTTCATGTCAAGGACTTACTCAGAGTCCCTCAGGCCTCATACCATCCCACTGACTTGGGCCAGGCACTGGTTCTGGTCCTTGGCATTTCTATTTTGTTTGATGACAAAGGAGATCCATTTAGATGTATGGAGCTACTATCTGTAAGTAATTGAGATTGGTCAAGAGTTTGGTGTCCTTTGGGAATTGGTGGGGGAAGGAGCTGTGGTACCAAATGATGGCCTGGGTCAGATACACGTGGACCAAAGCCTGGGTCCCAGAAGTATGGACCACAGCATCATGGGTCGCTCTCCATCAACCCAACCTGCCTCATGTCCCGTGGAGGATTTCCCACTCTCTGAAATCAGCATCCTCATATGTCTCACTGGTCTGCCTCTCCCAGCCGCTGGCCCTGGTACTGGCTCCCTGAGAGCAGAGACCTCGTCTGCTCTATCAGATTCTTCCCAGTGCCTAGACGAATGCCTGGCACACAGCAATGCTTAGCCAATATTTGTTAAATGAACGAACAAAGCAAGCCAGCCTGAGAAAGGGCAAGGGAAGGCCAGCCAAGGACTGTTTTTGTTTTTTTTTTTAACAAGATGACATTAAAACTCATTGCTATTGCCATTGTCACATAAAGCCAGTCATATGTCTCAGAGTTTTGCTAGGAAGGAACTTGTGTTTGTCTCCTTTGCAGTAAAGTATCTTTTGTGTTTTTAGAATACAATATTGATGCCCTCTGACGGAAAAAAAAAACAGATTTAACACAGCTGCAAAACTTGCCATAAAAACAAAATTGATCAAAGGCACGGTATTTCAGTCATATGCAGGAGAAAGGGGAAATGCCCGCCACACAGTGTCATGGAAATAAAAGATGTGTAAGGCAGCTGCAGCTGTTCCCTTTCCAGAGGAGGCTGTCAAGGAAAAAACAAAACACATGAAACAGTCTGCAGGTGTTTTTATATTACCTTTAGGGCAAAAATATATTGTTTATCTTTGACACAGAGCAGAGGTGGTTTATTAATATGCACTAAATGCTATTATATTTCCATTTCCAGATTTAAGGGCCACCCCAGAGATTCCAAAGAAGGAAATAAGATTGGACCAAGTGACAGTTGGCATTTCAGTAAGAGCAATGAGGCAGAAGCAGAGGCCATTATCACAGAATGGTTTGGATGATAAATCAAAAAGCTCAAATATGGAAGAAATAGAGAGAGGATGCAACTACTCAGGCAGGTGCTTTTTAAAATGCAGGCATGTTCAGAATTGACTTTTGCTATAACGTGAAGGAGCTGAGAAGGCATGGAGTTGTGATCCAAGAGCATGAAGTTGGAATTTTAAGTTTTCACATATAGAAATGATGTTACTGGAGAGGAAGAAAATCAAGACACCGTCACGATGTTTACAGGTTGAAATGGAGTAGAGTGGCATGTGCTAACAACCAACCATCAGCACAAAAGTACCCTGACTCTCAGTGCTTGCCAATTTCCACGGTGTAAATATTTCCACTGTCGCTGTTTCCAAGGTATAACAGTGTGATGCCACAGAATGTGGCGTTGAGAAGAAATGCACACATCTCATGGGGGGGGATGCAAACTGGCCCAACAACTGAGTAACAATTACCTGAGAGGTCAAGGATGGAGAAATTGAGAGACTTGTCTTTTCAGGTAAACTTGATGTCACCTAAGAAGATAGCAGGACTTGGGACTGAGAGCCGCACTAGATTTTAATCAACATGGGGACTAGGGAAACAGAGTGAATGACAGGATGGAAGGAGAGATGGAGGGGACCACACACTGGCATTACCACAACCATCTCTAATGCACACCAGTTTCATCCAGCACTTTCGGCAGATTGGAAGGATTTTTTTTTCCCACTTAGTCTCCTAACATCACAAGGATGTGAGTGTCATTATTAGTCTCACTTTATAAACATGGAACCTAAACAAAAAGGAGTTAAGCTAACTCACCAGAGCTAAAAAGCCGAGAGGGATTTGAACTACAGCAGTCTGCATGCAGACCGACGAACCATTGTCTAGGAGTAGCAGGCACGGGAATGGAGGATGAGAGAATATACGACTCATACCCAACAGGTCTGCAGGGGGAGAGGAGTCTTCAGGGAAGTGTCTTACATCAGCTAGGGCACAGGGGTGAAGGGATCCTCTGTGAGAATGATCGCAGGGTTACCACGCTCAAGGCTCCAGGGAGCATGGTGGAATGGCTTGGGAGGGAAGGGACACCAACGCGTCCATCAGGGGACAGAACTTCTCAGGGATCAGGCCTGGGTTGCTCTCAGTTCTTTGTCTCTCTTCAGTCAAATCATTTCTTTCAGAAACAGACAGGGGACCTATGGCCCTGGGCACTGTGGGTCTGGTGGTTTGAATGAGACATGTCCCACATGGGCGCACTTGTTTGAACATGTGGTCCCCAGAAGATGATATTGTTTGAAGAGTTTTAAGATAAGGCCTAGCTAAAGGAAGTATGTCACTAGGGGTGGGCTTTGAGAGCGCCTAGCCATACCCACTTCTAGAAGCTCTTTTTGCTTTGTGTTACTTCCTGTTCTGGCCACTGGCAGCTATTCCTTCCCTGCCATCATGGACCCTCTGAAACAGTAAGCGCAAACAACCCTTTGCTTCCTCACATTGCCTTTGGTTGTGGTATTTTGTCACAGCCACAGAAGAGTAACCAACACAACCAGCTATTAATGCACGAACTTCGTATTGGTAACAAATGATTCTCCAATACAGAAAGGAGCTGTCAATAAAGATGTGGGAATTTAACTATTAAAATTATTAGTGAATGGTGTCTGAGTTAGGGTTTCTATTGCTGTGAAGAGATATCACAACCACGGCAACTTTTATAAAGAAAAACGTTTAATTGAAGTGGTGGCTTACAGTTCGGAGGTTCAGTCCATGATCATTATGGTAGGGAGCATGGCAGCATGCAGGCAGACATGGTGCTGGCTATCATTATCAGAAGACAACAGGAAGTGGATTGTTTTACTGGGAGTAGCTTGTGCATAAAAGACCTCAAAGCCCATCCCCACAGTGACACACTTCCTCCAAGACCACACCTACCCTAGCAAAGCCACACCTCCTAATAGTGCACTTCCTTTGGGGGCCATTTTCTTTCAAACACCACAAATGGTTATTGAAGTGGCAAAAAATAATGTTTGCTGAAGAAAGAGAAGCAAATTACTATGCAAAGCAAGCAAAAAAACACATTTTTTTGCTTTGTTGTACTGGCTGGTTTTGTGTCAACATAAGCTAGAGTCATCATATAAGAACCTCAGCTGAGGAAATGCCTCCATGAGAACCAGCTGTAAGGCATTTTCTCAATTAGTGATCAATGGGGGAGGGCCCAGCCCATGGTGGGTGGTGCCATCCCTGGGCTGGTGGTCCTGGGTTCTATAAGAAAGCAAGGCTATGGGGGGCGCTCACCAACCTAAGACAGAGCGCCTGTGTGGCCTGGGCAGGCGTCTCCATGACGGGTAAGGTGACCTGCTGACATCCCACACAACCTAAGTCAGAAGCTCATATTTTAGTAAAGGGGGGCAGCTGTAGGGTCCCGGCCCCCGTTTTGGGTAAATGTTGCCTTGCTTGCTGACCTTGACCTTGATATCCTCCCTAAGCTAATTCCCTCCCGGGTTTCACCCTCCTGAATGCTTAAGGGAAGTTCCTTGTCTGTGTATCCTGCATATTGGGCATTAACAGCTTAGATGCAAGATTGTAAAACATCGGTAGTGAACTTCTGCCCTCCAGGGTTCTCCCATTGTGCTGTAAGCCTGTATTTAAGACCTCCTCCCTCCTTCAAGAAACAGCATTCGGCATTTAAAAAAAAAAAAGAAAGTAAGAAAGTAAGCAAGGCTGAGCAAGCCATGGGAAGTAAGCCAGTAAGCAGTACCCCTCCATGACCTCAGCATCAGCTCCTGCCTCCAGGATCCTGCCCTGTTTGAGTTCCTGTTCTGATTCCCTTCAATGATGGACTATGATCTGGAAGTGCAAGCCAAGTAAACCTTTCCCTCTCTGTCTTAGCTAGGATTTTTACTGCTGTGAAGAGACACCATGACCATGGCAACTCTTAGAAAGAAAACATTTCATTGAGGTGGCTCACATATAGTTTCAGAGGTTCAGTCCATTATCATCATGACGGAGCATGGCAATGTGCAGGCAGATGTGGTGCTGGAGAAATAGCTGAGAGTCCTACATCTTGCAGGCACCAGGAAGTTGACTGAGACACTGGGTGGTATCCTGAGCATAGGAAACTTCAAAGCCTGCCCCTACAGTGACACATTTCCTCCAACAAGGCCACACCTCCTAATAGTGCCACTATTAGGATTATGAGGGCCAATTACATTCAAACCACCACACTCCCCAACTTGATTTTTGGTCATGGTGTTTCATTGCAGCAATAGAAACCCTAGCTAAGACAGTTGTTCAGTGCCACTTTTGCCCTGTAGAACTTGGGATTTCTAACGATCCTCCACACTATATTGTCTTAATGAGGAAATTGTGGCTGTGTATGCACATGTCTTATTTCAAGTCGAGCTGCACGGTCTCTTACAATAGCCACCAGCTGCTGGGTACTCGAAATGTCGTTGGACTGAGCTGAGACATGCTGTAAACATAAACCACAAGATTTTAGAGGCATGATTTCAGAAAGGGACCGGGAACTATCTCATTGCTCTTTTTATATTGGGCAGAGGGTGCAGTTCAGTGGCAGAGCAAGCTGTTTAGTGTGCAAGACCCTGGACTCTGTCTCCAGCACTGCCAGATGTTAGCATCCACACACTTCTTTCTACTGTTTATGTTTACTTGTTGTTGTTTTAACGCTATTTGAGACAGGGCTTCGCTATGTAGCCTAGGCTAGCCTTGAAGGTGTGATCCTTTTGTTTCTGCTTCCCAAGTGTTAGGATTATAGCTAGCAATCATGTTGAGCTTTTTTGCTTTTTGTAAAATGTGTTTACCAAAGAGTTTTAAAATTACACTTGTTCCTTGTATATAAGGCTCCCATCATAATTCATGTTGTTTCTAGGACTGGGGTCTCTTTGGTATTCTTCACTAATCCAGGCTGAGAATATATTCTGACTAATTTCCCCAGGGAAGAGAAATTTAACAGATGTTCCTTTCAATTCTACAGTCTTCTAAGATTAACATTTAAATTTTCCGCACTGTCTGTTCTCTGGTTACAAATGTGAGAGAGACCTGTTTCTATTCATCTAGTGCCTGTAACTGAATCAGACCACCCAGTTCATTTGTTTAGCTCTCCTTGGAGGCACCTCTGAGGTTTGGGCCCCAAGTTGCCTACCTGTATGTTAATGGTAGTTTTTTGTTGTTGTTGTTTTTAAAAAACCTTCTCTATCAATTTGTTTCTAGACAATCTTTTCCTAATATACTCTGCTGCATGTCCTTTAAAACATAACCACTGGCTTGTTTTCTTTTTGGATGCCTTTGTCTTTGGATCAGAGTCTGCCTTCAAATACTGCTTTTATTTGCTCGCTGATTGACTTCCCATAACCTCCACTTCTTCATTGTTGCCTCCCAAACGCTGGGATTAAAGGTATCCGCCCTCACATTTGGCCCCTAAATTTATTTTTTTAAGACAAAGTCTAACGCAGCCCAGGCCGGCCTTGCTATGTAGCTGAGGGATGATCTTGAACTTCTGATCCTCCTGCTTGCTTCTGAGTGCTGGTAAGAGTCATGAGCCACCACGCCTAATTGTATGCAACACTGAGGGCTGACCCCAGGACTTCGTGTGCGCTGGGCCAGAAGAAACACTTAGCTTCACCGTCAAACATTGTAGTAAGTGCTTATTATCTCGTCAAATCATCATACAAATCCCATGAGTCGCACTTGAGAAAACCAGGGTGTTTGGACTGTCAAACTCTTAGCCGTGAGACTCTGTGTGAAATCAGCGGTTACACCTGATAGTGTGGGAAGGGACGTGCGATCGATGTCTACGCCTTCGACGGTGGTGACATAAAGGGCTGGTAAAGATGTAGTCAGCTAAGTGTGGTGGCATTCAAGAGGCTGAGGCAGGGAGATGATGAGTTCAAGGCTAGCCTGAGCTAATGGTTATGCAATGTCTCAAATCAACAAAAGACTTAGTCATCTCTGGAGGCTTCCATGGTTTAGATGACCTGGGACTGTGCCTGGAGTCCTTCATCTTGGGGAGCAGGAGCAATAGATGTGTTTCCTCGGGGGAAGGGGAAACCGTGCCGCTGATGAAGCAGCGTCCAGTCTGCACCCTCATCTTGGAAAAACATATGCTTATCCAAAGGCTTATTAGCATATATTAATTATAGATAATAATGGGTTTCATCATGACATTTTCGAACGTGTATAAAAAATATTTTGATTATATTTACCCCCATTGCCCTCTCTTGTACCCTCCCACTGATCCCTAATTTTCCCCAGCAGTCTGAGTCTCCAACTCCTCTCTCTTCCCTGTCTCCCCCCGCCCTCTGCCCCCCATTTAGTCCAGTCTGGCCTCACACTTGCTGTGTTGCCAAAGACGGCCTCACACTCCTGATCCTCCTACCCCCGTTTCCCTAATGCTGGGATCACAGGCACCACCCAACCCCAGGCACGGTGGTATATATACTCTTGTCTCTCTCCTTCTACTGTGCCTGCTCCCCCGCCCCCCCCCCCCCCCCCCCCCCCCCCCCCGTTGGTCCAGTCTGGCCTCAAACTCGCATGCTAGTCATACACTCCATCAAACTGAGGTGCACCCAGTGCCCTTATATTTAAATGCTGAAAAAGCAGCAAGATGAGCGATGGTTGTTCTCCATTGAGGCCTTTTCTATCTGATTTTTCTTCCATTCTTCTTCTTCTTCTTCTTCCTTTTTTAATCTAAAATTCCTAACAGAGTTTAAAGGACACCAGCGTACTGGTCCTCTACTGAAGCAAATTCAAAGGCTCCATCTGAAGTGCTGGGCTGTGTGACAGCTTTGGGTTTTTGTTTTTTTTTTTTTTTTCCTCCAAAGCTCCTCTTAACCTGGGCTTGGCTGGTGCCCAGGCAACAAGCGCTGAGTAAATGAGACAGGAAACAGCTTTTGGGGGGTTGGCTGTACATGAGACGGAGGCTCAGGCTCGGGGAGACCAAACTGCAAAGTTGTTTCAGCAAAGAGAGTGGCTGGCCCTCGCGCGAGCGTGAGAGGACAGGAGAGGGGGCCGGGGTTGCTGCACTTACCCCAGGAAGGTGAGGAACCGCGGGTCAGTGGCCAGGTTGGCGTCGATGGTCACGGACAGGAACGAGGGACTCACGAGATGGAGCGGCTGCTCGGTGGAAAACTCCAGGTCCAGCACGTCCTCGGCCTGAGCTGTCCCCGCTGGGGCGTCCTGGGCCAGGGCACCGAGCGGCCCCCAGAGCCACAGCAGCAGCAGCCGCCGCATCTCACCTGGCTGGACCGGCGCCGCCGTGAGAGCTCCCGCCCCCGGTACCCGGCCCTCTCGGCCTCCGGCGCCCGGGCTCCGGCTCCGAACCCTCCCACTCCTCCCCTGCGTCCCTCCCCTCGCGCCCTCTTCTCCCCGCCCTCCCCTCCGAGCTCTCTCCCATTTCCGTGCTGACTTCCCTCTCTGCGGCGGCGGTCACGTCCACTTTTGAAAATATCCACACCCATCCGAAGGGTGCGGAGGTGGCCGGAATCCAAGATCCTGGGAGGCCTGGCGAGGGAACGCCCCGGAGCCGCGCGGGGGTTGGACCCAGCTTCCTGATGTCCTGCCACACCGTCCCCTCTTCTAGGTCCTTTCCACTTAGCGCCAGGACTCGACCCTGAATTAAAAGCCCCGGTTGAGGATTCAGCCCGCCCTTACCCCCACTCCCATCTGCCTTAAAACACTTGTCACTTGAGCTTGCCAAAGTCTGACTAACCTAGAGTGTCCTCTGCCGGGATCCGCTTCTCAGGTATCCCACTGTCGCTTGAAAATCTGATCCGAGCATCTGCTGAAACGCAGCTAGAAATCAGTCCTCAAAACCAACTCATGAAAACAGTACTTGGGAGAGCCTAAGAGTATAAGATGCTCCTAGGTGGTCGACAGCTAAAACACCCCCACCCCACCCCACCCCACCCCGGTGCAACTAACCACCCTTGGAATGAAGCAAATTCCCCCGCATGCGTTTATCTTTTGCTGCTGCCTCAACTTTTCTTTAGTTTTTCCCTTGTCATTTACACCGGTATAGAATGATGGCAAACACCAAGTGCTTAAGCTTGGTGTGTGTGTGCGCGCGCGCGTATGTGTGTGTGTGTGTGTGTGTGTGTGTGTGTGTGTGTGTGTGTGTGTGTGTGGTGTGCGCGCGCCTGATACCCCGAGAGAAGCTTTAACCGTGCTAGCTTTCATTTCCACAGCATGCTGCCAATTGTGAATTTTCCTCTTTACACAGGAGGGCACACATATAGAGAGAGCAATCTGTCCAAGTGTCAGAACTACGTGAATGCAGGCAGGTCCACAAGTCCAAGCAGATGGCAGTCTGACTCTATGTCGGTGTAGTCTCCCGGAGGAAGCCTCCCTGTACTTCCAGGTAACTCCGGTCCTGGAAAACACCCTCACAGCATCCGAACATGTTAGAATTGACTGCATTTGCCAGGTGTTGCTCAGTGCTCACTGTATCCATGGGCTTATAAAATTCTCAAAAGAAGAGACGGAGGTTGCGGTGTACCTGTGAAGTGCTCATGCATGGTTCCTGGCCTTCAGTAGGCAAGCAATTCATACTTAACCTGGTAAGCAAATGGCACCAAAAGCCTTAGAATTTTCTGTTTAGATTGCACCACCAGTAAAGCAGTAAATAAAAATGGCTTGCTTGGTATGGGATGTATACCTAATTTGCACCCATCTGTCTATCCTTAGGCGATTTAAAAATTACATGCATAGTTAATGCTGTGACCTGCATTGAGTTGGTATGCTATAACTACGGGATACAAAGGAAAAAAATTCATGTTAACAGCAAACTGTCTGGAGTGTATAACCTATGGAAGGGGGTAGCGGAAGACAGTGCCTTTTCCCATCTGTGTTATGACATGGATCCACCTCTCACCTCCCTCCTAATGTCATGGATGAAGTCACACCAGTTCCTCTGAAGTTTTGGGCATTTTGGAAAGGAGATCATTGCAAGCTTTCCATGCTTCACATTTGTGACATTCTGAGATGTGGGCAAGCAGGATCTACAGGCAAGTTGCTAATACGAGACCTGGGAAACAAGTAGGAAGCAGAGGCACTGCTGGCTCCTGGTGAGCTCTTGGCGGAGATCAGTTCCGGCTCCAGACTCTAAGCTGATTTGTTCCATTGTGCCCGAGGAAGATATGGACATACTCAGAGAAATTGTCACTTCAGAGACACTTTCTAATAGGACACTTCATGTACGTGTAGCAGGGTCCACTTCACCTTGCTTACATTCTAGCCCTCAGTAGGGCTCAGAATCTTAGACCAGTTGTTAATTATTTCTGTTTTTTTGTTTGTTTGTTTGGTTGGTTGGTTGGTTGGTTGGTTGGTTGGTTTTTTGAGACAGGGTTTCTTTCCCTGTGTAGCTCTGGCTATCCTAGAATTCTCTCTGTAGACCAGGCTAGGCATGTGCTACCACTGCCTGGCAATTATTTTTGTTTTCAAGACAGAGTCTCACTGTGTTGGCCTGAAGCTCACAACATGATGAGGCTGGCCCTGGACTCACACCTCTGCCTGTCTCTGCCTCCTGAGTGCTGGGATTAACGGCCGACGCTGCTGCTCATTAAGCTCTGTTTTAGACATGGTTTTTAACTTTGAGGAGCTTCAAATTCATGTGTCTGAAGTACTCAGCCATAGTTCAAAGTTCATTTTTCTTTTTAATTAACCAACTTGAGAGCATGTGACACACTCGGCTCCATTTACGACCTGAAACTTTGTGTTCAGATGAAATAATGAAACACTATCCCCTTACTGATTTGAGTTTTCAGAGACAGGGTTTTGATTTTTAGCCAGGCTGGCCTTGAACTTGTACTGATTTTCCTACCTCTGCTCTGGAGAGCTGAGATTACAGATGCCTCTGTGCCCAATTTACCCCTTTAATCTTCACAATGGCTTTGTAAAACAGTTAAGATTTGAGTTCTAATTCTTTTTTGTTGTTGTTTTGAGACAGGGTTTCTCTGTGTAGTTTTGGTGCCTGTCCTGGAACTCACTCTGTAGACCAGGCTGGCCTCGAACTCACAGAGGTCTGCCTGACTCTGCCTCCCGAGTGTTGGGATTAAAGGCATGTGCCACTGCTGCCCGGCAGGTTCTAATTCTTAATTCTAAGTTTTCCTACCATCCCACCTAGATTTGGTGACTTGAAAGAAGATTTCACAGATCTTTGGCAGGTGGTGGTGGCACATGCCTTTAGTCCCTGCACATGGGAGGCAGAGGCAGGAGGATCTCTGTGAATTCAAGGACAGCTTGGACTACAGAGAGAGTTCCAGGACAGCCAGAGCTACATAGAGAGACCCTGTCTAAAAAAAACAAAAACAAAAACAAACAAACAAACAAACAAGCAAAAAAAGATTTCACAGATCTTCACTTCACTGTGAACATAGCCAGAATCTCTGGATTTATTGCTGTTTTTTGGGGGGGGGTTTGTTTTGTTTTGTTTGTTTGTTTATTTGTTTTTGTTTTTTGTTTTTTGTTTTTTTTTAGACAGTCTCTATCCCAAGCTGGCCTTGAACTCTCTTTGTAGCTGAAGATGACCTTGAACTTGGGTTTTATTTGAAACAGGGTCTCACAGTCTGAGTTTAGCCTGCCTAGAACTTGTTATATAGAGCAGGCTGGCCTCAGATTCATCCACACAACTCTGCCTCCCCAGTGATGGGACTAAAGGTGTGTACCATCCCAGAGTCCTTAAATATCTGACCCTTCTACATCCACCTCCCAAGTACTGGGATTGCAGGGTGTACCACCAAGTCTGGCTTATGTGGTGCTGGGGTTCGAACCTAGCAAGGCCACCTGCATGCTGAGCGAGCTCTCTACCAACTAAGCTACATCCCCAGCCCCTTTGGCTTCTTTCATTAGGTTTCTATGTATACACATTGCTATAATGTATGTTTTATACTATTCAATGATTCTCTCTCTCTCTCTCTCTCTCTCTATCTATCTATCTATCTATCTATCTATCTATCTATCTCTATCTGTAAGGAAAATGGTACAGAAAATAAATACAAAACAATGAGAGAAAGTGTCAATAAGAAGAAATAAGCACCAATAGCCTCATACAATAAACAAATAGATTTTCATATTGTGGTCTGGGTAATTATTCAAAAGTCCCAGGAAATAGGCTGAGTGACTAAATTTGATCACCTATCTCTGGGATGACAAAGGCCCTAGGAGATCCTACTAATTATACTCGTGTCAAGAAAGTATAATACGGTTTACTAAGTGGTACATTATTTATGGCAACACACAGGCTCTGTAAACAGTGTGAATGGAGTAAACCTGGGGCCGAAAGAACCCAGGAAAATTTCAGGAAGGTGGGAGTGCTGGGGGTGGGAGAAAGCAGCCTCACTGGATGGTGTATTTAGTCTGGGCTCTCTACTATGTTCTGGACTTCTGGGCCTCGGTCCTTTGGGCAGACACGAGAGAGAAACTGAATGTGCAAGGCCCTGGGTTTGATTCCTGATAGTTGAAGTGTACACACACACACACACACACACACACACACACACACACACACACCACGAAAGAAAGGAGGAAGAAAGGAATAAGGGAATGAAGGATAGTACTTTGAAGGTGTATAGAAAGATTTCCTGATTTGTTGGTTCCGGATTCTGAGTTACCCGAGGAGGGAGGCCTGTGCGGTAGACAGTGTTTGTGCTGGAGTCTGCTGAGGAGGTCTTGTACTGACTAGTGTTTGCATTGCAGGTTTGGAGGGATTGAATGTTGGAATGGTCACTGAGCATCTAGGGGACTGCCTAGGTGTTGAATATGCTAATTTTTTTTAGCATATTGATTTTATTTACTTATTGGAGAAAGTGATACAGGGTGTCACTGTGTTGCTCCAGCTTGTCCTGGAACTCACTATATAGTTCAGACTGGCCTCGAACTCACAGAGATCCACCTGTCTCTGCCTCCTGAGTGCTGAGATGAAAGGCGTGCACCACTACACCTTGCATGAAGTTTAAAAGTATTTGTGTGCGTGTGTCTGTGTGAGTGCGAGCATTGTGTATGTCACCGTGCATATGTGGAGCTCAGGGGATAGCTCAGAGAGACGGTCCCCTCTTCCGCTTTGAAACAGGGTCTTTTGTTGTTCGCTACTGTATACATAAGGTTAGTTAGCCCAAGAGCTCCCACGGATTTTCCTGTCTCTGCCTCTTGCCTTGTAGGCATGCTGACGTTATGCACACGTGCCTGGAATGACTTGAGTTCTGGAGGTCTGACCTGTAGTCCTCATACTTGAGTGGTGAGTGCCTTACCCAGAGTCACCTTCCCAGTCCTGAAGGAGTCCTCATTTTAACCTTACAAAGGGGCGGGGCCTTTAAGCGGTGACTGTGGAGGAGGTGGGGAGATAGTTCCACTGCTCAAGTGTGAGAATCTGGGTGTGACCCCAGAACTGACTTAGAAAGCTGAAGGGTAAGCTCAGCACTCGGGAGGCAGAGGCTGGTGGATCTCTGCATTTGAGGCCAGCTGGCTTCCAGAGAAAGTTCCAGGATAGCCAGGACGACATAGAGAGACCTTGTCTCAACAAAACAGAAAAAGGCACGGCAAGATGGGAAGATGGTTGTTAGCCAAGTAGTTTAGAGTACTTGGCAAACCTTGCCTCAAAACTTGAGGAACTTGAGAAGCCTCACCTCAACACAAACAATATAAGTGAGAGGTTGCTTGAGGAAAGACACTGGAAGGTATCTTCTGACCTGTGCGCACACATGCATGAATATGTGCATACACATGAACAAGCACACACACACAGCAGTGGTGATGTTACAGGAGTTTAATATTATGGGAATGGGTTCTGTATAAAAGGATTCCCACCCCGTCCCTGCTTAAATCCCTCACCGTGCGATGCTGGAGTAAGAAGTATTCTGCCTGTCAATTCCGGCCTCCAGAACCGTGAGACATAATTTCTGTTCATTATAAATGACCCGTCACAGGTATTCTGTTAAAGCAGCACCCAAAAGACTAAGGTTGTCACAAGCGTATAGTCACCTGAATATTGTATTAGACCTTGTCATTATTTCATACAGTGACTAGAAAATGGAAGCCGTTATTGGTCAGAAACCTGAGTCGTTAGTGCCCATCATGTGCATCCAGGCGGAAGCCATCAGTGATGCCTATAGAGAGGGCTTTTCTCTCTTACACTAGCACACACATCAGCTTCCTGTATCTTTAACAAATGCTGAGGTGAGTCAGCTTAAGGGATGGCATGATGGCTGAGTGGGCCAGGGCACTTGCCGCACAAACCTGGGGATCTGAGTTCAGTCCCTGGGCCTGCATAAAGAGAGAAGTAGACAACCAACTCCACAGTGTTGTCCTCTGACCTCCACAGGAACTCTCTTGAGCATGCATACATACATCAATAACAATAAAAACATTTTAAAATCAACTTAAGAAGCATAAAGTTTTCTGTGGCTCATATTCTTGGAGGTCTCAGGCCTTTTTGCTTTGGGCCAGAGGTAGCATGGTATATCAAGGCAGCAGTGTGCAGCAGAGAGGCCCACTCAACTTTTGGCTCAGGAAAGAGAAAGTGAAAGAGAGTGGTCTCCCACAACACCTTAGAGGGCACGCTTCCCTGACCTCAGATCTCTCCCTTGGCCATACTGCTTAGAGTTTTCACCACTTGCCACTGAAGCTGTGGGCCAGTGTGATGGGTGATGCCGTTCTGTTGGCTGTGAATGTGTGTTGCTCTGATTGGTTGATAAATAAAACTGTTTGGCCAATGGCGAGGCAGAATAGGGTTAGGCAGGACAGTCTAACTTCAGAGGAAGGAGAAAGACGGAGGGAGGAGACGCTGCCAGCCACTGTCAGGAGAAGCAAGGTGTAAAGGTACCGGTAAGCCACGAGCCACATGGCAAAGTATAGATTTATAGAAATGGGTTAATTTAAGATATAAGAGCTAGCTATCGAGAATCCTGCCACGGCCATCATTTAAAAATAATATAAGCCTCTGAATGTTTATTTGGGTCTGAGTGGCCACGGGACTGGTGGGTGAGAGAGATTTGTCCTGACTGCGGGCCAGGCAGGACACAGGAAAGCTTCTGGCAACACCAGTGATCAAGCCTATACACATGGACCCTTGGGACACAGTCCCTTCTTATGCTAGAAATGGGCAGAGTGTGGGGCACACTTTTAGAATTCCAATTCTGGGGCAGAGAGATCAGGAGTTCAAGACCTAGCTACCTAGAGTTTGAGCCGCCTGGACACATGAGTACCTATCTCAAAAGACAAAAAGGGGATTGGAGAGATGGCTCAGTGTTTAAGAGCACTGGCTGCTCTTCCAGAGGACCCGGGTTCAATTCCCTGCAACCACATGGCAGCTTACAGCTGTCTATAACTCCAGTTCCAGGGGATCTGACACTATCACACAGACATGAATGCAGGCAAAAACACCAGTGCACATAAAATAAATAAATAAATTAAGAAAAAAGAACAAGTAAACATAATAATGAATGACATTGTTTTGTTTTCCCTTTTTTTTTTTTTTTTTTTTTTTTTTGGTTTTTCGAGACAGGGTTTCTCTGTGTAGCTTTGGAGCCTTTCCTGGAACTCACTCTGTAGCCCAGGCTGGCCTCGAACTCACAGAGATCCACCTGCCTCTCCCTCCGAAGTGCTGGGATTAAAGGTATGTGCCACCATGCCCAGCTCGGCATTGATTTTTTAAAGGGAGGATGCTGGTATTGTGGCTATTTTTCAAGGATCCTTGGTTTCCAGAGCTATTTGCTGAAGTGTTTGTAGGTGAACTATAAGATGTTTAGGATCTGCTTCAAAATAATCTCAGATGAATGCAGCTGGGAATGTAGCTCATTTGTTAAGAAGCCCTGGGTTTGGTCCCCAGGACTACATGAAACCAGATGTGACAATGTGATCCCAGCACTTAGGAGATAAAGGCAAGAGGATCAGAAATTCAAAGTCATCTTTAGCGACATAGAGTCTGAGGAAGTGCTGTATGAGCCCTGGCTTTAAAAAAAGGTTGTCAAAGTTGTTCCTTTGTATGTCTGGATTCTTTCACTTTTTTTCACAGTGCATTTAAGTTTTGCTTGTATCGTAGCATGCATCTGGACTTCCGTTTCTTCTTACCGTTGAATAATATCCCCTTATAAGACTATGTCAGGGGCTGGAGAGATGGCTCAGAGGTTAAGGGCACTGACTGCTCTTCCAGAGGTCCTGAGTTCAGTTCCTAGCAACCACATGGTGGCTCACAACCATCTGTAATGAGATCTGGCACCCTCTTCTGGCCTGCAGTCATGCATGCTGTATACATAATAAATAAATAAATCTTAAAAAAAAAAAAGAAAGAAAGAAAAGACTGTGCCACACTGGACCAGGGATGCAGCATGCCCTAGGTTCAATCCCAGCCTCACAAACCAAAGCTCAAGAAACAAACCCACCTTGGATAATCCGCATGTGTTTGTCCATCCATCGATAGACATTTGTGTGGTTTCCCCTTTCTGGCTCCTGCGTAGGATGCTCTTATCAACATTTATATACACATTTTGTATAGAGATACATTGCTCTTTCTTTGGGGTACATACTGAGGTGAGAAATTGGTGGGTCCTGTGATAATTCCGCTTTTAACTTTTGGAGGAACTTTGCCAAAAAAGCTGTTTTCTGTACTGACTGTACTAGTTTCATTTCCACCAGCAGGGTGTGAAGGATCGATTTCTCCATGTTCTCTCCAGCACTTCTTATTGCAGCCACTAGGAAAGCTCTCTACTGTCAAAGGTTCCCTGGATGTGATACTGAACACGAGCGTTTCCCATGGAAACAAGCTAAAGGGAACAGAGGCACCAACGAAGCTTTATTGCAGTCTTTTCCTGAAGAATCGGTGATCAGTGCCCCGGGAGCACTATTCAGCCAGCAAGTGGAGGAATCAGTGGCCCCTTTATTGGGTTGCTTTTGGGGCCGGGGGCTGGTCATGAGTATGGCACTCAGAATTTTCGTGTCTGTTTTTGAGACAGGGTCTTACTATGCAGCCCTGGCTGTCCTGGACTCACTGTGTAGACCAGTCTGGCCTTGAGCTGACAGAGATCCACCTGCCTCGGCCTCTCCGGTGCTGGAATGAAAGGCATGTGCCACCACATCCTGCTAGGTTATGGTTCTTAGATTGAAGGCTGGCTGATTCCTGGAGACACCATGGTGCTCCCCTCAGACGAGGAAGGAGTGCTGGGAAGGGCGCATTCCACAGGCAGTTCAAAAGGTAAGGCAGGACAGGGGAAAGATGCTGTTGCTTTCAGTGGGTAACACATTATGGGTTAACGACTAGGAATTGATCAGCCTCTTATCCTATGGTGGTCCCCCATAGCTCATCTGGACCTAAGAATTAAATTGATAGGAAGCACGCCAGCAGGAGGAAGGCATACATTTGTTCAGCATCATAGTGCTCATCTTTCTGTTGCTGTGATAAGACACCATGACCAAAAGCAATTTGTAGAAAGAATTCATTTCAGTTTGCGGTTCCAGAAGGCTAGACGTCCACCATGGTGGGGAAGACTCTGTTGCCGGAGGCCTGGGAACAGGAAGCTGAGCGAGAACAACCCAACCGCACACAGGAAACAGAGCAAGTGGGAAAGGGGACGGCGCTGTAGACCTTCAAAGCCCACCCCCAGTGACCACTTTCCCCAGCGAGGCTGAACCACCCTCACGTTTTCTCTGTGGTAGATAGGAGTTATTGCTGGGCGGAGAACTGCTAAGAAACCGCCAAAACAATTTTTTGTTGTTGTTGGTTTGAGACAGGGCCTCCCTGCTTATCCCTGGCTGTCCTTGAATTGACTATGTAGACCAGGCTGGCCTTGACATCACAGAGATCCACCTGTCTCTGCCCCTTAACACTGGGATTAAAGGTGTGAGCCACCGCACCCAGCCCCAAAACAGTTTTTAAAGCATTACCGTTTTGTGTTTTGTTAGCTTAAAACATTTTCGCTCTTCTGGTGGGTGTGCAATCCTGCCTCGCTGTGGTTTTAGTTTCCATATCTCTGGTGACTAATGACGGCTCTATGCGCTTATTTACCATTTGAATGGGTTCCTTTATAGCGTGCTTGACTATTCAATTTTTGTTTTTGCTCATTGGACAGCATTTTAATGTGTGAAAGGATTATACATCCTTCAAGAGAGAAAAAAAAAAAAAACCACCCTAAATTCTATGAATTCAGATGAGTGAAAGAGACAGGGGAGTGCAAAATACATTGGCTTGGTGGGTGTCAGAGTCCTGTGAGCTGGTGTAAGAGTTAGGTCCCAGCGAGGGGTCGCAGCACCTGCTAATAATCCTGACACTCCAGAGGCTAAAGCGGAAGGATCATGAGTTCATTTTGAGCTACATGATGAGACCGCGTCTCACTGAACTGGACTGGGGTTGTAGCTCAGTGATAGAGGGCTTACCTAGCTAGCCTAAGTCCCCGTGTCCCACCCCCAGCACTATAAAAGAAGAAAGAGTGAGGAAGAGGAAGAAGAGGAGGAGTAAGAAGTGGTCCTGATGAGACGCAGGCTCCGGAGTGTGGGCTAGAGTGATCAGTGGCACGATTGCCCAAAGCAGGCCCCTCCCATGGGAAAAGCACTGAGGTCATATTTCATCATTGCATTGATGGACAAATGACATAATTCCAGCTGAGGGCCGGGGATGGAGCTCAGTCAGTGGAGTATTTGCCTTTCGTGCACGAATTCCTAGACTCAACCTCAGACCCTGCATGCAATAACTCATGGTAGTATATACTTGTGATCCCAGGTGGAGGCAGGAGGGTCAGAAGTTCAAGGTCATCCTCAGCTGCTGAGTGAGTTGGAAGCCAGTGTGTGCCATATGAAACATCTTTTCAAAACAGCAACACACGCTGAATTTGGTATGATTCGCTTATTATTTTAAGATTAGGTTAAGATCTTTCTTCTAATTTAAAAGAAATTAAAACATATTTGCCGACAACCCAGGCACCATATCTTTGCTTAACGGATAGGTTAGCCCTGTAAGTGAGCCTGCCCTCATGAAGCTGGGTCATTCAGCTATCATGTCCCATCCATGTAGAGGTACCGTGCAACACCTTGGATTCAATCCCAGCACCACGTAACAAAACTTCCCCAAGTCTCAAAGGCTAAAGGCAAAGCTGTCCTGGAGGCCTGCCCTTGAGGACTTGTTAGGAACCTCTGGGGGCTTTTGAACCCCTACGCATCAGAGCAGTTATCTCTGGAGGATGTGGAGTATGATCTTCTCCTTGGGACAAGCCTCTTGCTTTCAGGAAACGTGAAATATAGGGTTGTTGGGGAGAACCACACCCAGACACGAATAGTTCAGACTAACAGAACTGTACAGGTTTTTAAAGCTGTCCTTATTCCTGCATTATGTGAATGAGCATTTGCCTCAAGTGTGTCTACACACCAGATGTATGCCTCATGTCTGCAGAGTCCAGAAGAGGGGTCCTGTCTCCAGGAACTGGAGTTCCAGATGTTCACGAGCCGCCATGTAAGTGCTGGGAATTGAACCCGGGTCCTCTGAAAGAGCAGTCAGTGCTCTTAACTGCCAAGCCATCTC
Organism: Peromyscus californicus insignis; assembly: GCF_007827085.1. NCBI lineage: Eukaryota > Metazoa > Chordata > Mammalia > Rodentia > Cricetidae > Peromyscus > Peromyscus californicus. The sequence goes on from NW_026294424.1 coordinate 91,133,111, forward strand.
TCCAGCCCCTGAACTATCCGTTTTTGATACAGAAATGCTTAAAATAATTCAGCCTATTAGAGTAATATTTTAGCTTTGTTATTGAAAAGACCTGAATTGGCACAAGACACCCCAAGACCAAGTTCTCAGCACAAAGGGTCCCCCCCACCCCCACCCCAGGGACAAAGGGCAGGGAATAAGAGGCAAAGACAGGAGACAGAGGATGAGGGAGAAGGGGAAGGGAACCAGGGAGAGGGGACAAAGGATATTGGTCCCCGAGGGACAAAGGACTGCCTCTGGTCAGAGAGGAGACCGTTGTGGTCCATAGCAAATGACAGTTGATAAAGGTTAAAGGCGAAACCCCTGCGTTAGGATAAGTTGTTTAATTTTGATTGGACAGGTTAATTAAGGTAACCAAAGGGGGGCTTTGGGTTCTAGACTTAAGTACTTCAATAGCAGGACCGTGGCAGGCAGCCTCAGGAGGAGGAGGTGGCCAATTAAGGCAACAGACCCTGGTGTCTAGCTTTGGGAATGGAATCTGACAGTCTAGCAAGGCAGAGGGGCTGGGGGATGGGAAGGGCAAAACCTGCCATCGACATCTTGGCCGTTATCAGGCTGTGAGAGCCCTTCATTTACCTAGATTATCTGTGCCCTTGAACAAGTAACAGCTCATATTTTTTTTTTCCTTTTGGCTTTTGAGACAGGGTTTCTCTGTATAGCCCTGACTGTTCTGGAACTCGCTCTGTACACCAGGCAGGCCTAGAACTCACAGAGGTCCACCTGCCTCTGCCTCCCGAGTGCTGGGATTAAAGTTGTGTGCTGCCACCATCTGGCAACAGATCATATTTTTAAGTTTAAGTGTTAGCAGTTTGTTAGTTTTTAAGATATTCAAGAACACGGGAAGGTTTTGTTTATTTACATAGTTTAGTGGTGAAGAAAATCAAATATAATGAATGTATCAGTCTACCTGGAAATAGCCAAGAGGATATACTTACTTAATTAAAATTCTTTAAAATGTTGACATTGTCTGGACTTCTAAAGCAAATTATAAGTTCTTAACATTGGCTTTTTAAGAACTTAAGAAATATAGGGTTTGAAAAATTTGAATGCTATTTACTGTTTAACTTTATTGATTATTGTAGTGTGTGTATGATCTGTGTCTGAGTGTGGGCCATGTCATCTGAATGGAGGTCAGAGGACAACTTCTGGGACTGTGTTCTCTCTCTACTATAAAGTGAACTCAGGTGGTCGGGCTGTGGGGGAAGGGCTTTATCCCCTGAGGCATCTCACTGTCCTCAAACAGTAGCTTCTGAAGCGAAAATAACATTCTCTCTGTGAACAAAAACTACCCGTGAAGAGACAGAAAAGCTCCTCACACTGACTCTATGAGCCACAGAAGAGGAATTCTGTGTTGGGTTCACAGTGAGGAGAGCAGGTGTGGAAAGCACCAGGAGGGACCTGCTACTCTCCTCTGAGCTTCCTGCTTCTCCTTGTTGGGGTCTCTGTCCTCGGGTCAGCCCTGACTTGAACTAGGAATGTTCAAGTGTGAATTAATTTGCACACGTGCCCTGCTGACAGCCCAGTGTCAAGGCTGATCAGCGTGCCGTGCTCCCCTTCCTGAGACATCCACGTTGAAATGCCAATCAGCACCTGCTCTCTCCACTCCGCCTTGCTGCTATCTTGGTCCAGGCTCTGCTTTTGCATTATTTATCTGGCTATTTATTCCACCCAGATTCCTCCCTGTACTCCCTGGGTACAAATTAGAACTTTTCAAAACAGCCTCAAGTTTTCCAGTCACTGGGGTCCTATTCACCCTCATTTACTGGAGCAAGAATCCCTTCAATGGTGCCCTAGTGGCTTGAGTAAATGGATGCCCCTCTCGAATTGCCTAATTGCATCCTGAGCACGACTTGGCCATTGGACAACTTCCAGAGTTCTATTTTTATTTATCTCATTATTATCTTTGTAGTTACTTTGATAACTTCTCAGAGTAACCAGATGGTATTTTTGGATAAGGAAAACTAAAGCCCCTGGGCTTCGGCTGTGAGCTATTTCAGGTGGCTATATGGGGACACATATTATATGCAAAGAGTATCTGTTTTAAACGTGAAGGTCATAATGTGCTTATGTGCAGACATACCCATGGCATTGCTTTCCTTTAAAGTAACAAAGTCTTGTGAGAAAAGGGAAGGCAGGGAGGGGAGAGTATGCTCCGTGTACAATATCTACTTGCATGAAAACAAAGGTTTTTAAATTTACAAAGCCTTTGTTCCCTGAAGTGTTGTTATCGTCACACCACAGTGTACCTGCTCTCACACCTCCAAAAACTTTGTCCCCAGTCTTACAGAACTGATTCTGGTGTAAATTTGTTCTGTGAGCTCCTGTTGGTATGTGAATGCCAGGTCTTGTAAGGAGGATTCTGAGGCCATTGCTGGGGAGCACCCCCAGGCCCTCAGCATCATATCTGTTGAATCTGAGGAGGCCCTCTGCAGAAACAGAAACAGACATGCTCAGCCAAGCAAAGGTAGATCCAGCTTGGGGTCATGCCAGAGAGACAACACAGCTGCTTTCTGAGAGCTTTCTGGCTCCTTGGTCCAATCCCTGGGAGCTACCCAGTGCAAAGCTGGTCGGACCTGTGAGTTACCCTGTGTTCACAGAGAGGCCTATGCTTTATCCCAGTTACCTTGCTTAGCTTTACTTACTACAAACTAAACAACTTTGACTGGGAAGTAAAGGTCTTTTCATAGGGAACTGGAGAGATGGATCCATAGTTAAGAGCATTTGCTGACTTTGCAGAAGACCTGACTTCAACTCTCAGCACCCATATTAGACAGTTCACAACCATCTGCAACTCCATTTCCAGGGTATCCTATGACCTCTTCTGACCTCTGTGGGCACCAAGCCCTCATGTGGTACACATATATACATGCAGGGAAATACATACACACAGGCAAAAACTCTCACATATGACAACATCAAAATGCATAAAATGAAATAAAGCAAATAATGCAAAAATACGACACTAAACATGCATAGAGATGAGCATTGTAATTTCTCCTTGATTATCTCAGGAACTTTTATTTTTCAGTGGAGATTTATAAATCCCATCGTATATTGAGCTCAACAGCTTAGACGTTTGACAAGACTGTGGCAGACTGTGTTAACTGGAGGTACAGCACAGTCTCTGGCATCTAAAGAGTGTGCCAACAAATAGACAACACCATTGCCATATACTAAATGCTTGTGGCCAAAATCGACACATTGAACCCAAGTGCTCAAAGTCATTTGGAGTTAGAGGCTTCGGAAGGTGGGTAGGTCACAGAGGCGGAGTCCTCGCGAAGGAGATTAGTGTTCTTATGAAAGGAACCTTAAGAGGGCTCTCCTATTGTGAAAAAACAAAAATCCCCAGAGAACTGTGCCACCTGGAACAGAAAGCTGGACCTCTCCAGGCACTGAGCCCATGGGGATCTTGACCTCGGCTTCCAGGCTCTGGTAAACAACTTGTTTATGAGCGGTCAGGTCCGGTCTGTAGTACTTCCTTTATAGCAGCCAATGGCCTGAAAGAGCCACTGAACTATGTCTCAGTTTCTTTTTTTCCTTTCTAGCTAACGGGGAGACAGGCGTGATCAAGGATGAGCTTGTTGGTCTGGACAGAGTCATCTGAGGCTGAGCTAACACACAAAAGTACTGCCTAGAATGGAGATCTGAGTCCAGCCTGGGCTTTGCTGGGGATGGAACTGGAGTTTTCAAACACCTACACCAGGCCCAGTCTCTTGTAAACAGAGGCGGAGTTTTTCTGTTCAGACCGCCTGGCCCCAAATAAACACACAAAAGCTTCTATTAATTACAAAATGCTCAGCCAATAGCTCAGGCTTATTATTAATAGCTCTTACTTTTAAATTAACCTATGTCTATTAATCTATATATTGCCACGTGGCCCATGGCTTTACCAGTCCTCTAGCATCTTGCTTCTGGGGGAGGTTGCTCATATCTCTCTGGACTCCACCCTACTTCATCCCAGTCCTCAGTTTGATTGTCCCACCTAACTTTATCCTGCCTTGCTATAGGCCAACCAGCTTTATTATTAACCAATGAGAGTTATACACATTCATAGCATACAGAAGGATCATCCCACAGCATTCTCTCTCTCTCTCTCTCTCTCTCTCTCTCTCTCTCTCTCTCTCTCTCTCCCTCCCTCCCTCCTCTCTGCCTCCAACTTGTGAATAAGATGTCAGCTCTCAGCTACTGCTCCAGCACCATGCTTCCTGCCACGATGGTCATGGACTCACCCTCTGAAGCTGTAAGCCAGCCCCCAATGTCCTGGCCACGGTGTCTCTTCACAACAGCAGAACGGAACAGCAACTAAGACAGGGACTCACCTGGGTAGAGTGCTCGGGATTTATCTGTAGGAGATGAGCACCACTCATGTGTCTTAAGGAGAGCGTGTGTGTATGTGTGTGTGTGTGTGTGTGTGTGTGTGTGTGTGTGTGTGTGTGACCTGTGCTCATGGAGGCCAGAGGAGGGGAGGAAGACATCAAGTGTCCTACGCTGTCACTCTCCACTATATTCTTTAGGCAGACATCAACAAGCCCCACAGAAGTAACAAGTGGGTTCAGCTGTATTTGGCTTTTTGAGTGGGTCCTGGGGATTTGAACTCAGGTCCTGGGGATTTGAGCTCAGGTTCTTATGGTTTGCACAGCAAGTATTCTTTTCCACTGAGCGTCTCTCCAATCCCAAAAAGGAACTTCTTATAAGCAGTAATTGGGTACTTTTAAAATTGCACAGGGAGCTAGAAAAGAGGCTCACAGCAAGACCTCTGGGATGTTCCCAAAGAACATGGCAGACTTGGCCGTCTAGAGAATCATCAGAGCACTTGCCAGAGGGTCACAGTCTCACTGGGAAGATGGCCTCTTCCTCACTCCCACTGTAAGACATTGAGAGTGACTCTAATAAAGCTAAGGCTTACAGATGCCACTTATCCAACAAAACAATTAATCATATAACTTGCTTGGCTCTTAAATCACCAAGGCAGATGCTGTTATTGTGAGGTCTCAGAGATCCAGGACAAAAGGCTGAGGTGCCTAGTAACATGTCAAAGCAGACATGGGCCAGCTCTCCCAGCATCAGTCAGTGCCTGTTGCTCCTCCCAGTACTTCTCACCCAACTGGCTGCTCTAAACTTCTCCAGCCAAGGGGGGTGGGGTTGGGGGTGGGGGTGGTGAGTATGGAGGGGGCTGGGCTTCTGCTTCCCGTCCCCAAGGTCCCCAGCTTGATTGCTATATCATTCAGCCATTTTGACTACACTGGTCTCTTGTACACTGAGGTCGGAGAGTAATCAAAAAGCCACATGGGAAGAGAGCATCAGTAGAGATGTGCATGCAGCCCCTTGGTGTAAGCCACCTTACTATCAGCGATGGTTTTGTTGTTACTGTTGTTTTAAGACAGAGTCTTATTGCGTCTCCCTGGCTGGCCTGGGATTTGTAGACCAGGCTGGGCTTGAAGAACTCACAGAGATCCTCCTGCCTCTGTTTCCCAAGTAAACACTGGAATTAAAGGCATGCACCACCACAGCCAGCCTTAAAGTAGGGGATTTTGGTTTTCCTGACTCTGCTGCTCTTGAGCACCCTAGATGGGGATCTTGGTAGCAGCTGTGCGGCTGCCCACCCCATGCATCCGCTAGCAGCAGCTGCAGAGCCAGCGTCGCCATGGCAACAGTCAGTGGTCAAAGCCTCTAATCTGCTTGTCATCTGCTGCCCTGAGATAAACTCACCACAGGCTCCTATCACGGCAGTTCACCAGGTCTGGATTGTAGCTGGCACACATTTCTGTCTGAAGAAGGCGGGCATAAGCCCAGAATGCTGACACATACCTGTAACCTCAGCCCCAGGAGGGTGAAGGCAGAAGACAGGAGTTCAAGGCCGACCTCACCTACACAAGTTTGAGGTCAAGTCCTTCCTCAAAAGCCCCCAATAATGGAGAAAGAAGAGGAGGAGGAGGAGTAAGAAGGAGGAGGCTGAAACTGGCTTGTTGCCTGCTTTTATTTTGTGGATAGAAATTAACAATTTAACATTAATTTTGATGTTTCGGCTTCACTGATTTTGGGCACAATAAGAAGTACTTTCTTTAAAAAGAAGCAAACAACTCTAAACACAACCTCAGTGGATTTCTGTGGGTCCCCTTCCTGTTTCAGGAACACACTCACTGTCACCTCTTCTGTGAAGACTGTCACAGCTCTCACAACAAAGGGGTCAGAAATAAGTTTGGGGTTGTAGCCGGGCGGCGCACGCCTTTAATCCCAGCACTCGGGAGGCAGAGGCAGGAGGATCTCTGTGAGTTCGAGGCCAGCCTGGTCTACAGAGTGAGTTCCAGGAAAAGCACCAAAGCTACACAGAGAAACCCTGTGTCGGAAAAAACAAAACGAAACAACAACAAAAACAAAACAAAAAGTTTAGGGTTGTAAAAAAGAGATCACTGCTCAATCAGTTTATCAAAACTGCATTTATTAATATTAAAACTTTGAACCTCTGAGGTTATATCTGAAACCGGTCTACCCTGTACCATGAAGTCTGTGAATGAGGCATACCTGTCTGTGGTTTTAACAGGAAACTTACTAATGAGCTATCAAGGTGCTTGTAGTCTTGGGCTTAGGGCTGTTAAACTGGTACCCTAGTCATCAAACACCATCAGATCTGAGAAAGATAAATTTAAGAAGTGAGACAACTTTCTAGATACCTAGGCAGCAATCCCAAGTTTCTCCGTGGTCATGGTGGGGGGGAGGGCACCCAAACCCCAAAAGCAGCACTTGTTCAGCTGCTAAGCCCAGAAAATCTGACAGGTTTTTTTTGTGTGTGGAGTAAAAATCTGGGGAGCCTGACCCAACTTGACTTTGCAGCATGGGGCAATAGGTCCTCTGTTGTTCCACTTGTTCACAGTCTGGATAGATCTTAGCAGCAGTATAAGGCAGGTTTTCACTGCGTGGCCAGCCTTGCCGTAAACCTCCAGGTGGAAGTTCTTCTTCGGCCATCCAGTCTCTTGGAGAAGATACAGGTTGCTGCCAGGAGCTGACATGTCTCTCTATCATAAAAAGCCTTCATATTAAATGTCATATTCTCAGATCCCTAAAGGTATTTGAGGGCTGGGGGAACAAAATCTGTTAGGTATATCTAAATGAACTCTGAGAGCATACGTAAGTTAAATCTGGATGTACAGTCTTCCCAATCAGTTACAGCTTACCAATGGTTGCGAAGACAAGGAGGCTAGACATATATTCTTATAATGTTATTTTTTTAAGGCCCTGTAGTTTTGATCTGATCATTGGGTACAGCCAGATTAGACTCCTGAATGATTTATATAGAAATAATAATTTTAAGGCCCTATAATACCTCTTTGGTTTTATATAATGAAGGTCAAGTGCAAAACCACTTTAGTTAATACATTAATTGATAAGTATTAATTGACAACTCTGGGCCCAGTTTTTTTTTTTTTTTGGATTTAAAGTTTTAATAATAATTTGTGCCAGTAGAAGCTTTCAAAGGCAATGATATATCAATGAATAATAGTTAAATCGAGTTCCTGAGAAAGAACCTACCACATGAAACTATGTCAGAGCGCTGTAAATAACACGGCATTACTACAAAATAGCAAGAACACTGTAAGTCACAATACAAGCACAGCGGACTTCAGAATATGCCATTCACACGAATGTAAACCAGGGTACAGGAATATTTCCTAGACATAGATAAATTTGTAAGTGTTTCTGCTTAGATACATACTAAGTAACAGATACATTATCCTAAGAACCTCAAGGAAGATATGTGGAATAGTATAATGAAAATGTGATGCATTTCATCTTTTAAAAAGCAAAAGAAGCCGGGAGGTGGTGGCGTACGCCTTTAATCCCAGCACTCGGGAGGCAGAGGCAGGCGGATCTTTGTGAGTTCTAGGCCAGCCTGGTCTACAGAGCGAGATCCAGGAAAGGCGCAAAGCTACACTGAGAAACCCTGTCTCGAAAAACCAAAAAAAAAAAAAAAAAAAAAAAAAAAGCAAAAGAAATGGAATGTATTCAAATATAATTACTTTAAATAGGAACCATACTAATTTGAAGTAAGGAATATTTTGTGTGTTTATCTATAGTTATATATATACACCTATATGTCTAAGAAAAAAATTTATGGCTTGTTTTTGTACTTCAATGTCACTTTGAAGAATCTTTTTCTTTTTACAATGTTAGAAAAACGTGTTGGTTAAGCCATCCTGAGATTTGATATCTCACCATGAAAGAGAATCACAGGAGGACTGAGTCTCACGTGACACCTTGGCTCACTGAGGAAACCAGAAACAACACTTACCTCACCTTTTGGTGTGGGAACTTGCTAGTGAAAAATCTTAGGAGGTCCTCACTATAGCTTTCCACATCCCAAGACTGACAGCATTCTAGACTAGAGAACAGAGTGCTACAATTATACCCAATGCATAGCTGAATTAATCCCTTTTGATGTGTTTTATATACGACAAACATTTACATTTGTCTCCCAAAGAACCCAGTCATATCTAAGACACACACGTTTAAAAAAAAATCACACTTCAGTTACATATAAGCATTTCTTTAACAATAAGGGCTACAATCATCACCCACACAATACATTATCAGCACACTTTCTAGAATACCTCATTTAAAATCATATTCACAGGGCCTGCTGTGAATGGCAAGATACAGTCATTTATAATAGAAAACTCTGCTCACGCAGAGCTTTCCACACCTCAGACACGGATCGCCCATCACCTCTGTGTTCCTCTCTCTAGGATACTATAATATGCAAAGAAAAAAAAGCACAAAAGCAGCTTTTAAAGATTACATCACAGTTTTGTAATGTGGGAAAACTATAAAACAAAGCCACTGTGTAGATACACAGTCTTCGTGACTCGGAGCAGAGCGAGGTCCTCTCTCCCACTTATTGCACAGACTCCTTATCATGTTCTTCAGTTCTTACTTCTTTTCTATATGTTCTGTCTCTCTCATCTTTCAGCTTTCACCTCAATATCTGGCTCCTGAGTTTTTTATTAATAAAACCTTTTAAGATTCATACTACAGGCAGGAATGAGGTATTTTTTTCCATAGCTGCTTCAAGCTGAAATGGGGCATAGGTAGTTCAGACCCAACAAGGCTGAGAGGCTAGCCAAAGGTAAGGGGGGAATTTAGGCAATGGAGTACTATTAATCAGAAGCATCTGATTTGATACAGCTGGAAACAAGGAGCATTCATATCGGCTGGCTTGGTCCATATCAGCTTTCAACAAGTCCATGTCTTACAGGTTGAAGTCAGTAGCCAATGCCTTGATGTGTCAGTCAGCCAAATGGAAGCCTGCTGAAACAGATATAGACTAGAGACAAGAGTTAAAATGTATGAACTTATTTGGAATCCTTAGGCCCACAGCCTTAGTAATTGGGAAGGGGAGGAGTTTGAAAACTCAAGCTGTACTGTTGTACTTACCTGAGTCCTTTTGACAGCTGTGAAGTGGATCCAATGGCTTCTTTTGATCCTCTGAGGCTTTTATGAATTCTTATTTTATAAAAGGACATAAAGGTTTTAGATATATTAGTATTATCAATCAGTATTGAAATCCTACTTGTAGAAAAGCAGGCAATGACTGTCTAGGTTCATAACTTTGAGTCCTAGCAACATTACAGATTTGGGTGAAAAGGTATGTACATTTTTGTTTGCAGAGAGCCAGGTACAGATTGGACATAGATGTCTTTGATCTGACAAGAAGTTTAAGTTTATATGTAGAAGACAACCAAGGAAAATTTAAAAGCCTAAGCTTGTAACCCAAATAGTAACAGAATTCTATTAATGTTAAAATCTGAAATTTTAAAATCTTAATATAACAATATCATAGAAGGGGAAAGTAATCTGAAGCATTTAAATCATTTATTTAATGTCAAAAGACTTAGTGGCTTTAGGAAAAAAAGGCTTGATTTTTTTATCGGTTTTTTTTTTTTTTTTTTGGTTTTTTCGAGACAGAGTTTCTCTGTGTAGTTTTGGTGCCTGTCCTGGATCTTGCTCTGTAGCCCAGGCTGGCCTCGAACTCACAGAGATCCTCCTGGCTCTGCCTCTGGAATGCTGGGATTAAAAGCATGCGCCACCACCACCCGGTGATTTTTTTTATCTTATGAAATGAGCTGGCAAGTTGGCCACATCTCCAGTATGTTGCACTGCTGATGCTCAAGAGCTCAGAAGGGAGAGGAAGGCTGGGGGTGGGGAGAAGAGTTCTGGTTCCAAAGAGGATGAGGGTAGAGGGTGGAGGTGGGGAGAAGGAGGACATAATCTGAGGGTAAATTGGGATGACTGCCAGTGGCCTTCAATTGAAAAGAGACTACACCTTTTTACTGCAAGCCACAGGAAAATGTAATGGATTCAACTACTGTCACAAAAGCTACTACTTGGAAAAGTCAAGGACTTCTCCAAAGGTCAATCCATGGCTTAAGAAGTCTTGGTGATGTTTTAGCTTTTATATATATATTAGCTGGTTCCTAATATGATTTTCTTGTGTGCTTCCAAGAACTCCTAACAGTGTATTTATCTAAAATACCTATCAAGCATCCAAGGCCAAATGATCTCCTCAATTAAGGTAACATCCTTATGGAAACAACACCTGTCTCCTAGGTCAGGTGGATAGCTTTATTTCTTGTGCAATTTAAGGTGAGACCCTCCTTTCTTATACAGGCTTACTAACATTATAGACTCCTAACTTCTTACTAACCACTTCTAGGAATGTAGTTTGAGCACAAATTCCCTTTTTCTGATATACTACCAAGGAGTCAGAATCTGTATGCAAAAGTAAAGGGCCTTTATTCAAGCACGCTTGAGCCTGGACCCTCCCTGTGTCAGACTCAGAGGTAAGATTAAAGAGTCCCGAGCCCTAGCAGGGTGGGGTTTTTAATCATAGTAGAGGTTAGGGGTGGGGGGATTTCCAGGGTTCAGGACCCTGATTGGATGATATTTGTCTAGGGGTATCTTGGTAAAAGGGAAACGGCCCATTCCTGAGTGGTGCCAGTTTACAACTTTTCCTGCGAACCAGGTGGTATCTGCCAATAAGCTTGTCATGGAAGCTGTGTCTGGGCCCCTAAGCCTGTCATGGCGGATGTGTGGCTAAACTGTTTTGGGTCCCCCCACAAATCCCACTGGGCAAGAATAAGGGGGAACCAGGAGAGTCCGATACACTGTGTGTGTGTGTGTGTGTGTGTGTGTGTGTGTGTGTGTGTGTGTGTGTGTGTGTGTGTCTGTGTGGCCTGTCTTCTGCCTGGCTGTGACATTCCCAGAAAGGAAATCTACAGAGGTTTCTCCTGACTTCACAAAGATCTGAAGTAGCTTAATTTTGTAGTGGGTATCTGTTCCAGCTTTGATCTGGAAGTACCACCCCCATTGAGGCTTCGGTAACTGTCACTCCTACAAGGCAGAGCAGAGAGAGGACCCCTGAAGACCCAGGATCTGGATGTGCCGGTCTCTTGGTTCCTGGACCCTGGACACTGGAGGTAGACCGAGCAGAGTTCTCCAGAGAACACCGCTGGACTGCGCTACACCTTTCCCAGACCCTGTAACCTATCCCTTCATTTGTAAGTTACCCCACAAAATAAACCTCCCTTTTAACTACGTGGAGTTGCCTTAATATTTTAACTGAAATAATTTCTTAAGTTTCTTCTTTCAGTTAGATAAGAAAAACTCCCAGAAATCTTCTTCCAGCATCTGCTGGATCTCACGTGTCTTCCAATTAAAATATCTTTATATCAACTCTGGAATTTGTGGGGGGTCCCCATAGGCTAAACCTGAGTGCCATTTGGAGAAGAGAGCCTGGAGACTGAGAATGTCCAGATACCAGACCATGTGCTTCAGAGAAAATAGGAGCCTAGCAGCCTGTGAGCTCTCTTAAAAATACATATTTTTAAATATGTGTGTATGGGTCTGTGTGTGGTATGTACACACGAGTGAGGGTACCTACAGAGGCCAGAGGAGGACACTGGATACCCTGGAGCTGGAGCTATGTGTTATAGGCAGTTGTGAGCCTCTGGATGTGAGTGGGTAGGAGCTGAACCTGGAGGACCCACAAGAGCAGTAAGTCCTCTTAACCCCTGACCCATCTCTCCAGTAAAGAGTTCAGTTCCCGTGTTTTAGACAGGGTCTCATGGTGTAGCCTGGGCTGACCTGGATCTTGCTAACAGGGCTAGCCTCAAACTCAAAGGCCACCATGCCCACTCCATCTCCTTTTCACTAGTCATATGCGACAGTTTTTCGACGTGCCCCACGCCGAAGGACTCAGTGCCTGTCACAAACGGCAAACCCACTGTTCACTCCTGCCTCTGCCCAGCTGAAGAGCAAGAACAGCTTTTGCTATTGGTGCTGCTGTTGCTTCCTCTTCCTTTCCCTCCTCTTCTTCCTCCTCTTCCTCCCCTTCCTCCTCCTGGAATGGGTTTCGGTGGTATCAGACACCAGAATCCAACCAACCATTATTTGTGAATGAAACCATGGTTTCGTAAGGATCCATATAGCCTGCGATTATGCATTCGGAATAAATGATGGGCAAGAGTGTCTCAGTGCTCAATGGGCAAGAACGTTTTGCAGAATGTTAGGATGTTCTCATTTCACAGGAAAAGACAACAAAAGCGTACATGATAGGCCTGTGGGGAAGCCGGCCAACCCTGAAGCATATGCTGGTCACAGTAGCTTCAGCAGCTGCCTGGGAGTGACACTATTTTTAGGGGCCTAGGACCATTCTGCTTTTTTATGTCTGTTTTCTCTGTGTATCAATGCCTTCCTCTGTGCTTCTCTGCAAGAACACACTCCTCCAGTCCAACCTCTTGACAAAGGGGAGTGTTTCACACAACGTGACCGTTATCAGGTGTTGGTGTAAATCCTGACAGCCCGGACTCGGGGGAAGGCAGTGACCCGATCACTGACAGCTGTTAGAGCCTCGGTTCTCTGCATTTTAGTTTTCCCAGCAGAGTGGCCCAGACATTGCCATCATTAACATTTAATTTTGATTTAGTAAGTCTGCACAGTCTGGGCCAGCTAAACACAGTCTGCTGCCTATAAAAGTTCAACCCCTCTTGAGGTCATTCTAAACTGCACCTGCTCAGGCCCAAGCGCTGGGCAGAGAAGGCTTTCCAAGGTCACCCTGGTTTCTGGTGGCTTCTGCAGAACTCTTGAAAGTGGAACCAAAGAGGTATGCTAGCCACTAGAATAATTGCCAAATACTCACCTGACTTCCCTGTGATTGTATGCAGAGAGAAGAGCAGACATTAAGGTAGATACCCAGGCTTATGACAGCGAAGGAGATCAAACATCGGTCTTAGGATGTCACTTTAAACTGTTCTAAGCAGAACCTTTGGTACTCATATTGGAAGACAGCAAAGACTCTCTTGATGAAACTTTGGACAGACTCTTTCCCAGTATGTCTCTACTTTGGTCTAAAAGTGACAAATGGTTTTGTGCACCCCGTCCCCATTCATGAAGACTTAGAATGGTTTCTAACAGCTCGAGGCTACATGGCTAAGATAAACCCAGCTCCTCTTAAAATGCCTGTGTGGCAAAGATTTGTAGTAATTCTGTTCCAGCTAAACCTGGTGGCAGATAAGCCCTAGAATGTTCCTCTAGGAAGCTTGCAGTTGTTCAACCCTTTTCTTGCACTTTGAGATGATGATCTTCTAACACACACATACCACAAACACACACACTCACGCTCACATACAGACACACTCACATACGCGTTCTCTCACACATGCACACGCAAATATAATACACAGGCTCACATTGTTGTTTCTAGGACCTCAGAGCCTTTTAGAAAGGTCAGCACGCAGGGAACTAACTTCCTGCTCTCAACTGCCAGTGTGTGGCTCAGGCTTGCCCGGTCACCTCCTGTCCAAAGGGTCTGACAGGTCTGCTTCTCCCCCAGGGAAACATCAATTAACACGCCAGTCTGTGCCCAAGCCCCCACTCGTGCCTTACCTGACACCCTCCGGTCCCCGCACATGTGGGAGCTGAGGTGAGTCCCCTGATTTTTTTTTTTTAATCCCTTGCAATGGGGTTAGCTCAGAATCCACGACATGGTTCATATCCCGTGCTTTAACTAGTGTCCAATTTTACTGCTGACACGGTAGACATATTTAGACGGACCACAGAACTAAGAAGGCTGAGGTTATGAACTTACCCTCCATATGGTTCTGCCCGTACTGTGGTCACATGTATCACCTCTCAGCTGTTTCCCAAGTGCCTTTCCCAGATCACAGGGGACCCCAGTTGAAAGAACAGAGATGGCTGAGCACAAACCATGTGCCTTCTGGGGTTCTCGTGACCGTTTAAGAATCCAGCACACAGCTGGTGTGGCTCATTGCCCCTTCATGGACCTCAGCCGGGAGAGCACCTATGCTCTCCTGCAAATGCCTTTCTCATGATTTGTCACAAATGCTGGAAGTTCCCCGTTCCTTTAGCTTCTATTTCACGGTCCATCTCTTCCCCAGTTCCTTTCCAAACGCTGCCTCCCACTGCACTCACTTCGGTACACAAAGAATTTATCTTCCATACCCTGACTTATTTTGTTCACACCACAGCTCGTGGTCCATGTATTTGTGCTTTACTACACCTAAAAGAAACGAGGACAAGATAGCCCACCCCTTTTGTTTGATATTGTGGCTAGTATCAGGCTAGCTGTATTGTGACTATTTGTATTTGTAAGATACATTTAAATGTTTCCATTGAGTTTTCAAATGACCTTGACAAATTTTAGCAAAATTATGTTGAGTCCCTTCATCAATTCTAGGGCAAACTGTAGACTTTTATTATAATCTTCAAAATTCTTACCAGTTTAAACACTCAAACTAGTATGTAATTGTACTTGTTAGAGAAATGTCTATTGCCTGTGAATTTTCCCCATTTTATGTAATCATAGAGTAATACATCTAACCACAAAAACCTCCAGTTTAGAATGTTATAATAGCTTCTGTAACTGCTGCCACCTTCCTTCCTTCCTTCCTTCCTTTCTTCCCTCCCTCCTTTCTTCCTTCCTTCCTTCCTTTTTTCTTTTCTTCCTTTCTTCTCCCTTCCTTCTTCCCTCTTTCCTTTTTTCAAGACAGGGTCTCACAATTTTGCCCTAGACCAAGCTAGCCTCAAACTCACAGAAACCCACGTGCCTCTGTCTCCCGAGTGCTGGGATTAAAAGAATGTGCATCACACCTGGCACGCTATTTTTATTTTTAAGTTTTATATGTGTGGGTGATTTGCCTGCATGTATGGCCTGTGTATCCTGTGCACACCTGGAGCCCATGTAAGAGGGCATTGGATCTGGTGAAACTGGAGTTACAGATGGTTGTGAGCTGCCATGTGGGTGCTGGGATTTGAACCTAGTTCTTGGGAAAAGCAGCCAGTGCTCTTAACCACCGAGTCATCTCTCCAGGACAACAATTGGTTCTTTACACTTAAGTTGCTATTAGCTTACATTTTCTTTTTTTTTTTTTTTTTTTTTTTTGGTTTTTCGAGACAGGGTTTCTCTGTGTAGCTTTGCGCCTTTCCTGGAACTCACTTGGTAGCCCAGGCTGGCCTTGAACTCACAGAGATCCGCCTGGCTCTGCCTCCCGAGTGCTGGGATTAAAGGCGTGCGCCACCACCGCCCGGCTAGCTTACATTTTCATGACTTTATGAATATCTTTTTTATGATAATATATTTTCTGCCCATTTTAAAGAAGAAAAAATAGCTTTGAGTAGAAACCCCACAGAAACCAGCAATTCAGAGGCCTAAAGAGTTTCCTGCTTCAGGAAAGCAACACCATCACGAAAGCTGCTGAAAATGTGATGAGGGTGAGGTGTGCCCGTTCCAAGCTGGTAGTCAAGTTGGCAATGCCATCCATGGGGTATTGGCTTTGGAGGCATGAAAGATGCAAGAGTGAAGGGGTTGTGGATCCTCCCTTCATGGCTTCAGAAAGCCTCTGAGGCCAGGCAACATGCAGCAGGGATGAAATCCCTGCAAGGCTGTGAGAGGCCATTGTATGAAGCTGGGTTGGGGTGGGGATCCCAAGATGCTAGAGATGTCAGGGCCATGAGACATCTGCCAAGGAGAGCGACATACAGGGAGTGGAAGCAGCTCAAGAGAAACTGTGTATACAGGAAACGGTGTATAAAGAACTAAAAAACTGAACATCAAGAAAACAACCCAATTAAAAGTGGGGTGCAGCCGGGCGATGGTGGCGCACGCCTTTAATCCCAGCACTCGGGAGGCAGAGCCAGGCGGATCTCTGTGAGTTCGAGGCCAGCCTGGGCTACCAAGTGAGTCCCAGGAAAAGGCGCAAAGCTACACAGAGAAACCCTGTCTCGAAAAACCAAAAAAAAAGTGGGGTGCAGAACTAAGCAGGAAGTTCTCAAAAGATGAAACACAATGGCTGAGAGACACTCCTCCATTGTTGGCAGGACTGTAAAACTTGTACAGTCACTATGGAAACCAGTGTGGCAGTTCCTTAGGAACCTAGGTGCAGATCTACCTCAAGATCGAGCTGTACCACTCTTGGACATGTACCCAAAGGACTCTGCACCTTACTACAGAGATGCTTGCTCGGCCATGTTCATTGCTGCTCTAGTCATAATTGCCAGAAATTGGAAACAGTCTAGATTTCCATCAACCGATAAATGGATAATGAAGTGTGATACATTTAATTATGATAATGTGGTACATTTATACAATGAAATATTATTCAGCTGTAGAAAAATGAGATTATGGGGGATGAAGAGATGGCTTAGCAGTTAAGAGTCCATACTAGTCTCCCAGAGGTTCTGAGTTCAATTCCCAGTCCCCACATTAGGCAGCTCACAATTGCTTGTAACTCTAGCTCTAGGGACATGTAGCATGAATTATTAGAAGGTCTTATTCATAAAAACAAACCTGGAGCCAGGTATTGAGGCGAATGCTGGAAGATCAGAGAAGCAGAACAAGCCACAGCTTCCTCATCTCACCAGCTGATCCTGTTTCCTCAGACTGGAAGCCTCTGGGTCCTCATCCAAATGAATCTCAGCCGAACTGCTGCTCAAAAGCCTAAACACTTAACCAGGCTCTAGTTCCTCATTTTCATCCCTTAAATACCTTTCTGCTTCCTGCCATCACTTCCTGGGATTAAAGGCGTGAGTCACCATGCCTGGCTGTTTCCAGTGTGGCTTTGAACTCACAGAGATCCAGGCAGATCTCTGCCTCTGGAATGCTAGGATTAAAGGCATGTGTGCCACCATTTTCTGGCCTCTATATCTAGTGGCTGTTCTTTTCTCTGACCCCAGATAAGTTTAATAGGGTGCACAATATTTTGGGGAACACAATATCACAGGAACATCCAATGCACTGGTCTCTGTGGACACATGCATTCACATACAAGTACATATATGCACATAACCAATAATAAAAATAAATCTTTAAAAAAGTGAAATTATAAATTCATGGGTAAATAGATGGAGTTAGAAAAAAAAAAATCATCCCATGTGAGGTAACCCAGACCCAAAAGACAAATATTGTGTTTTCTCTTATGCATAGATGTTAGATTTTAAGATTTTGATATGTGTACTATAATCCAAATAACCACGGAGGTTAGGTACCTAGTAAGGGGCTAGGGTGAAGGAGAGGCTCTCTCGGGGAAGGGGAAATAGAATACGTTACTATGGAGACACAAGAGGAACCGACAATAGGAGGATTAAACAGGGAGGGGGAGGAGAGAAGGATAAAGGAGGACATATGGGAGGGACAACGAGCAATAAAGGCCATTTGAAAAGCCACGTGGAAACCTACTGCTGTAGACGCTTCCTAAAATATACAAATATGTGAAAGGGATACAGATGGAGTCACCAATAACAGGGGAGAACATGCCCCAACTAAATGTGAGACACCGAGTAAAGCCTCCGGTGCCAGGAGCGGGTCACAGTTTGTTGAATCACTTGCCAAAGGGAACCCATGGAACCTCCAGAACATGACAGACTACTGCCAAAGCTATTGGTTGCTCTGTGCAACCTGGTAAGCTCCTATTGCTGAGCTGGTGCCTACCTGGAAGCTTCACCCCTCCTGGCTCACATTCATGGCACCAGAATGAACTTTGCATGGTTCTTGATGATAAAGGCAATCACCAGTATCACCCAGATACCAATGCTGTGACCTACAACAGTGACCTGCCTGCAAGATGTATTGGTGTAATAGTGGCAGAAATGTTATGGGAGTAACCAACCCCCCCTTTTTTTTTATTGGATCTAAAGTCCACTCCAAGAGATGGAACCCATATTTGATACTGCTAAAAAATGGCCAAGAAACAGAGACTATGTAGCTGGAAAACCTATTATTATTCTGCTAAAGGAACATAGCAACAAAATAACTCTTAATGACAGTTTTTTTTTGTTTTTTGTTTTTCAGAGCTGAGGACCAAACCCAGGGCCCTGCGCTTGCAGGGCAAACCCAGGGCAAGCGCTCTACCACTGAGCTAAATCCCCAACCCCCCCCCCCTTTTTTTTTTTGAGGCAGGGTTTTTCTGTGTAGCTTTGCATCTTTCCTGGAACTCACTCTGTAGCCAGGGCTGGCCTTGAACTCACAGAGATCCACCTGGCTCTGCCTCCCGAGTGCTGGGATTAAAGGCATGCGCCACCACCGCCTGGCTTAAATATCCCTTAATGACATGCTGCTTAATGACATACAGCTAAACCCGTAAATCAGTGCCTCACTCAGCCCACATCAGAGAAGCTTCTTCTTGTTGTAGTAGATGGGAACTGACACAGAAACTCACACTTGGACAATGCATAGAGAGAGACAGAGACTTTGGAGTGCTAAGTCCTAAACGGGATGTTTTCATTAACCCCTCCTCTGAAGGCTCAAGCTGAAGAGGAAGCAGAAAGACTTTAAGCGCCAGAGGTGATGAATAACTCCAAGGAGACAGTGTACTGGCTAGTTTTATGTCAACTTGACACAAGATAAAGTCATCTGAGAGGAGGGAATCTCAACTGAGAAAATGCCTCTGTAATACTGAGCTGTAGGCAAGCCTGTAGGGCATTTTCTTACTTAGTGATTAATGTGGGAGGGCCCAGCCCATTGTGAGTGGTACCATCCTGGGCTGGTAGTCCTGGGTTCCATAAGAAAGCAGGCTGAGAAAGTCATGAGAAGCAAGCCAGTAAGCAGTACACTCCATGGCTCTGCATCAGCTCCTGCCTCCAGGTTCCTACTTGATTTGAGTTCCTGCTTTGGGCTTCCCTCAGTGGACTGTGTCTTGGGATACGTAAGCCAAATAAACCCTTTCCTCCCAAAATTGTTTTTGGTCATAGTGTTTCATCACAGCAACAGTAACCCTAACTGAGATAGTGTTTTCTAGACACAACAGGACTGATGCACATAAGAACAACGGAGATTGTGGCAGCATGCACAAGACCTGCCCAGTCTCAGCACTGAGAGGGGAAAGTGGAAATGGGACACCACCCCAACCAAGAAGCTGTTTGCAATTGACACCTGAAGACAAAGGAAAACAGTTTTCTCCAGTTGGGTGTCACTATGTATACCAACCACACTCTAAGGCAGGCCCCGCTCCCAGAAGTAGTTGGCCAAAGTCGGGTGCCTGGGGAGGAGGGAGGGAGTTGGGGGAGGGGAAAAAGAAAAAAACACACAAGATAAAAATGGAAGAGAGAATAATTTGTATCTCTAAACCTTGCTTTAAACTAGGCAACTTCTACCCTACTGAGAACAGAGATACAAAGCCAATATCAGAACTGATTCTAGAAATGGGCATATTTCTATTTTATGTTAGGTGCATCAAGTATTTGATCTTTTTTCTTCCTTTCTTTCTGTATTTTTTTTTTTGCTTTGTTTTGAGGCAGGTTCTCATCATCATGTAACTCTGATTGTCCTGGAACTCACTATGTAGCGCTGGATGGCCTTGAACTAAGAGAGACTGAGATATGAGCTCTCAGCTGCTGCTTCAGCTGTGGTTTTATTCCATCATCTTGGATTCTAGCCCTCTCAAACCACAAGCCCAGTTAAACACTTTCTTTTATAAGTTGCCTTAGTCATGGTGTTTTATCACAGCAATAGAAAAGTAATTAAGACACTACCCTTTTGGTCTTCCAAACACTTGTAGGGCAGTGTCTTGATTACTCATTCTGAAAACAGAGAGGCAGAGAGGGCACACTGGAAATGGCCCAGTCTTTTACAACCAAAACCCCACCTTCAGTTGCATACCAACAAGACCATGCCTCCTAATCCTTCCCAGACAATTCCACTAACTGGGGACCCAAGTATTCAGACGTGAACTGATAAGGGCCATTCTCATTCAGACCTCCACAGATGCAACGACCATCAAGAACAGAATTATTACTGAGCATTGTGACTCACATCTCTAATCTACCTTAGGAGGCAGAAGCAGGAAGATCAGGAATTGAAGGCCAGACTTGGCTACATGGTGAGTTAAAGACTAGCCAGAGCTCTATGAGATTCTGTCTCAAAACAACCAACTAACCAACACTGAACAACAAAATAATTGTTAGTGTGACTGAATGTGGGTCCTGGCTGCTGCCCTGTTTAAAGGGAGGTGTAGACTGACTTCTGAAAGTTGTTATCTGACCCTACACATGTGCTATGGCATGTACATCTGCACGTGCACAAATGCACACACACACACACACACACACACACACACACACACACACACACACACACACACACACCACAGCTCTTAGAAACCTACTAAAGAAAAAAAAAACCAGAACAAAAGGAGCTGGGCATGGTGGCACATTCCTTTAATCCTAGCACGTGGGAGGCAGAGGCAGGTGGATCTCTTTGGGTTTGAACTCACCCTGGTCTATACAGCAAGTTCTATGCCGGTCAGAGCAGCATAGTGAGACTGGATCAAAGAAAAAGAAAGGAAAAGGAAAGAAAAGAGAAGGTATTCTGGAAAGCCTTTCTCTTTTATCCATTTGAGACAGAGTCAAATATCAACCTCGGGAAGGAATCATCTAGATGATTTCATGCAGAGTGTTTAGTGCTGGGGTAGCACATGGCCAGCCCTCAGTACACGGAGGCTTGTGGTCTCGTGACTTGTGGAAAGTAATGAGGGAACACACATCTGTCCATATGATTATATAGTACTGTAGATTGTCAAAGAAAACCAACCATGGCGGTCCTGTGTCCTTGGTGTTATGACAGGACGGGTGTCAGAGAACAGAGATGCTTAAGTGATGCTCTCAAGACTGGAAGCATGATGCCCTTCCACCAACCAGCATTACCTGAGAAATGCCACTGTGGAGGCCGAGGGTGCTAAACTTGAAAAACCTTACACTTGGCCACAAGCTGGATGTGGCACAAGAGACAGGTTTTGTTTCGGTTGTTCAAACTTCTAGTGTAAAAGGCAAAACAATCTTGGCCATTAGCAAGAGCTCTGTCGGGTTAGGTAGTCAATTTGGCTAACAACTAGGGGAGAATAAAAGAGCATAACCGGGGTGGCTGAGACAATGTGATGCCCAAGCTTGATGACCTGAGTTTAATCCCCAGGACCCTAGAAAAGGTGGAAGGAGAAGACCCCACCGAGCTGTCCTCTGACCTCCACACACACATGCACTGTGGTGTGCGCCCTGCCTCCACAGAACTAACAAAACCACAAAAGCAATGAAAAAGAAAACCCGAGGGCCTGGTTAAGAACACTTGCTCTTGTGGAGGACCCAGATTCGGTTCCCAGCACTTACATGGTGCTTCACTGACATCCATAACTCCAGTTCCAGGGTACATGATGCCCTTCTTCTGACGTCTGCAGGCACCAGGCATACACGTAGGATACTTGTATACATGCAAACACTCACACACATAAAAATATGGAAAAAAGAAGAGAAAACCTGACTGCATTTTTGGAATTGCTCATAATTCTAAATTTTCCATCCTGATATGAATAAGAAGTATATTCCTAGATGTTTCAGAACAGTTGGGTGACACCATAAAAGTTTCCATATCCGAATCGCTATCTAAAAACTTAGCTTAAGTGAGTTTAGCATATTTTTTCTGAGCACTGAGGTAGTCTTTGTTCTAACATGATTGACTTATCCACTCCTCCCCATGAAGGTTCACCCGTTTTATCATTTCCCCTACCTACACTCACATGCCTCGTCTTCTGGAAATCCAAACTCAGACCCTGGCAAAGGGTTGGGACATGGCTATGCCCTGGACCGCTAAGAACACTCCCAGGAATTTTTTTTCTACTTGAGTTGGCAGTAGGACTGTTACACTTTGACCTTGAAGCTACAAATGAAGTCAGTCTAGGAGTTGCCTGACAAAGGACAGGTGGCCAGCACTGGTGGCGAGGCATCTCTGGGTCTAGCTGCCCTTGGGCATGTCTGTTCCTGCACACTGTTCCAGGACTTGGTCAGGGATGGGATTCTGGCAGGCCTTGACCTTCTCCCGATTCCCTCTGCCTTGCTAAAACTGTTAGATGACATCCCTAAAGCTAGCCACTAAGGTCTATCTGTCCCTTATTTGGCCACTTCCCCCTCCCGAGGCTGACTACCAAGGGCCAGCTGAAAGTATTTAAGTCCACCAATCAAAAGCCCCCGCTTGGCTCACCTAATTAACCTGTCCAATCAAAATTGAACACCTCATCCTAACATGGCGTTTCTCCCTGAACCTTTATAAACCACCATTTTCCTATGGGCCACATCTGTCTCCTCTCTCTCCAGAGGCAGTCCTTTGTCCTCTGGGAAAACTATTCCTGCCCCGTCTCCCTCCTCTCCCTGGTCCCCTTCTCCCTGGTCCTCTGTCTCCCGTCTTTGCCTCTTATCCCTTGTCCTCTGTCTCTCTAGGGCAGATGAATCTCCCTTGTGCTGAGAACTTGGTCTTGGGGTCCTGAGCCCATACTGTTCCTCTCAGCCAGTGGCTTCTTTCCCTTTTGCTAAGGTTAGTTATATTTGGATTCCTATCACACAAAGGTGAAACCTGCTTATTATAAACTCTTAAATGCATTCCGGGTCTACTGTTCCCTACTGATGTACTTTTCTATTCTTTTCTAGAATAAAATTGTTTTATTTTCTTCACACTTAATATCCCTACAGGCTAATGCCTGTGTTGATAAATTTTCATTATAGTAACAAATATCTGAAGTAAACCAACTTAAAAAGGAAAAGTTTATTTCAGCTCGTAGCTATTCAGTCCATGCTCACTTGGCTTTGTGCGGGTGTTTGGTGTCACAGGGTGTCACTGTGGGGGTGCATCAGAGGAGTCAGGGACTCAGTATCCCCATGAAGGGTGCATCTCTGTTGTCTTAACTCACTTCTAATAGGCACCACCTCCAAAAGGTCCCGTTACCTGCCAATAGCTCCTACTAAGCCTTTAGGCTGTCATACTTTGGTATGTGTAAAGAAATTTAGAGATGGAACATGAATAATGGGGTGTAATGCTACGGATAAAGTCAAAGCTAGGGGTGTTGTTAACAGTTTCTTCTGAGATTGAAACATTCTCCCTCCCAGAGAAGCTCCTTAACACAGAAGGCAAACAACTCAAAATAGCTTCAGGAAGTCCCTGAAACCGAACAGATTCACTAGGCTCCTCCCTCCCAGAGTAAGCAATAAAGCCCAGTCAAGCAGCAAAGACTCTGAGACCAGCCCAGCTGCCTAGAAGAGGTGTAGCCAGAATGTTTCTCAGTCCCACCCGGCCCCTCAGTCCCGCAGTCCTGCAGAAGCTTATAAAATAATCACTTCGAGGCTTATATTAATTACAAACTGTATGGCCTATGGCTTCAGCTTCTGGCTAGCTAACTCTTTCATCTTAAATTAACCCATTCCTATTCATCTCTGTTAACATGTGGCCTAGGTGTCACCGGTCTGCTGACATCTTCTTGCTCCTTCGGAGGCGGCTGGTGGTTCCCTTGACTCCACCCTTCTTCTCCCCGGATCTCTCTCTCTGCTTGGATTTCCCACCTGGCTGTAAGCTTTCTTGCCATAAGCCAAAGCAGCTTGATTTATTATCTATCCAATGGGAGCCACACATACTCACAGCATAGAAAGCTTTTTTGACTGAGAAGTCAAAGGCTTTCAAGCAGAGGATTCGTGGAATTGGCAAGGAGAGAAGGAGCTGTGGCTTGTTCCTTTGTCTCTCTGATCTTTCAGCATTTACCCCAATATCTGGCCCCGGGTTTTTTATTATAAGACCATTTAACATTTGTGTTACAAAGAGGCTTAGATCAACTGAGCCACCAGGGACACTCTCCAATCTGTTGAGCTGCCTGCAGGCTGTGCAGTGTGCTCCAGGTTCCCAGCTTGTGAGCTGTCACCCATGCTGGGGTAGGCTTTGCTGGTGCAGCTGTTTTGAGTCATTTCTGCTCTTGTGACTAACCCTTCACCCATATTTCTGTAACCCCAATAAAACTCATTGGTTTACCAAGTGAGACTTTGGTGGTGCCTTAGAGTTTTTATTGCTGTGACGAAACACCATGACCAAAAAGCAAGTTGGGAGGAAAGGGTTTATTTGTCTTTCACTTCCATATCATAGTCTGTCATTGAAGGAAGTCAGAACAGGAACTCAAGCAGGGCAGGAACCTGGAGGCAGGAGCTGATGCAGAGGCCATGGAGGGGTGCTGCTTAGTGGCTTGCTTCCTCTAGCTTGCTCAGTCTGCTTTCTTATAGAACCCAGGACCACCAGCCCAGGGGTGACCTCATCTATTATGGGCTGGGCCCTCCCTCATTGATCACTAATAGAGAAAATGCCTTATAGCTGGATCTCACGGAGGCATTTCCTCAGCTGAGGCTCCTTCCTCTCAGATGACTCTAGCTTGTGTCAAGTTGACACAAAACCAGCCATACAGGTGACACCTGCACTTCCTCTACTGTGTCTTCCCTGTTTGGGTTTAGCAAGTATGTCCGCTGCGTCTCTCTAGGAAAAGTCTTGTCACACAACAAGGGGAAAGAAACACTTGGAAGGGAAGCATGGACTGAGCCACTAAGACAACTGAAGGGCTCTGGCAGGCCCTGCCCTTCCCCCATTCCCTCTACCTTGCTAAACCATTAGATGACATTCCTAAGGCTAGCCACCAAGGTCTGTTCCCTTAGTTGGCCACTTCCTCCTCCTGAGGCTGACCACCAAGGTCCAGCTATCAAAGTACTGAAGTCCAGCAATCAGAAGCCCCCTTTGCCTGCTGTAATTAACAGGCACAATTAACCACTTCATCCTAACATGGGGTCTCCCTTTATAAACCGCCATTTCCCTATGTGCTATGTCTGTCTCCCCCCTATCCAGAGGCAGTCCTGTGTTTCTCCAGGACAAGTACCCCTTCCCCCTCTCCCTGGTTCCCTTCCCCTTCTCCCCCACCTTCTGTCTCCTCTTTGTCTCTTATTTCCTGCCCTTTGTCGCTCTGTGGCAAATACATCTCCTTTGTGCTGAGAACTTGGTCTTGAGATGTCTTGTGTGACAGTGGTCCTTTCAGTAATATTCTATCCTAAGAGCATGAACACCATTGGGACTTCATGGATCTGGATTGCTGTTTAGTGCTGTGCATGATTGATTGATAAATAAAGTGCTGATTGGCCAGTAGCCAGGCAGGAAGTATAGGCAGGACAGAGAGAGAGGAGAATTCTGGGAAGTGGAATGTTGAGGCAGAGAGACACTGTCCACCGCCACAATGAGAAGCAAATTCTAAGATACCGGTAAGCCACAAGCCATGTGGCAATTTACAGATTAATAGAAATGGGTTATAAGAACAGTTATCAAGAAGCCTGCCATGGCCATACAGTTTATAAGTAATATAAGTCTCTGTGTATTTACTTGGTTGGGTCTGAGCGACTGTGGGACTGGTGGGTGAGAGAGATTCGTCCTGACCGTGAGCCAGGCAGGACCAGGAAAACTTCAGCTACAGTTTAGCAATTAGCAGTCTATGGCCTTGGACAAGGTACCTTAACCTTTGCTCATGTATGCGGTGGGGACATCAGTACCAGTCTTCCAGTTCTGGGATGCTGTTGGTTACTCTGCATGAGCAACAGTTCCTGGCACACAGTGCACACAGTAAGTACTATTATCAGTCAGTGCAATGCTGCCATCTACTAAGTGGGACACGGAACATGGCTGTGAACCCCTCTGAAAACTTTCCAATCAAGTCACTCAGGTGATCAGAACTGACCCAAACCAGTCCAGTGTTTGTAACGCTGCTGAGCTGCATCTTTCCTTATGCTGGGCTTAGCTGTTAAAACAGTTTTTAACCTTATTTTTATTTATGTGCATGAGTGTTTTGCCTGCAGGGCATGTCTGTGAACCACGTATATGCAGTGCCTGTGAAGACCAGAAGGGGGCATCATATCCCCTGGGGTCAGAGTTGTGGATGGTCGTGAGCTGCCATGCAGATGCTGAGAACCGAAGCCCAGTCCTCTGAAGAAGCAGCTAGTGTTCTTAACCACTGAGTCTTTCTGCAGCCCCAGGTTAGTTACTTTTCACTACAATTCTGAAAAAGGAAAGTTGTATTTAAAGAGCATCTTGGAAAGAATTATTTCTGGTTAATTTTGGTGTGTGGTTTTTTTTTCAAGTTATTTACAAGGTATTTTTAAACAATAAAGTTTACAAAATTAGAAAAGAAATGCTTCAAATTGTTAATTTGGTTCTTCCCCATAGACATGCTTATTCTGTGAGCTGTGTGGATGCTGTGTGGTATACACACATGGTGAGCAAGGTCATCTACTCTTAAAGTGGTAGCAAAAAAAAAAAAAAATCCCATCATACTTAGAGGGCACCCTGTAAGGGTTACATGGATGAGTATGGAGTAATTTCATAGAAATAGGATTTCTGTTTTTAGCTGGCACTGGAAGTATACTAATATTTTCATATAATGGTAATAACACACACCAGTTAGGGCATACAGAGTTTGGAAATGACAAGACAAGTTCTGGTGACTCTGGTCCAATTTGATGAGAGAAATGAGAGAAGCCTGGGTATACAATTCACCATCAGAACATGTGTTTAGCAGGCACAAAACACCGGGGGAAAGATAGGAAAATAGTGAATGATATGACCTAAAAGCTAGGTTGGGAGCATGTGGAGGAAGATACAATGTGCAGGAATTGAAGAAAATGGGTTATGAGTGGATGGTTATAGCAGTCACAGGTGATGGCACATTCAGTCATCCAGAGTGCCTTTCTTAAAAGTTCATCTGTTGCTAGAGTTTTCCTGCCTGGCCCACAGTCAAGACAAATCTCTATCACCTGCCAGTCCCACAGCCGTCAGACCCAACCAAGTAAACACAGAAACTTATATTGGTTACAAACTGTATGGCCATGGCAGGCTTCTTGCTAACTGTTCTTACAGCTTAAATTAATCCATTTCTATTAATCTATACCTTGCCACATGGCTCGTGGCTTACCGGCATCTTCACATGCTGTTTGTCATCATGGTGGCTGGCAGTGTCTCTCTGACTCAGCCTTCCACTTCCCAGCTTTATTCTCCTCCTTGTCCTGCCTACACTTCCTGCCTAGCCACTGGCCAATCAGTGATTTATTTATTGACCAATCAGCAACACACTTGACATACAGACCATCCCACAGCACTCCCCCCCCCCTTTTTTTTTCAAAAAGGAAAACTTAACTTTAACAAAGTAAAATTACATATAATTTGGGAATTTGGGCTTAGCTTCTCTTACTACTTCCTGCTGGAGGGGGGCGCTGTATCTTATGGGGATACAAAGAAAATTTTAGGATTATGGAATAGTCCATGAGATTGTATTGTCTGAGCCAGATGCCTTCAAACCATTCTGGATGTTGGATCATCTGGGCCATGGTGTCATTGGAGACCTTTCAGGGGGTCTTGGCTGGTCAAACCTGATGTATCTTAATCTGGAACAAATCCATAGCCTCTGGCTTTCTGTGGGAACAAAAGCAGAGTCTCCTTTCCAAAGCAACATATCCTTATATTCAAATTTTGAAGTCAAGGTACCTTTAAAATATACATTTTGGCATAATTCAACAGCTTTTACAATCAAATGTTTTTCTGCAGTTAAAAGTCCCAAAGACAACACAATGCAGATTCTCTGTGTAATATTCATTTTTACGTGGCTTATTTTTTATACTACCTTTACTGTCTCTTTAAAGACTTTATTTATTTATTTATTTATTTATTTTTGGTTTTTCGAGACAGGGTTTCTCTGTGTAGCTTTGCGCCTTTCCTGGGACTCACTTGGTAGCCCAGGCTGGCCTCGAACTCACAGAGATCCGCCTGAAGACTTTATTTTTTAAAACTATGTATTTGTTTCTATAACTCTATATATCATCTTTTTTGTCTCTTTCAAGCCTATGTATCTTTTACACACATTGTAAACTATTACATCTGAATCTGTCTTATTGTGAATCTATTGCCTTAAACTGCAGCAGCTGTGGCTGCTGGCTCCGCCTACCTCAGCTTCCCAACATGGCAGTGGTTTACCACCAGCTCTGGGAGCTATCATGGGTCTATGCTTTTATCCAAGCAGCGTGTAGCCCAGAAACCTCTTTTTTTGTTTTGTACTAGTAAAGGCTAAATCTACCACGCAGCTTAATGTGCCACTTGCAGAGGCCTCATTCCCGCCAAACTGTAGGTCGAGCGCAGCGCGCATGCTAGGAACCCACCAGTAGCTCAAACCAGCAGCTGCCACTCATTTGAGAGAGACAATTAGGAAGCTGTTTTTAGCTCTGTTTTAGAATCTTTTTTCTCAGTTTTTAGGTGGAAACTCTTGCCATCACGTTGGACACCATTTGTTGCTAGAGTTTTCCTGCCTGGCCCACAGTCAGGACAAATCTCTATCACCTGCCAGTCCCACAGCCGTCAGACCCAACCAAGTAAACACAGAAACTTATATTGGTTACAAACTGTATGGCCATGGCAGGCTTCTTGCTAACTGTTCTTACAGCTTAAATTAATCCATTTCTATTAATCTATACCTTGCCACATGGCTCGTGGCTTATCGGCATCTTCACATGCTGTTTGTCATTGTGGCGGCTGGCAGTGTCTCTCTGACTCAGCCTTCCACTTCCCAGCTTTATTCTCCTCCTTGTCCCACCTATACTTCCTGCCTAGCCACTGGTCAATCAGTGATTTATTTATTGACCAATCAGCAACACACTTGACATACAGACTATCCCACAGCACAGTATATATGGCTTTATCAAAAGGCATCTTCTGAGGCCAGGACAATATGGCACCATCCCTGAAGTGGCCTTAGCAACTCGGAAAAGGTACAGTGCCCTTTTCTTTGAAGGCAGCTGAACAGGCAGTGGGCCGATGACTTCTGATGTGCAATGGAACAGCAGCTGAAACAGTTATTCTTGAAGAGTAACTAAGCTCATGCCTCTCAATAGTAGACTGGCATTTGATAGAGGGATGTGGAGAAGAATGGGATGCTGAGATGAAGTCATATATACACAGCCAAGAAGAATGGACAGTTGAATTAAAAAACCATCAACAATTTCCAGAATTTAATATCCTGAATCATGACATGACACTAGTGGAATTCAGGTGTTTCTGGTACATGGACTGCTCTCACCCAATGTGAGGTTGAACGGTTGACCTTGTGTACATCCTACTTCACAAATGAGTCTGTCAGATATGCTAAGCCTATAGGCTGAAGATGATGCCCCAGCATTGCGGAGAAACCTCAGGTGACTGTCTAGGCAGCTGGCTGTTTCTGTCAACTCACAAATTTTTTTTGGAAGTTGCTTGTATGCACTTCCTGTTTTTATTTTTGTTAGCTAATATTATTTCCTTCTTGGGTCTCTGAGGGAGTTGAAGATTAGTTAGTTATAGTTGAAGGTTAGTTAGTTATAGTTGAAGATTAATTAGGATAGAAAGTGAATTAGATACATTTTGGACTTAACAAAATAGGATAGATAATGAAATTATTTTCTCTGAATTTGTCAAATACAAATGGACTAGACATTGTTTAGACATTTATTACTTGTATATATTGTATATAGTCATTGTACTTTTGTATATAGTTTTTCTTTTGTTAATTATATCCTTTTTCTTTTTTTTCCTTTTTATTAAAATAGAAAAGGGGAAATGTGGTGGTATTTTACTTGTACTGAAATGTGATTTTAATTGTATGTTAATAAATAAAGTTGCCTGGGGGTCAGAGCTATTAGAGCCATAGCAAGTGCTTGGCGGCGGTGGCACACGCCTTTAAGGACCTGGAGGGCAGTACATACAGGCAGTGACGAGGCAGTCACATGTTTGGGTTTACAACCAATGAGAAGGCAGAATAGCTAGAGTATATAAAGACATATACACAGGAAGTAGGTCCCTTTCGGAGAGCTCTCTTGGCTGAAGAGGATCCCTGAATCAGGAAGGGTGAGGCTCTTAGCTCTGACCTCTTGGCTTTCTTCTCTGAATCGGCTCTGTGTTTCTTATTTAATAAGACCGTTGGTTACATCTACATTCATCCACAGTCTTTATTGTACAACTAAAATACATATTTCATTTATAGAGAGAATCTTCAATAATAAGACACATGTATAATAAATAAGTCAAATTTGAAAACATACATCAGACAGCTTCATGCTTTTTTTTGAGACAGGGACTCCTGTAGCTCAGACTGGCCTCCAACTCTCTATGTAGTTGAAGATGACTTCTAACACTCAATCTCCTTCCTCTTCCTCCTAAGTGCTGGAATTACAGGTGCTCACCACCAGACCAACTTATAACCCCTTCAGCTTTTTCTTCTTTCTTGGGGGTACTGAGGGTTAACCTCAGACATGTCAGGCAAACGCCCTACCACAGAGCCGTGTCCCCAGCATGGCTTCCTGCCTTGTCAGTGTTAGCCGCCCCCAGCCCGGGGAGGTCTGGAGGTAATCTCAGTAATTCTTCAGCTTCTTCTTGCAAAGCCTCGACCTTTTCATGTAACAGCATCTGCAGTAAAAATCAGTCATGAGGCCAAATGTACTTGGCTAGAGTTGCCAGCATTTTTATGTCTGCTAAAGACCTGAGTCTGAGACATCAATATCTAACGTTAGAACTAAAATAGTGAGACTGAAAAATGGCCACTTAAGAACAAGTGATTTCAGTAAATGAAGCTGCGGAATTCTGTTAAAAACCATTTTAGCTGATCACAGTGTTCAGTGTACCAAAAATAAAGGAGCTTTCCCACACTCAAAGATCTGCTTCACAGAAGACTCGGGCACTTAAAACTTAATTTATAATCTATAAAATTTCAGAGAATTTTGCAAAAATTTAATTACCTCTTGAAAATGTTATCCTTTACATATACACTTAATTAGCTTTGGAAACTTATATTTACATAGAATATATATATTTCTCATAATTGAGTGTGTTTTTACAAGCCCATCAGGATTGCAGGAAAATACTTTTTTACTAAAGCTTCTAAAGGAAACACAGTTTAATCATCATCCTTCCCTCAATCCGCTCCTGCCGCCTGTCATTTCTCCCTCCTGTATTTTGTGCTTTAATTAATTACTTAATTATTTAATGTGTATGGCTATTTTTGTCTGCATGGATGTGCATACACCATGTGTCCCTGGAGGCCAGAAAAGTTGGTTGGAATTCCTGGAACTGCAATTTGACATGGTTGTGGTGGCCACACGGGTGTGGAAATAGGAACCCTAGTCCTCTGGAAGAGCAGCCAGTGCTCCTAACCACTGAGCCACCTCTCCAGCCCCCCTTCCTATATTTTTTGAGATAGGATTTTACTATGTAGTCTAGGCTGGCCTCAAATTTGTGATCTCCCTGCCTCAAGGCCCTGACTGCATGCTGCCATGTATGGAAATATGGTTAACTTAAAAACCACGTACAAGGAAGAAAGTATTCCCACCCACAGTGCCTAGTGTGTGTACTGGTATGCCTTTAGTTCTCACACACAGGAGGCAGAGGCAGGGGCATCTCTTAGTTCCAAATCCAGCCTAAGTCACTGACTCAAAGAGCAAACCAAAATGACGTTTAGAGGACTTTTATAAATAATTGATGAATGCCAGGTGGTGGTGGCACACGCCTTTAATCCCAGCACTCGGGAGGCAGAGGCAGGCGGATCTCTGTGAGTTCGAGGCCAGTCTGGTCTACAGAGTGAGTTCCAGGAAAGGCGCAAACCCTGTCTCGGGGGAAAAATTGATGAACAAGACTTTTTTCTATTTTCTAAACATTAGAAGTAAAATGCTGGGATTGGTTGCACGTGGGTTTTGTCTAGAGAGCAGAGAAATATTTGTAATACTGTTTATAATAAAAAAGCTCAGCAAAAACTTCATAAAGGAAAAATCCTATGAAACAAAGTAAAAATGAAAAAGAAAAATGCTCTCTCATTAAAGTAAATTAGATAAAGTAAAGATTACACAAGAGAAATTAAAATATAAGGCAGGCTTTCCAATATCTGAGGTAATGGTAACCATAAAAATGTCCCATCATATCTTCTAAAATCTATACAGATCACCTGGCAGTGGTAGCACACGCTTTTAATCCCAGCACTCAGGAGGCAGAAGCAGGAGGATCTCTGTGAGTTCAGGCCAGTCTGGGCTACAATGCAAGTCCCAATTAAATGTTTTCCTTTGTAAGAGTTGCCATGGTCATGGTGTCTCAGCAATAGAAATCCTAAGTAAGACAGGGTTTATTCAGCTTACACTTCCACAGCACTGTTCATCACTGAAGGAAGTCAAGACAGGAACTCAAACAGGGCAGGAACGTGAGCCAGAAGCCAGAGTGCGAATTCCTGGCTTGCTCAGCCTGCTTTTCTATAGAATCCAGGACCATCAGCCCAGGGATAAGATCACCCACAATGGACTGGGCCCTCCCCCAAAAAAATCACTAATTAAGAAAATGTACCTATAAATTCCGAGTTCAGGTTTTTTTAATTTAAATTTTGTCTTATGCGTATGGATGTTCCCGGCATGTATGTCTGTACACCATGTGTGTGCAGTGCCCTTAGAGATCAGAAGGCATCCGATCCCCTAGAACTAGAGTTACAGAGTGTAAGTTATGCTGTAGGCACTGAGAATTCAGACTGCCATCCTCTGGAAGAGCAGCAAGTGCTCTTAACCACAGAGCCATCTCTCTACCCCCGAGTACGTTTCTGTAACTATAAACTATTATATGATGCGCAGCATTTTGCTCTGATCTCTAAAGCATAAGGACATGATGCTGTGGCATACTGTCAAAGCTTGCTCACCTTTGCTGAGGAAACAATCTGCTTGGCCTGGCGTCTGGACAGATGATCAATCGTCCTCACTAGCACTTCGGGATCGGCATTGGCTAAGTGCACTACGCTTTTGTATCCAGCACTGTACAACTGTTTTGCTCGACCCTAAGGTATTGAAGAAAAATCAGTACTGTGAGTTTTGGGATTATTGAAAAAATCCTCAAGCACCAGACAGGAGTAGATGAAGGTAACAATGCAAACACGCAGCGGACCCAGCAGAAGACTGCAGGATTTAAGGGTGTGTTTGGGAGTCGGAGCTGACTCGGGAGTTTTCCCACAGCGGAAGTCAGCGTGTGTGCTAAACCCAGGAGCCGGAACCAGTTAGGCGCTCCGGAGAGCAGCGCCTCATGTCTTCAAGTTCTAGCCCAGGCCTTCAAACACAACCCAGGAGCATGAAGGTGGCCGTGCAGATGTGCTTCCTAAGGATGAAGAACTGAAGACGGCAGAGGCGGAAAGGCTGACAAGCGGCCAGGACCCTTTCTCCCGTCTTAGGGAGTGTGAATGCCTCCCTGCCACCCACATATCACTGCGCCAGGTACCAACTGACAGAGGGTAACTCTTTACTCCAGTGGAGAGGGAGGAGGGGCTGTGGCTAAGAGGCAGGATATACATCCTTAGGGTTTTTTTAAAAAGATTTTATTTATTATGTATACAGTGTTCTGTCTGCATGTGTACCTGCAGGCCAGAAGAGGGCGCCAGATCTCATTACAGATGGTTGTGAGCCACCATGTGGGTGCTGGGAACAGGACCTCTGGAAGATCAGTCAGTGTTCTTAACCTCTGAGCCATCTCTCCAGCCCAAGCCCAGCTTTTTATAACTGAGATCTTTCACTGTATTTGTTTCTCAATTAGCAATGGCTTTCTGGCAGGTCATCGCAGTATTTTATTTAAAAAGAAAAAAAAAGAATTCTGGGTGATCTGGTCTGGGATCAACTGGGTCTTATCTAGGAGGTCTGCAGGGTGGTCTCCTGGAAGGAAGACCCACGGGGAAGTCCCTCCCCTGGAGCAGGCAGCAGCCCAGATAGAAAGGGGTCTGAGGGGAAGCAGGGATGCTCTGCCTGCCATCTCTGCTCTCCATTGCGGAGTGCATCTACCCTGCTGCCGCTGCCGTTGCCGCTGCCGCCATCCCTCACTGATAAGAAACCCAGCTTCTTCAGCCTTCCACATGAAGACGGCAGCTCTCCAGGAATCCCCAGGCTTTCCACACCAGACTGGGACTGCTGCGCATTCAGTCTCAGGGACTGAGCAGCCTCCAATGTGGAGACTTCCACCGGGGGACTACCCAGCGACATTAGCCAGTCAATCGCACTGATTCTATCAGTTCTGTTCCTCTACTGAACCCGGAGCAATGAGACTCTTTCTATTACCCATTCTGCAGTAACACTTCAGAAAATGGTAAAACCTAATTTTCTATTAGCAGAAATAACCTGAGCTGGGGAACCAGGAAAAGGCTGACCTCCAGGACCCCGGTCACTTCCATGAGCGGGATTAGCTCCGCCTTCGCGCAGTACGTCAGTTTCTTGGTAAGTTCTACGAACAGGGCTCTGTAAACCCAAAATTCCTCCAGCTCCTGAGAAGACAAAGATATATCAAATGTTAAGTAAGTTACCTCTAAGTTTTTTCTGAAGTTTGGGTATAGGGAGGGGTGAGGATGGTCCCAAGTACAATTACAAGGAGGCATGGTAGACCTTGGGATCTTCATGAACTCGTTTTTGGAGGAGGAAAAAGATTAAAAATAAAAAACCAAGTTATTTCTAATCAAAATTACAGGAGTGGATGTATGGCTTTGTTTGTCAAGTGACTACAGTTTTTACGTCTGGGAATTATCCCAGAGACAAAGTATTAAATAAGGAAAGATTCAAATGCAATGTAATATTCAACGAAACTTTTTCTAAGCTAATAAAAACAGGAAACATGAATCCCAAGCATTAAACATGGTTTGGAGGCTATCATATCAACTTATCTTTTTAAGATATATACTTGAGGGTTGGGGAGCTGGCTCTGGGTGAAGTGTATGCTGCAAAGCATGAGCACCCTCAGCACCCACTTAAATGTCATGCAGTGGCGTACGTTTGTGACCCCAGACCGTATGTCTGTGTGGGTGTGTAGCCAAAATGGTGAGCTCCAGGTTCAGTGAGAGACCCTGTCTCAAAACGTAACATGGAGAGACAACTGAGGAAGATACCTCTGATGTTGACCTCTGACCTCTACATGCAATTGTGGCAAGTGCACACACATGCACCCACACACAGTGTGTACCCACATCACCCCCCACTCCCGCGGTTGAGGTTGAGATGTTCAGTTTAGTATACACTGCAAACACATACACTAAACATATGTTTGAAATGTTCATTTGTAAAGGTCCCTTTCTAGGCTTTGGGTATCACCATAAGAACATGTAATGTCACCCTGCAGTCACCGAGAAAGCAACCACTGTGAAAGATGCTGTAGACCAACCAGACAGCCAATGCTGAGCTACCCTGGTGTGGGCCTTCCTGCTACATGGGAGAAACTGCACAAGTTTTCACTATCAATTCACTGTAGTTAAAAATCATCTTCACTAATACAGCCGCCGTACAATCTTACACCGTTTACACAGCTTCCGAACAGAGAACAGAGTTAAAGATTCTAAAAAACATACACTAATCATCCTTCATTAGCACATATGGTACAGTTAATTATACACATGCATGGACTACAGAGCTTTAAGATAGGAAAGAGAGAAAACTGAAATTAAAACCTGGCAAAAACAGCTTGTATGATATGTGAATTAAAAATTATTTAGGTAGCTAAGACTGGTAAGATTTGCTGTGCTATTTAAGGAAATTCTACAGTTTTCTAGTTTTAGGCTAATCTACTTCAAATGCATATATAAAGTGTGTATACACACACACACACACACACACACACACACACACACACACACACACACACATATATATGTAAAACCCCTGTATTTGATGTAGACCCCTAGCCTGTCTGCCAGACACTAGAAGCAAATGTGCACATCACTGTGGCTGTCCAGAAAACATGGTACGGAGTAATCACACGGCAGCCGATGAACTTGGGTGACTTACCAAACCGACCATCACTCATGAGTCACACACAGAAGCCACAGGTTCTAACGGACAGCCTGGAGCTAGCAGTGGTCCTGGGACCAGGCTAACTCTGCACCTTCTACTTACTTAAGAGTTTTAGTTGATCCAGTAATGTCTGCGTCATTTCCAGAAGCTCACACACAGTGATCTTGTAACCAGGTGGAAACAAAGAAACGCTTGAGATAAATCCACACGCTTTGAAATAACACAGTAACTCAGCAGAGGGGAAAGTCTGACAGAGATCAGCAGGACCCATGGCACACTTAACTGAATTACCTCACAGAAATGTAACACACAGGATGAGAATGAAGCAGCTCCCGTGAGCAGATTTTGTATGTGTCCTCGGGGCATGTTAAATTTCTCAGACACGCTCCAAACGTTGGTCTCTTTCAGCAGGGAATAAAGGACAAAAGACAGATAGAGCCTGTTGACAATGTTCTTATCCACCTTCTGGAAAGACACAATCAAATAAACTTAGTTGGGAATGGGCAAAAGGTAAAGTGAATGAGACTATCCCACAGGTCAGCAAGGAAGGAATGAGTTCACAAAAGCAGCGTGCACCTCATATCAGCTCTCCCATTTTTCTAGTCATAAGGAGATGGGGTAAAGCGGTTTCCGGTGTAAACTACACTCCCTTCTGCAGGGGCCGTGGACTGAAAGGCTCAAGCTCTGGCACCCGTAACTGCCGAGCCGGGAAGAGGACCTTTGCAGATGCGTTAGTTCAGGACTTGTAAATGACGCCGCCATCCAGGATTCACCATGGGCCCTGAACTTGCTGACTGGAACCCGCATAAAATGAGAGGGCAAGGAGACACAGAAGTCAATGAAAAGCAGGGCTCAGGGCAGAGATGTGCCTGTGAGCCAAGAAGCTGCCTCTCCCGAGCCACACAGCTAGGTGAGAGCATGAGAATTCTTGCAGCATACCCAGTGTTGCCCATGCCTTGATCAGATCCAGCCTGAGCTCGAGGAACTGAGCCAGGGCCTCACGTATTTGAAGGGAGTGCTCTATCACTGAGCAGAAACCCCGGCTGGTTTCTGTGTTGAAGTCACCTGTTGGTAGTGGTTGTTTACAGTGCCATTAGAAAATGGACATGAGCCGGGAGGTGGTGGCGCATGCCTTTAATCCCAGCACTTGGGAGGCAGAGGGCAGGTGGATCTCTGAGTTCAAGGCCAGAGAAATCCTGTCTCAAAAAACTAAAAAAAAAAAATAATAATAATAATAAAATAAAAGAAAATGGACATGAGGAGGGAAGCAGGTGTGCGGGAGGCACAGAGGTCCCCGTGCTCACGGAGAGGCACTAGGGGAACCAGGAGTGTTACACACACAGGGTTGTCTCTTCAAGGACAGACAACCTGTTCTGTGTGTATAACCTGTTTTATTCACAGAAGGCTGGGGGCAGATGTGCTTAGTAGCCT
This sequence comes from Peromyscus californicus insignis, assembly GCF_007827085.1. Classification (NCBI taxonomy): domain Eukaryota; kingdom Metazoa; phylum Chordata; class Mammalia; order Rodentia; family Cricetidae; genus Peromyscus; species Peromyscus californicus. The sequence continues at coordinate 91,170,767 of NW_026294424.1, forward strand.
GGTGACTTTGTGCTTATTGCGAGCTTGTTTTTCTCAGTCAATCTACAGGACCCATATTTATGGAAGATGCCACATGTACTTTACAAAGTGCTTTGATGTAGCCACGTTGTGCACACAGGATTGAGTTGTCACTAGGAACATTTTCACCAAATTGTGATGTACTTAATTAAATATGCCTAAAATAAACCACTCGGGGTCAGACTCTCAAAGTTTGAACCAACACTGACTATGGAGTCACGAACTAGCTTCTTGCCTCCCAGGGATCAGTGGAAGGTGGAAGACCACCACATTGACTGTGCCATTTGTAAACTGCATTTGCATGTGAATGGAAGCTAGACAAACACATGTAGCTAAGTGGTAAACTTGTCTACACTATAAACTGCAAGGAAATATGCTATGGCTTCCACATGGTCATGATGCTCAGTGTCCCAAAACGGAAACAGAGAGACCAGAAAAGGCTTCCTGGGTTGGAAGTTTCCCTTCTGTGATTCTATTTTTGCCAGTGGCGTCCGAGATTTTATTTTTTGTGCAGAGACTCTCATCACCAGTATCAAGTTAACTTAAACAATTTCATAGATGGACTTGAAAGAGAAACAGTAGTTATAAACTACAACATTAGTCGGGCATGATGGTGTACCTATAATCCCAGCACCTGGAGCCTTGGTAGGAGGATCAAGACCTGAGTTACATTGCAAGTCCCTGTCTGAAAAGAAAACAGAAATAAGATACAGAAAAGAATATTGAGATAAATGCTAGGTATCAGTGGATTTGAGTTACAGAATCACCGCGTATATAATGGACCATCCTTTAAAAACCATTAAGCTGAAAAAGTATATTGAATACTGGGTAGGCAAAGATAGCATTTTAATTTGCCATTTTTAATGTGCTTTTACCATTAACTATAAATTGAGTTAATGGAGGTTTTGCTTAGAATGTAATTCCAGAGCCAGGAAAAATGACAGAATTATTAAATGGCCGGATGGATGCTCTAATGATAATTTCAAGCGGTTGCAAGAAATGTCAATAATAAGGGGTAGGGGCCGTGAGAGGCTCAGTGGGCGGGGCCGTGAGACGGCTAGGTGGGTGAAGCCCTTGCTGTGCACCTGAGCTTGGTTGCTGGGACCTACATAAAAGGGAGTGAGGGACCACACCAGAGTTGTTCCCAGACCGCTCACACGTTAAGAGACAAAGTTTTAAAGGAGTAGGTGTGGGTTGGGGTTTTCTTTTCTCAAATTGTATTTGTGTGTGTGACTATGTGTGACTATGAGTGTGTGTGCATGTGTGCCAGGGGGCCCACGAGGAAGTCGGGGGTCAACTTTTGGAAGTGGTTCTCTCCTTCCACTTGTGGAGGCTCCGAGGCTCTTGTCTCTGGCATGCTGTGTGGTCTAGGCTAACTCAGGCTTTCAGGGACTCTGAGGATCAGGCTCAGGCTGGGAGGCCTGTGTGGCAAACACATTTTCCATTTCCACTGGGCTGTTTGCCTGCCTAACTTTTTCTTTTTTAATGTGAAAAAATAAATTACGTATTAAGTAAATACTACTTTTTTGTTTGTTTGTTTTTGTTTTTGAGACACGGTAGCCTTTGGCTGTCCTGGAACTCGATCTGTAGACCAGGCTGGCTTCGAACTCAGAGATCTGCCTGCCTCTCCTGAGTGCTGAGATTAAAGGCATGCACCACCATTTTTTTTTTAAGAATTTGAAATAGTGGTATGTTTAAACTATTAGGCTAGTAAATATTTAATTATCACAAAACAAACATTGACTATATTATATTAAAATGTACCACAGTTAAATTCTAGATGCAAATTTTAAAAGATGCCTTATTCTATGGAGATTTTGTATGTGGTATTATTTAGTAATTAGCCCCAAATTAGTATGATTTTGATTTTACTTTACATTGTAGAGGTTAATACAAAAGTTTAAGAAATATTTGTATTCAGCATTTTGAAAATCTAAGCATAGTCAATTCTAAAGTAAAAGATCATATCTGAACATTGTAAAGTCTTTTTTTCTTTTCTTTTTTTTTTTTTTTTTTTTTTTTTTTTTTTTTTTTTTTGTTTTTGGTTTTTTCGAGACAGGGTTTCTCTGTGTAGCTTTGCGCCTTTTCCTGGAACTCACTTGGTAGCCCAGGCTGGCCTCGAACTCATTTTTTTTTTAAAGATTTATTTATTTTGTATAGAGCATGTATGACTGCAGGCCAGTAGAGGGCACCAGATCTCGTTACAGATGGTTGTGAGCCACCATGTGGTTCCTGGGAGTTGAACTCAGGACCTCTGGAAGAGCAACCAGTGCTCTTAACCGCTGAGCCATCGCTCCAGCCCCTTGTTTGTTTTTTAAAGACACAGTTTCTTTGTGTAACAGCCCTGGCTGTCCTCGAACTCAATCTGTAGACCAGGCTGGCTTCGAATGCACAGAGATCTGAAGATCTCACACTCATACTCCTCTGCCTCCAGAGTGCTGGGTTAAAGGCGTGCACCACCACCGCCTGGCTTGTGAAGTCTTCATTTCAGGCTACTGAACTGCATGGGACAGCTGCAGCATTCGGTACAGATCAGAGGGAAAGCCATTGTCAGTATTTACACTAAAATTAGAGCTGTCTACAGAGACTTAAATATATGTAGGAAATGGTAGGGAAGACAACTAAGTTTTAGTAGAAATTGGAATAACAATAAAATTTAAAAAGGACACAGTGTACTGAGTGGAAAATGATGCTAGCCTAAGGGAACTGACGATTACCAAAGAGTTACTTGGTAGACATTAGCCTGAGCTTTATTTTGTCCCAAGACATGAGGATTATACTATCTGCTTTATAATTAACATATCTCATTATGACATGTTCTATGTATATCAAGAACCATGATCATAACTCCACTCCCTTCTCTTGTCATATTAACGGAATCTGAAAACAGTAAAACGTAAGATACAGCACAAAAGAATCTTAGCTTATCCACTTCAATCTTCTAAAATGCTTTATATACTACAAGGAATAAGTTGGGATCTTTTAGGTTTTTTTTTTTTTTTTTTTTTTTTGGAGACAAGGTCTCACTATGTAGACCAGGTTGGCCCTGAACTCACAGAAATCTGCCTGCCTGTCTCGAGAGAGTATTGTGAGTTTTTTGAGACCAATAAATATCAACAACAACAACATCCAGACCCTCCTGTGCAGAATTTGTAAAATCAAGTAGGACAGTGCATATAAAGCTTCTGGAAAACAATTTATATTGGTTTCTTTAGGGGCTGGAAGCTGAGTGGCAGAATACTCACCTAGTCCACACAAGTATCTGGGTTTCATCAGCACTATACACACACACACACACACACACACACACACACACACACACACACACGCTACATATATAAACCTATACGCATAATATATATTATAAAACATTCATTTCAAAATGGACTTACATACACAGTTATATGACATTGTGCAAATATTTTATAATATAAGACTAACAGATTAATAACTGTTTTTGTTTTTTAAAGACAAGGTCTCACTGTGTAGCTCTGGCTTGCCTGGACTGCACTCTGTAGACCAGACTGGCCTTGAATTCAGAGATCTGCCCGCCTCAGCCTCCAAGTGCTGGGGAACAAAAAGATCAGGCCAGTAAAGGAGATGATGACATACTAATTCTGTTGGGTGGATTCAGTTCATTCTTTAGAAGACATCAACACGCACCTTCCTGATGGCCTGCCCCGACGCCTTCTTCCCAATGAAGCTTTCAGAGATTCCAAGAAGAGCAGCCACATTTTGCTCTGCTGGACTGAGTTGACTGAACTACATGGAAAAGGAATAAATACATGGAAAAATAAAACTGTAGCTCTAAAAGTCTGTCATTTGAGCCAAATCCAGTATTAATTCTGAAGTCACACTTTCATAATTGTAATGGACAAGAAAAAAAAATCCATGACGTTTATTTACAAATATTATGTTTTAAAAATATAGGATCAGAAGGTAACATACTTTAGAGAATTATCAACATAGGTAGAATACTATTTCATCAACACCAGACTGTACATATGATGGTGGTTCCATAAAATTACATGGCCTAGAGATGTCCCAGCTGTCTTGGTGTGTAAGCACACTCTGATGACCTTGTCTCCATCACAGATGACTGTGCATGAAGACATGGTCACAAGTACTTTTTATGGACTGTGATTATATTTTATGTTAGAGTGAGCTCCAAGAGGAAGGAGACAAGAAGGAAGGGTTTGAAAGTAGCTGCGTCATATAGCACCACTTCAAAAACTTATGTAATGACTAAAAATGATACTTAAAGCTGTAGACGGGGGTTGGGAGGGTGGGTTGGGGGTGCAGTTCCAAGGTAGAATACACACTTAGACACAGGCTCTGGGTTCAATCTTTAAAACCATGGGGGTTGGGGGAAGCCAACCACCATTTTGCCTGCTGTAACCTTGTGTGTTTATTCAGCCAGCCTCTTCACAGAAAAAAAAAATCCTAATGCCTTACTTTACCAACTGGTTTTCTTACACACAGGGCCAGCTCTCCTGTGTCACTTGCTATAAAATAAATACTTTCTGTGAAGCTGGGGGATGGCTGTTAGTAAGTTCTGGCTACACAAGCTGGAGGGCCTGAGCTCAACCCCAGAACCCATATAAAAGGCCAGGCGTGGTGGTCCGTGGAGCCCATTTGCCAGTCAGCCTCCACTAGGTGGTGAGCTCCAGGTCCCAGTGAGAGATCCTGTCTAAAAACAAAAACAAACAAGGTGGATGGTTCCTGAAGATGACACCCAAGGTTGACCTCTGACTCCACACGAATGTACAAACATGTACACCTCCTGAACATACACATACACACAAATACATATTTAAATGAACCTGAAAGACATATATATGTGTATGCGCGAATGTCATAATAAGACCCATAGTCTTGTACAATTAATATACAGTAGTGTAAATGGAGAAGAGAGAGAAGCTCTGAGAGATGAGAGGCCCAATTCCAAACACTTCAACAGAGAAGAGGCGACAGCTAATCACGGAGCTGAAAAGCCCTTTTTCTCACCTGCCTGAAGTACACCATCCAGTCAGGCTCAGTCTGGGCAACAAGGTCGTAGGGGGTTGTTAGGTAGACCAGATGGAGAAGGCTTTCCAGTACAAGTCCTTCAAGCCCTTTCTTCAAGTCTCTGTACAGAGTGTCAGAATAGGCCAAATCAATGGCCCCTAAAGAAACACAAACACAAACTCAGGAGGTGACTGGACCCGCTCTCAGCCAGGGGTGTTGTGCCTGCTTGTCCAGCACTCAGATGGCAGACTCGGACGGACGGCAGGGCTGGGGGAAGATCAACCACATCTACCCAGCAGGCTGAGGCCAGACTGCCTCGCGTGAGGCCCAGCACCAAAAGCCAGTTTGGATTAGTCTGAATTTGAACAAATATTTTCAACCTCTCAGAGTTTCAGCTTCCTCAATTTTAGAGACAATAAAGCATAACTGAGTCATAAGTGAGAAACTACATTGAAGATTCGGAATAATTCCTACATAAATAACATGGATGTACATGAAATATACAAAGTTATCTATGATATTAGTCTGTTTGTGCTGTGTATTATAATGAAATAAAAATGAATACTTTGAGAGACTGAAAATAAACAAATACAAAGACTTGTTATCCTTGTTTGCTGAGGACCTCAGCCAGCGTCTCTTGTTCTATACCTGCACTAGAGTTCAGGTCCTAAACTAAATCTGTGTATTAGTTAACTAATATACCAGGAACTTCAAATTCTCTTACTTGTAATGGTTTTGAAGGTTATTTTAATAGTATGTATCAATTTTTAGACAGTTCTGATATTACTACTACTCTATTTTTGGTAATCTAGCAAAAAAAATTTCAATGTGTACTCAAAATAAATTGAGATGCCCACTTTATAAGCCATGTGGCTGTTTATAATTAGGAAAATCATAAACAATGCAAGTGTTTATAAATAAAAGATGATTAAATAATTTATGTTACAGCCCTATTATGGATACTACAGTATAAAAGGAAAGTGAGCCTGGGCTCTTAGTATAGGCCAACATATATATAATCTCAGCTACTTGGAGACGGAGGCAGAAGGATAGCAAGTTCAAGGGCTAGCCTGGTCAACTTAGTGAAACCCAGTTTTAAAAATAAAAGAGCGAGCTGGGAATGCAGCTCAGTGGCAGTGTGCCTGTCTGACATGTGTGATGACTTGGGTTCACTGTATTTTACATGCACAATTCCATTCAAAGGTGAACAAGGTACATACATACACATATGTATCTATGTTGAAAAACAGGTGCCACCTGCCAGGGACACACTGCCCCTGTGTAAACACCAAAGAGATGGCTAACACCACCACTAAGTGACAGGATCCTTTTGGACCACTGTGATGAATGAGGTCAGTGTTGCCTGCCATGTTATGTGGTGGGTGAATATGTTTGGAAGAGTGTATACTGAACTGTGAGCAGAGGGAATTCCTGAGGAGTGGGAATGGGACAGGAGTGTGGGACATCTGAGGATAGTTTTCCTTTGTGTGTGTGTGTGTACATGTGTGCCAGAGGATGGAGGCCAGAAGATGGAGTACGGTTCTTCAGTCATGCTCCACCTTACTTTAAGACAGACTCTTACTGAGCCAAGAGCTCACTGATCTGGCTGGGCCAGTTGGCCAGGAAGCTCCGAGGAGGACCCGGCTGCCTCGGCCTCACTTCTGCTGTGATCGCAGACCCACCCCGCCACGCCTGGATGCTGATGTGGGTGCTGGGATCTGAACTCAGGTCAGTTCTCACACGTGCACAGCAAGCGCTCTACTGAGTCATCTCCCTAACGCCAGATCTTTATGTTTTTTTTTTTTTTTTGGTTTTTCGAGACAGGGTTTCTCTGTGTAGCTTTGCGCCTTTCCTGGATCTCACTTGGTAGTCCAGGCTAGCCTCGAACTCACAGAGATCCGCCTGCCTCTGCCTCCCGAGTGCTGGGATTAAAGGCGTGCGCCACCACCGCCCGGTCAGATCTTTATGTTTTAATGAGCAGACATGGATTATTTTTCAGTAAGTAAATTACAATATACTCACTAAGAAATAAATTCTTTGTTTAGATGTGATCTTTATATTATGCACAAAGCAAGTTCCAGAACAACAGAAATTACTTATTAAAAACTTGTTTTAAGTAATTATTTAAAAACAAAAAACAAAAACAAACAAACAAACAAAAAAAGGGTGGTGGTGGCACATACCTTTAATCCCAGACAGGTGGATCTCTGTGAGTTCAAGGCCTGCCTGGTCTACAGAGTGGGTTCCAGGACAGCCAGGGCTACACACAAAAACCCTGTCTTAAAAAACAACAACCACCACCAAACAACATCTTAAAGCTGTTTATAGCATGTTCTGAGAATTGAAGAAAAACACCCAGAAAGGTGCTATTTGTGGCAGGACTTAAGCTGTGTGTGTTGCTGAGGGAGGGGATTGGGAAGGAGGCATGGCCATCTCCGTCTCCATACACTTGTGCAATTACTTACAATTCAAAGTATTTTTCAACTTCTGAAAGCTGAAGTAGCTTGTGAGATTAATTACTTCTAATATGAAATCACAAATACAATTTAAAGAAAGAAAATCACTGTTTCTATTGTTTCCAATGTATTCCGTTAGAAACTACTGAGATTTAAACTTACCCTTAAAAGAAGCTTGGCCCAGCTTTGTAATACGGAAAGGACACTGTGACTCCTCACAGTCACCACGGCTGTCTCTGTGTAGAAGCCCTTTCTCCGTCAGGCAGCCGAGTGACTCAACAGTTATTTCCCAGAGGCTTTTCTCTTTCAATAAAATCTTCTGCTGAACACCGAAAAATGTACCATTCATAAACTGATATATGTCACCAAGACTTGTTGCGATCTGAAAGAATTCAGGACGTCATTGGAAAATTTACTTTAGTTCAAGGAATGAGATTACTCACTTTCATATCTTAAAGCTATGTGAAGAAAACATCAGCACAAATCTACACAATTAAAAGTTAACAAGAAAAACAACTGAAAAGACATCATCATGTTGGCACTTTTTATGCACATTTTCATTAAAATGCTTTAAAAAGATTATTATTATTATTTTATGTTTTGCTTTGTTTTGAGACAGGGTTTCTCTGTGTAGCCCTGGCTGTCCTGGAACTCACTCTGTAGACCAGGTTGGCCTTAAACTCACAGAGATCCACCTGCCTCTGCATTCCAAGTGCTGGGATTAAAGGTGTACAGCACCACACCTGGCTCCTATTTTATTATTATTAGTTGGATGCCTGTGTGTGTGTGTGTGTGTGTGTGTGTGTGTGTGTGTGTGTGTGGTGAGGTGTGTGCACATCAGTGCAGGTGCCTAGGTGTGAGGTGTGTGCACATCAGTGCAGGTGCCTAGGTGTGAGGTGTGTGCACATCAGTGCAGGTGCCTAGGTGTGAGGTGTGTGCACATCAGTGCAGGTGCCTAGGTGTGAGGTGTGTGCACATCAGTGCAGGTGCCTAGGTGTGAGGTGTGTGCACATCAGTGCAGGTGCCTAGGTGTGAGGTGTGTGCACATCAGTGCAGGTGTCTGTGTGTGTGTGTGTGTGTGTGTGTGTGTGTGTGGTGAGGTGTGTGCACATCAGTGTAGGTGCCTGTGTGTGGTGAGGTGTGTGCACATCAGTGCAGGTGCCTGTGTGTGGTGAGGTGTGTGCACATCAGTGCAGGTGCCTGTGTTTGTGTGCACATCAGTGCAGGTGCCTGTGTGTGTGTGGTGAGGTGTGTGCACATCAGTGCAGGTGCCTCTGTGTGTGTGTGTGTGTGTGGTGAGGTGTGTGCACATCAGTGCAGGTGCCTGTGTGTGAGTTGTGTGCACATTAGTGCAGGTGCCTGTGTGTGTGGTGGTGTGCACATCAGTGCAAGTGCCTGTGTGTGTGGTGAGGTGTGTGCACATCAGTGCAGGTGCCTGTGTGTGTGAGGTGTGTGCACATTAGTGCAGATGCCTGTGGAGGGCAGAGGCGTTGGATCCCTGGAGCTGGAGTTACAGGTGCCTATAAATCACCGGATGTGGGTGCTGGGAACTGAACTTGCGTCCTCTGCAAGAACAGTACTGGCTCTTAACGTCTGGGCCATCCCCCAGCCCCCAAACGCTGTTTGGTTTTTATACTATCTCCAAAGCTGTGCTGTTTGATCTCCCCAGCCAGTCTCCCCAGCTCCACTCAGACTCCTTTGGAATCCTCTCTTCATCCACTTCTAGCTCCCCATGGAAGCATCTTTCAGGTCTAAGAACTGCATTAAAAAGGAAACATGGAAAATACAGCTAAAAGAATCCACATGACAGCGTCAGGCAGCGCTTTGCCAGAAGGGTCGCCTTCCTCCTTCGGCCTTTCTCTCCTCGTCAGCCCTGGGTTCCATTCCTTCCCCTCCTCCCCTGCTGTCATTTACAACTTACAAAAGCGATCCCAATATCCTGCACTTGCTATTCAGATGTAACACTCACTCTGAATTAGATCCACTTTTATTAGCCAATTTCACCAAAATCAGCATATTAAAATATGATCGATCAATAGTGCACTCTTACAATTCTGATGATACTTCAATGGGAATATTTAAGTAATCATTTTATATTAAACCAATATAAGGGATAATAAAAATATTATGGGGCATTCATTTTTCAATTGCTCCTCTCTTTCCTCTTATTAACCATCATTTGTAATATTCAATCAAGCTCAAATGCACTTATAAGATATTCTAGAACTGATACTCAGTTTGTGGATCACTAACGTACTTAAGCTTCTGTGGTGGTTTGAGTAAGATGCTCCCCATGGTCTCAGGTGTTTGAATGCTTGGTCTCTAGTTGGTAGTGCTGCTTGGGTGGGGCCTTGCTGGAGGAGTATACCACCGGGGGTGGGCTTCGATGGTTTATATGTCACACTCCATTCCCATTCAGAGCCCTCTGTTTACTGCTTGTAGTTTGAGATGTGAGCTTGCAGCTTCCAGCTCGAGGACAGGTCTGCCACCTGCTGGATCCTAGTCCCACCATTATGGACCCTAACCCTCTGGAACCATAAGCCCAAATGAACTCTTTCTTCGACAAGTTGTCTTGGTCGTGGTGTTTTATCTCAGTAATAGAAATAACTAAGTTTCCATGCTGCTTCTCTCCTGACCATCACAGCTGATGCGGTAGAAGGCTGGGTAGAGCAGGTGCAAGGGGCGTCTCTGCCTGACTCACCGACCTGTCTTCATGTCATCTTCCCACTCCTCTCTGGGAAGCCTGGCCACGATTTAAACCTGGGCCGGCCTCTGTCTACCTTTGGACTACTCCAAAGTCAAGTCCGTTAAAGCATTTATTGAGTGCCAATCACATGCCAAGTTGGTGTAAGGCACTGGAATGCAATGGTCGCAATAGAAACATAAGCCCCGCCTTTTCAGGGCTTTAGAGCAGGGGATGTTATTAGTCAAATAATAGTAACAAAAACATGACCTAAAACTGAAACATGACCTCAAACTGATCGGTGCTGTTAAAGGACTGGAATGCAGTTCTGCAAAGGAAATAACAGACTGACTCAGAGGTGTAGGGAGGCATCCCCAAGGAAGATGGGCAAACAGCACATCTAGGGAGCATTAAGGTCTTAGTGCACCTTACCTTAGAGAAGCGTAAACAAAAGCCAGGGTTTCTGGAATGGAGAGCAAAAACCATGCAAGAGACTGGACTGGAGAGACAAGCTGAGGCCGCATTAACCAGGCACCAGGAGGAGAAATCTGGGTTAATATTCTTTTCCTTTGGGTTTCTGTTTTATTTTTAAGACAGGGTCTCATGTAGCCCAGCTGGTCTTCAACTCCTGATTTGTCTGCCTCCACTTCCTAGGGGCTGGGACTACAGGTATATGACCACTATCCCAGGTTTTGGGTTATTTTTTTCAAAGATCGAGTCCTAATATGTAGCCTTAGCTGGCCTGGAACTCACAAAGGTCTTCTTACCTCTGTCTCCCAAGTGCTGAGATTAAAGATGTTGTGGAACATGCTTGGGTTCAATTTTTATAGCAACAGGAAACCACTGACAAAGTGGAAGTGGAAAGAGTGACATGTGCACTCCTATTTTGTAACTACTCCATGTGAAGCATCACTTGGAGGGGATGTGGTAGGCCAGGCAGTGCATGCAGGGAGCCATCAGAAGACAGGAAAACGAGGATTCAGCAAGGGACACAGGAATGCAGTGCATTCAGGTCTACAGTTGAGAGCAGCCTATTGCTCTTTGCTTCCAATTCAACGTTTGTAAAATAGAAATTATACTTAGTTCAAGGATTTGAGTCCTTAAGGTGTTTATCAGGGTATCTGAAACACGGCTGTGATAAATAACCGGGGCTCACTGAATCTCACAATGCAACTGTTCTGTTCCCTTCCTGGAGTTTCCTGCCCTTCCTGTCATCTGTGTCTCTTGGGATACCCACTTCCATCCTCTGAGCCTCTGACCTCGGACTGTACAAGTCACAAGTATTGACTGGTATCAGAGCCCTTGTTCTTACCAAGTCTCTATAACAACTGTTATGTACCTGATGGCATGCTCCTCTACTACCCCAGTCAACACCAATGGTTTGGGGCAACTCTTGCCTCTCAACAATCCACTCTTCAGTATCTTCAGCCTTCTCCAGACTTACAGCATCCGGCCTATTACCCAGGTCACAGCCCTTCTCCAGAGTTACAGCATCCGGCCTGCTGACTATTACCCACCTCACATTAAGCTTTCTTTTCTTGCCTTCTACTCTACCTAGGATGACTTATTGCTTCCTTCTATATCTAGTCAGGGTTTCTCTTTCAACCTCAATGCTAATTCTTCTTCTTCCTTTAGACTTTCATGATTCTAAGTGGCCAGGTGATACTGTAATGATATTCATCTGCAAGGTACCAAACTTGTGGTATCTCTCTGTTATGCCTCACACTTTTACTTCCATGTTCATAGTAATGAGGACAGGCTATATGATGAGCTAAGAACAGTGATTCTGCAGTAAGAAAATGCTAATTCAAACTCTGGCTTTTACTACTTTGTGGCTAAATATACTTGGGCACAAGGGCTAAGTTTAGTTAACTCAAGAATAAATCTAAAAGAATAACCCTACAAAATCTAATTCCTAATCTCATTATTTTTCATACTTGATAAAGACTGTACAAATCTCTAAGATAACGTGAAAATACTGTAAGTGAAAATGCACTTACTACACCTAGCCTACAGAGCCTCATAACTTGGTAACATTCTGCTCTGTAGGGCATCAGCTGCTGCCCTACATGTTTGCAGAGCTGGGGCTTGCTACAGCCGTCCAGCATAAGGTGACGGTATTGTACCACAGGGTTACAGGCACACTTCTGTTTTAGTGTGAGCAGAAGTGATGGGTTGTCATATATGATCCATTGTTTCACAGCTTCCACAATACTGTCTCCTAGAAAATAACTTTTGGGAGGTATCAGTTATTATCTGATTTCCTATATTTCCTCTAACTGAAGAACTAAAAAGACTCAGATTATTTTTGAAAAACAATTCATTTATTTTTATTTTAAGTGCATTGGTGTTTGCCTGCATATATTTCTATGTGAGGGTGTTGGATCTCCTGGAAATGGAGTTACTGACAGTTGTGAGCTGAAATGTGGGTGCTGGGAACTGACTCCAGGTCCTCTGGAAGAGCAGCCAGTGCTCTTTAATTCACTGAGCCATCTTTCCAGTCCCAGATTTAGATTTTTTACATCATAGATTGTTCTTTTTCACATTACATTAGAAGTTAACATTTTTTTTATATTTTATAATTTGCCTGAATTTTTAAAAATCTCTATTATCTCAGGTAATAGTTGTCATATTTAAGAAGACCCTTAAAAATACCTTCAAACCAATTAAAGACAGAAACAAACTCTGGATTCCTTTGGTGAATTCCTCAACAAGATGGCTGTAGCAGTTTTCCAGGGGTCCATTTATCAGTTCCAGGACCTATAAAAGTTAAAGCAGTATTATCTTTTGTGCTGTTACTAATGCTCAACAATGTTCCACATAAAGGCCTAACACTTTGTACAGATCCTGGGAAGCCCCAGACTCCTCCAAAGTCAAAACAAAATCATATCACAAAAAACAAAAGAGCAAGAATTAACAGATGTTCTATAAAATAAGAACAGAAAAATATTTTTCATTGTCTGAAATCTATAAAAATATTTGAACCTCTCTTTTGAAGTCTTAATCATACAGGAGGATATATCATTTAAGGAACAGTGGTAATTAGTTTTTTTTTTTTTTTTTTTTTTTTTTTTGGTTTTTCGAGACAGGGTTTCTCTGTGTAGCTTTGCGCCTTTCCTGGAACTCACTTGGTAGTCCAGGCTGGCCTCGAACTCACAGAGATCCGCCTGGCTCTGCCTCCCGAGTGCTGGGATTAAAGGCGTGCGCCACCACCGCCCGGCGGTAATTAGTTTTTAAGAGATGATTTCATGTAAGGGCTAGGCCAATGACCAAGAAAGACAAACAGACAGACAGACAGGGCAGTACAGAAGTCTGGGCAGATGGAGCACTACCTGCTGCTTGTCTTTTTCTTGAAGCAGAAGAATACTCTCGCCAACGGTGTCGATCCCAGCACGGCCAGCCCTGCCAATCATCTGCTTATACTGATTCCTCCTTAAGAACTCTCGAGCCACATAGGGGGCTCTTAAGATGACTCTATGGACGGTATAAAATTAAAACTGATCCTCTATGTCAATAACACTACTTTTTAAACACAATTCCATTTTATCTACCTGTTATTAATGTTAGCTTTAAATAAAACTCCATTTACAGTACATCTTTGATGTCCTAGGTTCTTGAGTATATCTTCTGTAATTCTTACAAAATAATTAACAATACCCTCCTTTTCTTTTCTTATGAAGGAATTAGCTGAAGTCCAGGAAGTGGCTTATCTTGAGCCACGAGGTGAGTTAACGCCACAGCCATCACTTACACTCAAGTCTCAGTAGTGGAGAGGCCGATGAGCAGCAATGCTCTACAAGCATCTTGACCTTATACCTGGAACTGAAAGATCTGGCATGGACCACCACTGATGCTTCCAATTTACGAACTGTTACTATCTTTAACTGTAAGGCATTGCAGACTTCAACTGGGCTGAGTCTACGAAAACAGCAATTTCAGTCCTGCTCGGGTATAAAGTAGTCTGCAGTCAGACTCTTCAAAGGGAACATAAGAGTCTATCACTGCCTACAGATTACCACCCTCTGCATTTATAGATCTCAACACACTGTTTAATGCTTGAAGAAAACAAACAGAAAAGAAGTAACGAGAACACACACAATAAACGACTAAATACAATAAATAAAAATAGGGAACGGTAAAGACGTTTGAAAAATTGTAAATAGTGTCCACAGAAAATCCCAGGGGGAATCACAGCCACTGTAGTAAAGCAGACCGCTACAAGAAGTATAATACAAGAGAATTCTTGGAAATTTAAAATTCATTTAAATCTAAAGAAATAATGAATGAATGTAACTAATAGAATAGTAAAAAACTAACTTTTTATATTCTGATAATTCCATACATGTATAAAATGTATTGCCATTGTATCCATTTATTTCCACACCCTCTGATCCAATCTAACTGGGGCTAAACTCCTACTTCTGTGTCTTAAAAATATAGATTTGGGGGTGGTGGTACTGGAGTGATTTGGGGGTGGTGGTACTAGAGTGATTTGGGGGTGGTGGTACTGGGGTGATTTGGAGGGGGTGGTACTAGAGTGATTTGGGGGTGGTGGTACTGGGGTGATTTGGGGATGGTGGGACTGGGGTGATTGGGGGGGTGGTACTGGGGTGATTGGGGGTGGTGGTACTGGGGTGATTTGGGGGGTGGGACTGGGGTGATTGGGGGTGGTGGGACTGGGGTTTGAACACAGGGCTCTCTTGGTGTTAGGCAGCACTCTGCTTCCCAGCCTACTAAGAAACCTGGATTTTATAGGGAAGGTAAAACTGGAGGAGAAATATGCAAAGGAGAGCCGACAGCTCAAACCACACGTCTTTGCCCCACTCAAGCCAAAGTCACAAGAGAAGACCATAGAGATGACGGAGGATGAAATACAGAAACGACTACCAACAGTTCTAAGATGAAGAAAACCATGGCGCTCACGACGCAGCCCTCGTCAAGCCCTAACTGAAGACAGTAAGCTGGATTGTTGGCAATCACACCATCAGGCTGCTTGGGTTCCAGTCTTGGCTTTGAACTCATTTACCTGATGGGACATTCAACTAGTTAATGACTTAATAGATTTTAATTCTATAAAATGTCAGTCATAAATTGTGAGGGTTGAATACATAAATACATGTTCAGCAGTTAGGTGCCGGGGGTGGGAGATGGCGATGTGGGAACAGGAGGGAATAACACACGACAGTAATTAGTATAATTAGACACCACGAGGAAAATTCAAGGGAAAGTCTAAATGCTGTTGGAGGGACAGCTCCACGGACAAAGGCACTTGCCTCCAAGGCTGACGACCTGTGCTCTATCCCCAGGACCCACATGGCGGACGGAGACAACCAGCTGCCTCCTGACTCGCAAAAGCTGTCCTCCAACCTCCACAGTCACACTGGGACATGCATGCTCTACCCCACAATATAAATAAATAAAATGAAGAAGTAAAAAGTGTTGGCGAGGAGAAACTACAAACCACACAGAAGCCAGAAGCTGGCTCCACGCTGAGCATGGCGCTGCTGCAGGCTTTAATCCCCGCACTTGGAGGCAGGGGCAGGGGGATTTCTGTGTGTTCAACGACAGGTCTCCATAGCGAGTTACAGACCAGCCAGGACTACACAGTGTGACCGGTGTCTAAACAGGTAAGTCGATAAATATGAACACAGGGGGTGACAGCACAATTAAAGACTATGACACTGAGACTGTCTTAAGTATGCCCAGCAGGAAAGTATGCTTTTGACAGTCACAAAAATTTTGTGAATAAATTATTTGCTAGAAAAAACCTACAGTCATGAATTATAAAGAGAAGTCAGTTTTATAAGTTTGGTAATATGTGAAAAGGTAACTGAGGTCTGATTTTAAGAAGCTATTGCATTCAGGCTGGGCAGTGGTGGCATGTGACTTTAATCCCAGAACTCAGGAGGCAGAGGCAGGAGCATCTCTGAGTTCCAGGCCAGTCTGGTCTACAGAACGAGTTCCAGGACAGTCAAGGGTACACAGAGAAACCCTGTCTCAAACAACAACAGAAGCTACTGCATTCAGATGGCTTTAATCAGCCTCTCTCCTGTGGATTGAACACGGGGCCTCATAGATGTCAGACAAGGCTCTAACCACTGAACTCCACCCCCAGACTGGCCTTCCAAATCAAGTCATGCCTCTAATCCCAGCACTAGGAAGGAGGCTGAGGCAGAAGGATTCCCTCCAGTTGGAGGCCTGGGCTACAGAGACCCTACCTCACAAGATCAAAACACAAAGAGACAAACACATGAAAGGACGGGGGCACAAAAGGGCGGAGTCTAATGTCAGGAAATCTGCTTCTTCATTAAAATGTTAAAGGAAACAAACCGACGAGCTCGGCAGAGGAAAGCGGCTGATGACTCTCACCTGCGTGCTGGGAGATTGACCCCCGCCGCCAGGGTGGATGTGCAGGTGAGAAGGCAGAGCACGCCCGTGGAGTAGGCCTCTTCCAGAAGCTTCCGTTCATCCCCAGTTAGACCGCTGTGGTGATAGGCAACTCCGAAGGGGATGGTGCGCTTCAAGACAGGGCACACTTTACCACCGCCCACGTTCCTCAAGTTTTTAATCACTTCACATTTTTCTTTCTCTCTGTGGTTTAGATAATCCCTAGAAAAACAATCCGTTAGATAAAAGAGCCTGGCACTGGAGAGATGGCTCCGCAGTTAGGAACACTGACTGTTCTTCCAGAGGACCCAGGTTCAGTCCCCAGCTCACAACCACTTGTATCTCCAGTTCCAGGGGATCCAGTACCTTTTTGTGACCTCTGAAGACATCAGGTGCACACACCGTGCACCCGTGTGTATGTGTGTGTGTGTGTGTGTGTGTGTGTGTGTGTGTGTGTGTATGTGTGTGTATGTGTGTGTATGCAAGCACCCATACTCATAAAATAAATAAATCTTTAAAAGGAAGAAATATGAGCCCTTGAATTATAGTTAGAAAGTGCTTACCATTTTTCTTTTACTACATTATGTTAACATCCCTTTTAGTTATGTATTATTTTTTATCAGTATAAGTACACAAAATGTTCTTTGTGTATATTTTGTATGCATGTGCCTGTGTTCCTATTTGTGTACAGGGGTGTAGTGCTCCAGGGAGCCTCCTGTGAGTGTTCCAGCGAGCCTCCCGTGTCTCCCCAGTATTGGATTACAGGTGTGTGCCACCATGCCTGGCTTTCACAAGGGTGCCAGGAATCCAAACTTGGGTTCTCTGTCTGAGCCATCTCCCCAGCCCCATAAGAGGTTCTTTTAATTTTAATTCTTACTTCATTAACCATTAGAAACACTCTCCAAGTCTTTTTTTCAGATCACAGGACCCTATGGAAACCTGATTAAAACTAAGGGAAAGTCAACTACTTATATAAACACATCACTTTAGATACAATTTCAGAAGCTTCATGGGCTTCCTGAATTTTTGTTCCTATACCTCCTATGAATCCATGGAATGGAGGCCAGGTTTAGACCCCTGCTCTAGATACTATGATTATTTCCTCTACAATATATGTCTTTATGGGAGATAGTTTGTTATATTTTAAGGCAGAAATGTTCTGCTCTGAAAATGGAAACATACCATACGGCAAAACAATGTCTAAACAATAACACTGTAGAAACCTCAGTATCTTAAATTATACTAAACAATTGAGTGATTTTGTAAGAAAAATTATTAATTTCCTTATTTTTCTTAGTTTTAAAAAATTTAGGTTTTAGGGTTTTGTGTGTGTGTGTGTGTGTGTGTGTGTGTGTGTGTGTGTGTGTGTGAGAGAGAGAGAGAGAGAGAGAGAGAGAGTACAGGTGTCTACAGGTGCTGAATCCTCTCGGAGCTGGAATTACAGGCAGCTGTGAGTCTCCTGAAATGGGTGTTGGAAACAAAACTTGGGTCAGGTCCTTGGGAGAACAGGAAGCGCTCTTAACCCCTGAACCATTGCCTCTCCAGCCCAATGTACTGAGCTTTTTTGTTTGTTTCTAAGTCATTATGTAGCCTGGCTGTCCTGGAACTCACTATGTAGACCAAGATGGACTCAAACTCACACAGGTCCTCCTGCCTCTGCCTTCTGAGTGCTGGGATTAAAGGCGTGAACTATCATGCCTGGCTTTTTTTTTTTCCTTTAAATAATCAACACCATCACTGTAAAGGCAGACTGTCAATACTGAAATCCAACTTCTTCACTGTACCCTAAACATTTTTATCACTGTATTATCCGGTAAATTTAATTCTAATTTAGACAGTCTACGCCAGTAGGGTTGAGAGGGAAGGTAGAGAATGGCAGATTAAAAATTCAGGTTAACAGTCTATGACTCCCGAAATAGCCTCGGGTAAGGGGTCAAACGGGGGGGGGGGGGGGGGGGGGGAAGGTGTGGGGGTGGGAGGGGTGTAAAATTATAAAACCCACACACAACAAACAGGTGCAGGAAAAACAGAACTATCAGCACTTACAGCTGCCTTACACTGTCTCTGTGGACACAGCAGAGCTTACATTTAAACAACTCAAACCCCAAACTACTACACTTGCAGAATTTATAGGAAAGTGTATCTAGTGCCCACACAAGTTAAGAAAACAACTGCTTATCAAAGAGAAAGTTCAGCTGCAGACATGACCTGGCCTTGGAGAGATGACAGTGGTTACCCCACCCTCGCAGCATGCAGCCCACCCTCGCTGCATGCAGCCTGCTGGGGCCCATTCCCAGACATGCAGAATGGTCTAAGATGTGGCTGAACCCTGAGTCACTGCTTCAGATCTAAGCCAAACCTTCAAATCTAAGCCTCTGTGGTGGTCACTCTCCTGTAACTGTAAAATAGTTTAATATGAATTTCAGTTAAACGTTCTTTAAGGCCAATCCTTCAGAACCTAATAAAACCATAATGCTCTGCTAAGAAAATAGTGATCATCCAACAGGTAGAGTGTATTACTCAGTCTGTAACTTATGACATAGAACAGATACTTCAAAAAAGATTAACGTACTTGCTTAAAAATTTGCACAACATTTCTGCTACATTTTCACAGTTCTTCTTACTGGGACAAAAAACTAGGCATGAGTAGGTGGGGATGACTTCTGTCACCAAGGCTACCAAGTGATCGGGATCCATCCTTTTCAGGGCATCAGAATACTGCAAAACAAAGAGCCAGGCAGATCGCAACTGTAAAAGCGTGTCAATTTTCCTGTGTGACTTTTAAACCTCTCCATATCTCATCATTAAAACAAAAGATGAGAGCACTATAAAACATCAGCTGTTCAATTTTCCTCTTAGGTAATTCGTTAGAGATTTGGTTTGGGGGCACATTTAGTCTAAAAAGAGGATTAAACAATTAAGGATTCAGGAAGTGAAAGCAGTTCATGTTATTAATAACTCTGTTATATGCCCACCTCCACCCAAGCCGAACAAAAAGCCCAGAGAGACGAGGATTGATGCCACCAACAGTCAAAGGCCCGCACAAGTGACAACCCTTTACTATCACTAATCAGATTCCTTAACACTTCCAGAAGTGGGAAAGAAAATAGCAGTGAATTATGACAATTTGTAACGTTATGCAGGGACGTAAAGGACATGAAATAAAAGCATAGTCATTTAAAATCTCCTTAGTTCCTTTCACTTTACTGAAAACTAAAATAAGGATTTAGACTACACCTCACGAAATTCTAAAGCTGTGATAAAATGCTTCCCTTTTAAATACCCTTCATGCCAGTGGTAAGCCATCAGCGTGCAAACACGACCACCTCTACACACCAATGTGTCACTCACAGACTGTAAACTATTCTGTTGTTGTTGCTGGGTGAATGACATATCCACCAGATGTGTCTCCAAATTTTCATGGTTCAGGAGCCAAAAACATCTTACTGGTTCATTAGTCAGGTGCAAACAACCTAATAAGTACTTCCTCAAAATCCAGCAGTTATTGAATAAAAAGTATTCTAATTCTTAACTACCACAAGAGCTCACTAACAGGATGTGTGCACAATGTGGTATTGTCTTTCAAACTGGTGAGGGACTGCACACAGTCCTGTCCTACTGGTTTTCACAGTATCGCATACAGCAACTATAAAATACCCAACTTCACAGACATACGCCCAAGGAAGAAGCCCAGTATGATCGAATGCTCAAACTGGACCTAGGTGTAGCTCAGTGGTTGTGTGTGCCTCATATGTGCAGGAGAGGCCCTGGCTTGATCCCCAGCCCTGCAAACAAAACAGAAAACCAGCTGCACTCAACCAGCAGCTGCCATCCATGACAAATCCAGTCCCAGACCCCTCCCCCATACACACCCCTAGACCCACCTGAACCTGCTGCAGTGCCCCGCACACCTGGGTACAAAGCAGGGAGCTGGGACTCAAGGCCTCCAAACCGTCATACCTTATAATTAAGGAGACGTGAGAAGGTCATGCCATCCGCAGCTCTGCTGTCCACCTCATAGATTGTGTCATTTACTTTCAGGTATTCTTTCAGTTCAACCTTGAATTAAAAAGAAATATGTGCAATTCATATCAAATTTGTAGTTTGAAATTTAATAATTTTTTAACAAGGACACCTAAACAAAGACCTCAGCTTTTCTAGGATCTGTAGACATGCTTCAACTTGAAAGTTCTGGCTTTGCCTCTTTTTCCCTTTACATAAAAGCAGGAATTAAGATTCTTGAAAAATTGCCGGGCGGTGGTGGCGCACGCCTTTAATCCCAGCACTCAGGAACCAGAGCCAGGCGGATCTCTGTGAGTTCGAGGCCAGCCTGGGCTACCAAGTGAGTCCCAGGAAAGGCGCAAAGCTACACAGAGAAACCCTGTCTCGAAAAACCAAAAAAAAAAAAAAAAAAAAAAAGATTCTTGAAAAATTACTTTTGAATTAAATAGTACCCATTCTAAAGGAAACCGGACCCTTTTGTATTTGTTGTAAGAAGTTGGAATGAGGGGCTGGAGAGACAGCTCAGGGGTTAAGAGTTCTTGCTGCTCTCCCAGAGTTCAGTTCTCAGCACCCACCACAGCTCACAACCGCCTGTAATTCCTGCTCCAGGGGATCCGATGTCCTTTTCTGGTCTCCACAGGCACCACAAACACATAGCTGAGTGCTGGGATTAAAGGTGTGTGCCACCACTGCCCAATTCCATCCCCGCCTGCCACCCTTACTTCTAAGGTGAATACATAATAACCAATACTGTGCAAACTTTGGGTACCTACTGGTCTGAACTGACTGGTGTAATATTCGGCTTTAAGGAACTCCTGGAGGTCTTCAACATTGTTTAATGTTGCACTCATGCCAATAATCTGAGTTGTTTCTAAAAAATCAAAATATTAAGAACAATATGTCATTTATGTCCAAAGGAATTTTAGCAATACTTCAGTGCTATTCTGCCTGAGCGGTCTGGAAACAGAGCAGGGAGATGAGGGTACAAGCAGAGTGTCCTTTATCTAAATGTTTGAACCAGACATGCTTCAGATTTGGGATTTTTTGTCAGATTCTGGAATATTTGCATATACATAAAGAAGAATATTGAAGTGACTTAAGTCTAACCACATTATCCATTTATTTCATATATTCCTTACACCCAAAGGTAACTTTTTATGCGACTTTTAGTGTACCTGCATTTTGACTGTGCCCCATCAAATGAGGTCAAGAAATTTTTCCATTTGCTGTGTTATAAGAGCATTCAAAAAGCTTTAGACCACGCTGGAGTTTTGATTTTCAGACTGCTAAACTGTATATTGTCACAGTAGATAATCTGATGCTCACGGAATGAGACCTTTCAGGCAGCCCAAAAGGACACTTCATAAGACTTGTAAATAAAAGAGTGGGCATAAACACTCCGTAGTGTGCATCTGACAGCTGTAGAGGACACAAAGCTCAAAGAGCCCCAAACTCTTTTTAAAACAGTACAAGAGTTTGATCATGTAGTGCTGGGTGGCCCAGAACTTTCACAACTTAAAACTATTCTTGGGGGGCCAGAGGTGTTTCTCAGTATTTGAGTACACGATCAGCACAGATACATCAGACTCAATCCCTAGCACCCACCAATAAAAAACTTATGAGATGACATTTACAGTTTTTCCATGTATAAGGTAAGCATTGCAAATACCACATCAATAAATAGAGATGTTTGGAGTGTTTCATGCATATCTAAAGACAACTGGATGTTGCAAAATAGTTCCTTAAAGTGACTACTCAAATATATTTTGCAGGTGTGGTGGTGCACACCCTTAATCTCAGCGTTCTGAAGGCAGAGGCAGGCTTCCTGTGACTTTGAGGCCATCTGGTCTACACAAGTTCCAGGCCAGCTAGAGCTATATAGTGAGACCTTGTCTTTAAAAACACAAAAACAGGAAAAGCACATACTGTTCTCTTGGGAGGATGGTGCTGAGGGTAATGGGGGCAGCAGGCCTTACCCAGTGTTGTGTGAAGCCCAGGGAAGGCATCACACATTTTCAAGGAACCCTCACAACTACAATCTCCATTTTACAGACAGAACTACGGAGGCTGATGATGTGACTGAACACGGAGCTGGAGCAAGCAGTTTGAAAGCAGGTCTGCTCCGAGCACCTTCGTAATTCCCACCCATCTATTCTTTCAACACAAGTGTGTAAGTTGACAAGCTAGGGCATGAATCTTAAGTCCCCTGCTCTAGGTTATGGAACCCAGAGACAGAATCAAGTTGTTCTAAGTCAATACTTACTGCTGGTGTAGAGGACTTTGGCCAGGGTCATCTCCAGTATGGCACCACGGCCCCCTTCACCGATCATGTGCAACTGTGAGATTTAAGGGGAGGCAGGGAGTAAAGAAGTCAGTTTTCATACACTGTCTATATAAAACAGCTTTTTGTGCAGAATGAACATGTACTCGGTATTACAACTGTAGCACACACTGGTGCTTTAGATTAATGAAATTTGGGGCAGCATCCTGACACATTTGGGATTTGATAAGTACCATTATAAAATGTCTCTGTACACCCACATTCACAGTTCAAGAAACATTTGCCAAATTTTAGATTGTCTGGCATGGAATGTCTCTTGTGTTCTCTGCATATTAATTTAGTTACCGAGAGGATCCAAACTGTAGCTGGGAAAATGAGTGCAGTATGTTAGTATAATAAACATGATGTTAACCAACCTCATCAACGACAACCAGACCCAGCGTGCTGATCCTTCCGGTTTCGATCAAGGCATTCACCAGGCTATGCCCTTTCTCAATAGTGGCGATATACAGCGATTTCTTTTCCCTCCTTTTAGTGGGAGGAAATCTTCCTTTGCTTCCAGCATATTCTTCAACAAAGAAACCAAGTTCTATACCAAAACTTGATAAACTGGAAATCTAGAGTCGCAGTTAAATAAACAAAAACACAAATAAGAGATGGCGTTAAAGTTCTCAGAGGGATTCCCTTAACGTAAAATGGTCCCCATCGGTGGGTGCAATCTAGGAACGCCTATCTAGGAACTGCTGCAAAAATAAGGTGATGATCTTTACAAAATAAACACAGGTAACTCTTAAATTATTATATATGCACGGGCATTCTGTCCGGATAGATATCTGTGCTCCGCGTGCACACACTGCCAGAAGCCAAAGGGGGTGATGCATGCCCTGGGACTAGTTACAGATGGTTGTGAGCCACCGCGTGGGTGCTGGGAATTAAACCCAGGTCCTCTGCAAGAGTATCCAGGGCTTTTTACCCTCTCTCCAGCCCTGATATGCATAACTTTTAAAGTATATAATGTGAAAATAAATTTTACCTGTCTCCTTTTATATATATAAAAACCGGGTTGGGGATTTAGCTCAGTGGTAGAGCACTTGCCTAGCAAGCACAAGGCCCTGGGTTTGATCCTCAGCTCCAAAAAACAAAACAAAACAAAACAAAACAAAAAAACATCTAATTGACTCATTTATTCTGATAAGGTAATGAGTTAGTTTCTGCTTGAAAAAGCAGGCTAAATATTGATGGAACATTTAAGATATAGTTTAAACCACCAATTTAGTAGAAAAACTATACGCAATTACTATTTGAAAGTAACTTAGTACCCTGTGCTACTTCTGTAATCCAAACAAATAATGAATCAGTTAACAACTATACATTCATGCTAGTTTTCGATCGTAAGACGTTCTATTAGAAAATAACAGCTGTTTACATGCACACACCTTTTCTTGGACAATTGCCACATACGGGAGAATCATTAATACATCCTTCTGTCGGCAGAGAAGCTCTTGCAGCATTAAAATCTCAGCCACAAGGGTTTTCCCACCACTCGTCGGCAAGGAATATATTAAATTTTTTCTTTTTTGCACAGAACTTAATGTCAGACAAGTATGCTGCCAGTCTGTAGAATTTAAGGAGAAACAGCAGAGGTTATTTCCCCTTCACCATTCTCAGGAGTTTTTGTGAGAAATCGGGAATCTCAGTGTGGCAGTCTTCATGATCACTGTAATTCTTACGGGTGGTGACTGCCCCAATCCTGGATGTGCACAGCCAGCAGGTCTCAGCTCAGCCCTTGTCAGCACGTGGGCAACTGGCTCGCCCTTACAATCGTGGCAGATACAGGTGTCGAGTTCCAGCAGAGCAGACAGCTGCCTGGGGACAAGGGGCCAATATGTATAGAGAAGGGGGGTCTAAGGACCTGTGTTCATCCTAAAACCGTCCTATGTTCTACAAGATCATTTAGGCTTACCTCCGTCACCTACCCAAGAGCCTCTCAGGCAGAAACTGCGGAAGAAAAGAAAATCCACAAGATCTCGCACAAACCAGAAAAACCTTCAATTAGCTCTCTTATGGACTTGATCTTTGAATGGTCCAAATATCATTTTAAATAAGGACTATGTAAATCATAAAAGGCTTCAGTTACTAATGGGTACAACCAGGGTCTCTCCACCCCCAATTTAGTAAGAAACAATTGATGAAAGCAGAACATTACATGAAAACTAGTACTCTGAAGAATTTAGAGGTTGAGGATGCAGTTCAGTTGGTAGAGTGCTCACCTAGCATGTATGAAGCCTGGGGTGATCCCCAGCACCCATAAAAGGGGTCTGGTGGCTCATGCCTGTAATCCTAGCACCTGAGCAGTGGAGATAAGAAGATCAGAAGTTCAAGTTTATCCTTCACTACATAGCTAGCCTGCATTCCACGAGGCCCTGGATAAAATGATGATAATAATGGAAGTAAGTAATTGGAAATTGTACATCAACAATCTTCAAAATGCATACTAGTATTTTTTGTGAGTGGATGTTTAGCCTGCACACACACACACACACACACACACGTGTGCACACCTGTGCACCACTCATATATATATTATAAATCTATACCCTGGTGCTGGGACTTGGACCTGGGTCCCCTGGAAGAGCAGTCAGTGAGTGTTCTTTACTGCTGAGTTTTATCTTTAGAGGAACAGGCAAACAAAGTAATAGATACAGAAAAAGGAAGCTCAACTGTAATCTACAGGATCGGCCAAACAAACAGGAAGGAAACAAAAAAAAAAATCCCACATTCATAAAACCCAGAGAGAATTCGCCACTGGGCAGTCTGTGAGAAAAGTGATGCAGCATTACAAAACCTAAGACTTCATCAGCATTTCTTCCAGGACTCTCCACAGACTCAGTAAGCACTGGATGTTCACTGCATCACTGTCTAACAAGCACTATGGGGTGGGGTGGCGTAAGCTAAATGAGTTATTCCAAGTATGTCATTCACAGCATAAAATTGGAATTAGGCCCGCAAGATGGTTCAGTGGGCAAAGCCGTTCGTTGCCAAGCCCAAGTTTGATCCCAAGGACCCACACAGTGAAGGGAGAGAACCAAACCCCACAAGCTGTCTGTTCTCTGACCTCCTGATGCATGCCATGGCACACATGTCTACATCAACACACATCCAAGTATTCAAAACAAACAAGTGGAAAAAAGTTAAAAACTACACACTTGATATACGGTTTAAGAAAACCCATCCCAAATTTAATTTAAAGGGCCTGAATACATTGTTTTATGAATTAAAGCGAAGCTGAGGGTGGTGGTACACATCTCTAATCCCTGAACTTGGGAGGCAAGGGCAGGCAGACTGCAGTGGATTCGAGGTCAGCCAGGGCTACCAAGTGAGGCCTCAGCTCAAGGCCTTACAACAGCTATGACCGAATAACAGACACAAACCACCTGACTGTCCAGTGATTCTCAAGTACTTACAATGACTGTTTTTCTCTAAAAATATTTAGAAAATATTAAGCTGACAGGTTTGGCTCAGTAGCAAAGTGAGTGCTAAATGTGTAAGGCCTTAGGTTTGATCTCCAGATCACAAATAAACCAAAATATTTAAAATGTACATAAAGCACCTCAGATTGGTATCACCCACCAGTTATCAAACTACAGAAGTTTATACACAAACTTAACTATATTCATTTTACACACACGCACACACCATACATGATGTGCACACATGCGCTTGCACTCATACACAGTGATTTACTGAGGCTTTTAGACACTACCAACATAATGTCATTACAAATAATTTATCAAGTATTTGGCAAGGAATCTAACTACACGGTAAAACCATTGTTTTGCCATACCCTGTTTTTCTGATAGATAAGGCACTGTTTAAGTAACAAGGCCAGAGTTAAAGAGGCCGAAAAACCAGCAGTTGGGAATTCTCTAAAGCCCAATATACCAGGGAAACTGCTAGTTACATAAGACACTGAGTCCAAGTCCCGCCTATGCACTGTGCTACATCCTGGACGTCCAGTACTTGGGAGGCAGATGTGGGAGGATCATAAGTTTGAGGCAAGCCTGTGCTACATGAGATTCTGTCTCAAAACATGAAGGCTGGGAATGTAGTTCAGAGGCAGAGAATTTGTCTATCATGTTCAATGCCATGGGTTCAATCTCTAATACCACAAAATGCCTACACAGCTCAAAAGCAAAACAAAAAAAGGCAGGGCCCTAGAAACCTGCCCTCAGGGGAGTCACTTGGCAGCAGATTCGGACTGAGCGAGGTAGCCAGCAGAAGGGCAGAGGGAAGAAAGTTAATGTGTATTTTAAGAGTTTGGTTTTTGCTGAGACAGGGTCAGAGACAGGGTCCTCATATAGCCCAGGCTGGCCTTGAACTTGCTGTGTAGCTGGGAGTGACCTGATCTCCTGACTTTCACCTCTTGAAGGGAGGACTGCAGGAATGAGTACACACTACACCCAGCACTGCAGCTCGTGAGCCACGTGTCTCACAACGTACAATTTCTGGGACTCTTCTGTTTTATGTGTATGAGTGCATGTCTAGCCCCAGAAAGGTTTGAAGAGGGCCTCAGATCCCCTGAAACTGGAGTTACAGATAGCTGTAAGCCACCATGTGGGTGCTGGGAACCAGATCCCAGTCCTGAGGGACTCAAGCACTCTGCTAGGAGCCCTCCACAACGGCCAATTCTTATAGTCTGATGTCAGACTTTATTTTCCCGTCATTCTACTTCCCCAACCTGATTGTCCTGAGTTGACAATCCACGTTTCAAAAGTTCATTCGTTCTCCAGAAATATTTACGAAGTGGTGCCTGATGGACTGACCTCCTATATGGCACCTGCTGTTCCTGTCTAAAATGATATATCTGAAATATATGCAAGGACCCAGGACTTTTGAAAAACATTGCATAATTATTATTATTACTGCAGTATTTTTTGCACTTAAATCTTAGCTTTTTTTTTTTTTTGGTTCTTCAAGACAGGGTTTCTCTGTGTAGCTTTGCGCCTTTCCTGGATCTCGCTCTGTAGATCAGGCTGGCCTCGAACTCACAAAGATCCGCCTGCCTCTGCCTCCCAAGTGCTGGGATTAAAGGTGTATGCCACCACCGCCTGGCTTAGCTGTCTTTAAATGTGTTTAATTTTAACTGCTATTACTGATTTCTTTCACTTAAGATTCTGAGCAAAGGAATTTAAACAACTAAATTGTTAGAGAATTCAGATGCAGCCAATACCAAGGAAACAATAAAAGAGCTAATCAGAGAAGAAAACAGTGAGAAGCCAAGCATGAGGAATGAAAACTCAGCAGTGTAGTCAAGAGCAGAACATAAGGCCACTCTGGAAGCATGTCTGGGCTTGGATTCCTTAGTCTTTGTAACTTAAGTGAGGGCACAGGAAGTGAGGGGACTGAAGACTACTTAGGCAGGGGACACAGCCAGGACATCTGGCTTGAGGAAGACCAGACGGTAAAAAGGAAAGAAGTCCATGATAGGGACGCAGGGTGAACACAACTGATCTATGGTCATTCCAGATGAGAAACAGAACCAGGGATCCACCTGCTTCCACTGATTTCAATTAATGTTCTAGTATTATTTGAATTATAAATTTGGTTTTCATTTTATAAAAAGTATTACCATATAGTTTTTTGATTCCTTTCAACTGAGCATAAAGGTCTCTCACTTTGCTCGGTAGAGAATAAAAAGGACCGAGATCATCAGACGGTGACTCAATTGCTTTTCTAGCAACACTGATTTCCTCAGACAGGAGAGTCTCTCTGAGTTGTTTACTCCTAGAAAACACTGGGGTCTGGGCCATGGCGTTCCCAGTCATAGCACTTTTTAGGTGGTCCTTAATGCTCTTCCTCCTCTCGGTCTCTGCAGAAGCTCTGACGTTAGAGAAGTCATCATTTTGCTGCTGTGGTTGCTCTTTACGGCCACAGGCTGGTTCTTCATTTGATGATTTATGTGAGTTCCCATCTCTTTCCTTAGTACACTGACCACCCAAATCATTTGAAGGGTTCTGCATACTTTCAAAGTATAAAATTTGAGAAGAAGGCACATCAAATAAAAGCTCATTTTCAGGTTCAGGTCCAGCAGGGACACATAGATCACTCTGGCTCTTTATACACTTATTATTCTCAGAGTCGGAAACGCCGAGCTTGTTTTTGATGCCGTCTGAACAAACATCTTGGGTAGCAGAGTCTGTAGCAAGTGTCCTGTGTTCAGGCGGCTGCATACACTTCTGCTCCAGGTCATCAACTTGGGCTAAAAAGGAATTTTCTGCAAAGCTATCATAGTCATTGAACATGTCCTCTTCGCTGTCGTTTTCCTGAAACAAAAACACATAAATGAATTCCATCTTCATCAAGAATAAAAAATGTTCCAGCAAAGGACTATACCAAACATACCACTATATGCAAATTATCCTCTGAATACATATTATCATCACGAGATGAAAGAAACAAGCCCAGAGAGTTGAACTGACCTGCCTAAATAGTGCTGCTGGATTATGGGGTATCAGGATGCTTTAATTTTTTTTTTTTTTTTTTTTTTTTTTAGTTAGAACAAAATCTCATATAACAGAGGTATTGAAGCCTTGAACCTCCCGCCTCTATCTCCTGAGTGTATCACCATACCTGGTTTTATGAGGTGCTGGGAATCAAGCACTGGGCTTTGTGCATGCTAGGTAAACATTCTACCAACTCAGCTACATCCCCAGCTCAGCCCACCGGGTGATACTGGAATTCTAAATTATTTATTTAGGTGAAGTGTGAGCCCAGCCTCCTCCCCCATTGGTGAGCCCAAACCCCCAACATTTGGTATTTTAATTTTTTGGGTTTTTGAGACAGGGTTTCTCTGTGTAGCTTTGCGTCTTTCCTGGAACTCGCTTTGTAGACCAGGCTGGCCTCGAACTCAGAGATCTGCCTGCCTTTGCCTCCCGAGTGCTGGGATTAAAGGCGTGGGCCACCACCGCCCAGCGGTATTTTAATTTTTAAAAAAAAAATTTATATGCTTTGCTTGCATGCATGTCTGTGTGAGTATTGGGTCCCCTGGAACTGGAGTTATAGTCAGCTGTGAGCTACCATGTGGGTGCTGGGAATTGAACCCAGGTCCTCTGGAAGAGCAGCCAGTGCTCTTCAACACTGAGTCATCTCTCCAACCCCAGAGATTTTAATTCTTAAACCTGTGCTAAAGCATTAAGGAACAAAAGAGTGGTAGCCGCCTATCAGGTTGTGAGTTCAATAGATGCTTCTAATAACTGTGGTATTTCCTATCCAGGCACTAACATAGAGGCTGGCCTGTTACAAAATCATGGTTGTACCACTAGACACTACAAGCAAATTCTGTTCTGAACTTGGACTTGAGACAAGAGTGTGCACACTCGTGGGGTGGCGTACTGAACAGAAAAGATGTAAACTGGGAGGTAATATTTATTAGAGTTACAATTTGAGCTTCTCAACTTCCCAGGGCCCGGTTGCTGTTGTAAATTCTAGATAATATGGCTAGTTTAATAAAGTAACCAGCACGTCACAGGTCACCAGTAAAAAGTTTTATTAGTAAAGTAGAAACGAGTCATTTTGAAGGCTGGCCTTCTGTCTGTCAAGCCAGTTAACTGCCCCGCGAACACTTTTTATGTCAGGGATGGTGTGTGTGTGTGTATGTGTGTATATGTGTGTGTGTGTGTGTGTGTGTGTACGTCTCACATCCACTTAGAAGGCTCAAGGCAGTGTCTCCTAAGTGTGGTGAGCAAGGTGCGTGTGTGTGCGTGTGTACGTCTCACATCCACTTAGAAGGCTTAAGGCGGTGTCTCCCAAGTGTGGTGAGCAAGGATAACGAAGATGAGAAGAGCACACGAAGGTCACGCATCTAACCAGTCAACCCTGTGCACCTGGGACGTTTCAACCCCCCGCAGCTGTGCCCGGTGCAGGGGACGCGGGTCGGCACCGCAGCCCTCGGTGATGACCGGACCGGGCTCTGCGGGGCATCAGCGGGGCATCAGCGGGGCTGTACCTGGGCGGGCTCCGGGCTCCCAGTTTTCCGCCGGCGGCTCCCGGCCGCCGCTTCGTCCTCCGGGTCCCCGGCGGGCTGGAGCTCGGCCGGGGCGGGGGCGGCACACAGGCTCTCTAGGCTGCCGCGGCTCCTTTTGCGGACGGACACCCGCCGGCGGATGCGGGGACCGCCGTCCTCCATGGCTGGGGCGGAGGGCCGGGCCGCCCGAGGTCCAGACTCAAGCTACCGCCACCCATCCGGCGCTCCAGGTGCCCGGGGATCAGCTCTCCATCTCTACGCGCCACAGGCTGTGTGTCACGTGACTTCCGGCCCGGGGAGGGCGGGAACAGAACGGTACCGTGCGGTCGCTTTGAAATCCTGTCCGCGTTCGCACCCGGAACCTTTGCATAGAATCCCCGGGCCCACGAGGGAAGAGTACCGGCAAGGACCTGTCGGGGCGATTAGGGAAGCGGAAAGGAAGAGGAGGGGCGGAGGACCATGGCCGCTGTGGTTGCAGTGTGCAGCGGTGTAGGGAGGAAGAGCTGGATAACCGCGGCAGTCGGCCTCGCGGATCGCGGAACTCACGCGGGTAAAGTCTCCGGCAGAGCCCTCCAGCCGCAGGCTGCTTCCGATTGTCGATGGCGGGCTTTGCTGTTAGCAAAAGACTATTTCTCCACGACTAGGTTTAAGATGGGTGGGAAGCTCGAATCGCCTTAGACTGGTTTCTCAGAGCTGAAGAGGACTTTGAGGTGTAGTCAACTCTTTACTTTTAATTTTTGTTTCTATGCTTCTCTGTCAACGACTTGAATCTTTTTCTTGTTTTCCCTTTGGGATGGCAGTGCCTTTCTGCTTCTGTACCATTGCAAGCTGGTAACTGTAGAAAGGAGGAAGGTTTTATAGGAGAGGAAATATATATGCCCTTTAATCCAAAGCCTTGGGAATCGCTCATTTTAAGTCCTGTTGTGCCCCAAATCCTAACAGGACGTTAACCAATCACTGAGTAAAAGGAATATGAAACCCTTATTTGATAGTGTACAGGTTTGTTTGTTTGTTTTGTTTTGAAACAGGATCTCACTATTATGTAGCTCTGGCTGTCCTGGAACTCTCTCTGTAGACTAGGCTAGCCTTGAACTCAAGAGCTCCACCTGCCTATGCCTACCAATTGCTGGGATTAAATGTGTGCACCCCATGCCCGCACTATATCTTGCCTTTTGAGTCTTGTAGCCTCTTTTAAGACATTAAGTCTTTGTTAGATATTAAGTGAATGAAAATAATCGGGTTATTGCCATTTCTATTTAATGACAGCGTTGTGGAGAAGAGGCTGTTCACAGTTTCAACAGGTAGCCAGCAGTGAGGACCTGGTAAGATTTCTTACTTTTTTTTTTTTTTTTTTTTTTTTTTTTTGGTTTTTCAAGACAGGGTTTCTCTGTGTAGCTTTGCACTTTTCCTGGAACTCACTTTGGAGACCAGGCTAGCCTTGAACTCACAGAGATCCACCTGCCTCTGCCTCCTGAGTGCTGGGATTAAAGGCGTGCGCCACCACAGCCCGGCAAGATTTCTTACTTTTTAAAGAAAGCGTTTAATTATTTGTGTGTACATTGAGGTAGGGGGAACTGTGGAAGCCAGAGAGGGCAGGAGATCCCCTGGAACTGAAATTTGAGGTGGTTGTGAGCCACTGAATGTGGGTGCTGGGATCTTAGCTCTTGTCCTCAGTAAAAGCAAGTGCTTTGAACCACAGACACCCATCCAGCCCCAGGTTTTTCCCCCTTATATTACTAAGCCATTTCCAAATTCGGCCTAGGTTTTTTTTTTCTTATATATTTTAACTAGTTGGAACTCAATTATAGGACAAAACAAAATAATGTTTGAGTTTGGAAAGTATAACTTACTGACTATAGTCACTTGGGTTTTGAAGAGAATTCCTAGATTCAGGCTTCTGTAATACCATATTTTTCTTCCTAGATATTAAAGGATATATGATTTGAGAATTTCTAAAGATAGCTTGGGTAGATAGATAATTATAGATAATGGAATTTGGGGATGGCACTATCTTTAATTTATCGGTTTTGACAGGCTACCTTGATAAGAGGTACAAATTAATGTTGTATTGTTTTCTCTGGGACAAGGTTTCCCTGTGTAGACCAGGCTGGTCTTGAACTCACAGAGATCCACCTGCCTCTGCCTCCTACCAAACTAGTTTTACTTTAGGACATTTAAACAGCTGCTTCCAAACTGTAGGTGTATTTTTATGGGTTTAAAGTATGAACATGGTTGTGGGCGCCTAATCACACCATACAAGTACTTAGCTAGAGTTGAGAAGGAATATAGCTTATATCTCAACTGATTATAAATTGGATTAAGAAAATTCAAGGCAAGCTAGACATGGTGGTACACACATATTGTAATAGCACTTAAGATGCTGAAGCAAGAGGGTCTTTGAGTTCAAGGCCACCCTGGGCTACAACAACAAAAACAATCAATTTTGGCCTTTTGGCTAAAATCAAATGTTTAAAAAAAAAAAAAAAAAAGCAAGAAAACAAATCTTAAGGAACTATTAAATACCAAGGGATTTGTCTAAACAAATGTGTATCTATCTTAGTCATCTCATTCATACATCACACTTGAAAAGAATAAAGGGCATTTACTCTTCTTTTTTAGTCCATGAATCACACTGTGACTAATGAAAATTATGTGTCTTTTCCACAGAAAACACACACACACAGTCATACTCATTTGTCACAGTTAAGGGAGATTATAGATTTCAAAGCCATTTCTGAATGAAGACCCTGTGCCAGGGTGTGGCGGTAAAACGTGGAATTTCAGCAACTGGAAAGCTGATGCAGAAGGGTGGGGAGTCTGAGACGATCACGTGCTACATCACAAGCTGTAGGACAGCTGAGACCACATAGTGAGAACCTATTTGAAGAGACAAACCCTCCCCTAAAAAACAAACAAACAAAACAAAACACCCAAAAACCATGGGACAGGAACGTTGAAAAGGGACTGTGAGGAGAAGGGCAGGGGCACAAAGAGGGTCATAGAATACACATGTTGTGTTAGTCTTATTTTAAAAGCAGAAAAGGATATTATTGGGAATGAAGAAGGGGGCCTGCAAGAGGGGAGAGGCAGGCTGAGTGAGAGCTGTAGAAGGTAAATAGGAAAAAAGTATAATCACACACACACACACACACACACACACACACACACACACACACACACACATATATACAGAAATGTAATCCTACATAATGAATCCTGTTTCTTTATATGCTAACCAAGAACTTTAAAACAGTTTTAAATGTCTCTATACTGGCGACAAGTATGTTTATAGTAAGAGGGAGGCACTGTATCAGAAACAGCAAGGATAGAAACACTAAATGGGCCCACACGGACTTATATGGCAGTCTATTAGGGTGATATTAATGAACCTTTTATTGCAGGAAGCCATGGAACATTACCTATTTATAAAATGTAATAGTGAGAAAACACCGGACAGAAAATTTGGGGATGAGTAAAGTTAGCAGTTCTCCTAACTTAGGAATTGCATGTTATCTGTTGTGCTGTCCCTTTCTCTTGAAGTGAAACTGAATTAATTTTAAGGGCTGGAGAGATAGCTTAGTGTGTAAGAGCATGTACTACTCAAAAGACTCAAGTTCAGTTGCTCCACACACATTGGACAGCTAACAACTGTCTGTTACTCCAGCTCTAGGGGATCCATTGCCCTTTTCAGGACTGTGTGGGCACTCCACACACACACACACACACACACACACACACACACACACACACACACACACAGACACTTAATATATAAATCTGAAAGACAATGATAAAATTATATGTATACCAAAGAATTATCTTGAAATATAATTTTTTAATTGAATGAATTTTAAATAAACTAAGACACTTTGGTCATCTGCAATCCAAACACAGCACATGAGCAAAGAATCCTTTGATCAGTGTGCTTACCTTGGAAGTCCTTTTCTGTAGAAATGACTTTTCATTGCAGAATCTTTCATGAGGTAATCCCTCTGTAGCCAGATTGACACAAAATAAAGTACTTGTGTAAATAAGTATAGCTATAGCTGTAACTTTTATGACTCAGTCTTAACATGTTTTCATCACAAGGCTTCTTTTATCCTAGCCAATCCCGATGGAAAACCCCTATAAGGAGCCCCTTAAGAAGTGTATTTTGTGTGAGAAGCGAGTAGATTATAAGAACGTACAGGTGAGCGTTGGTTTGCCTCTGTGAACTTGACTAGGATTCTCTTCTTGGTTCATCTGCTCAGAGGATCATGTCACTGTCCTCAGGCTTTATGTAGGACGGATTCAGCAACTTGATGATATCCGATCTAGTTATAACCTCCTGTGTTATCTCTGTTCAGTTCAGAGCCCCCCACTCCCCACGGTCATATTATGGCTAAGTGTTTCTCCTCTTTATTGTTGCTCAGTAGCTCACTGTACATTGATAGACTGGAGTGCTTTGGGAAAGTTCCTCTTGTGAAGTTGACCTTTGCAGTTCACTGTCATATGCTATCGCTTTAAATACTGTTCCTCTGTAAGTTTTCAGCAAATTAGAAAGTGCATGATATTAGAGTTAGGTATTTTCACAGTAGTATCAAGCGATAGCTACCTTTGAAGGAGAAAAATCAAGAGATTATAAAAAAACTACAATGCAGCAGATGATTGTGGGAAGAGCCAAGGACGGTGCCTAGTATCTAGAAAGTGTTATTAAAGTGTTCAATAAGAATAAGTTAAAATAAATGCCCTAGTCTGTGTGTTTCCAAAGAGCTCATTCGATAGCCTGCCATGACGGGCCAAGTATCCAGTGACTGGCTGTAAGCAGCCGTGTTCTAGGTGCCTGTGGGAGTCAGTAGCCCTGGCACCTAGCAGGTAGGCTGACTCATGTTACTTAGTCTTGTCAAGTTTTTGATACACTAGATGTTAACTTTTAAAGGGTGCTTTTTTGCTACATGGTATTTTATTTCATGTTATTAACTTTGTCTGAAACATATTAAATGTTTACATAACTTGAAGGTCATTTCTAAAAAATTTTTAAATTTACACATTCAGGGTTGAATAACAAATATACTAATATTATTTTTTCCTTCCAAATATAACCCCCAAACAGCTTTTGTCCCAGTTTATCTCTCCATTTACCGGATGCATTTATGGAAGGCACATAACAGGTACTTTTTTTTAATCTTAGAAATATAGGCCGGGCGGTGGTGGCGCACGCCTTTAATCCCAGCACTCGGGAGGCAGAGCCAGGTGGATCTCTGTGAGTTTGAGGCCAGCCTGGGCTACCAAGCGAGTCCCAGGAAAGGCGCAAAGCTACACAGAGAAACCCTGTCTCGAAAAACGAAAAAAAAAAAAAAAAAAAGAAATATAAATGTAGGTAAGAATCACATTTATTGCTTCTGTTATTTCAGGAGAATCTCAGGTTTTCAAATCATGCTGTGTCACTATGAAGTTGCTGCCACAGGGACTGGAGTGAGGTCCTTAGGGAAGGAGTTACCTTCAGTGCAAGGGGCAATTGCCTTCTTTATTCACACTTAACTTCAGAGTGACAGCATACAGGAATTTGGACTTAAGGAAAACTGTATCTTGAGTCTAGACAGGTGGCCCAGCAGTTAAGAATGCATACTGCTCCTGCAGAGGACTGGAGTTCGGTTCCCAGCATCCACGTCAGGTGGCTCAGAATCTTCTCTAACTCCAGCCCCAGGGAATACAATACAGCATGGCCAGCTTCTGCAGGCACCTGCATTCATGTGCACATACGCCACCTCCATTAAAGACAGGAAAACTAAATATTTTAAAATTGCATTCTTGGGGCTGGAGAGATGGCTCAGAGGTTAAGAGCACTGGCTGCTCGTCCAGAGGTCCTGAGTTCAATTCCCAGCAACCACATGGTGGCTCACTCACAACCATCTGTAATGACATCTGGTGCCCTCTTCTGGCATGCAGGCAGAACACTATATGCATAATAAATAAATCTTAAAAAAAAAAATTGCCATTCTTAGACTAAAACCTAGTGTCAGCAACTGGTGGCTCTATGCAAACTGTCATTTGCTTTTTTGTTTACATAGGGCCACATGGTTGTCATTGAGTCATAGTAACAGAATCGAGTGTGTGAGATCGAATGACCCACAGGAGATTTTTTACTTCCTTAAAAAAAAAAACTCACCAGTATTCAACTTAGAAAACTGCTGTAAATGTAGTATTAGCATTTCTGATGTGTAAGAAAGCACCTCTTCTGTTTTCACAGGTCTCTGTGGAAAGAAACAGAAAGAAATAACAAAAGCCATTAAGCGAGCTCAGAAAATGGGTAAGTCCGCCTGCACAAATGAATGGAACTAGTTAAGATTTTGCTCATTGTCTTTGTGAAGAACTTTAATTATCTCTTTACAGGGTTTATGCCAGTAACATACAAGGATCCTGCATATCTCAAAGACCCCAAAGTTTGTAACATCAGATACCGGGAATAAATTGTGTAAAGTTACTGCCAATAAACCTGGAAGTGGCTACGTCAGCACTGATTCAAACTAATTTGAGTAGAAATGTCTTTCAATGGATTAGGAGGGATGCAGCCCCTCCACACCAGTGAGTGTTCTCTGGACACACTGCTTAAGATGGTGACGTTACATTGTACACTTTGATAAAGGTGGTACCTCATGGTTGTCACGGCTTCTTTGATTATGGAAGGGGAGGGCTTCTGTTAGAATTCCACCCTAGCCCAGATTCTGTTCTTACAAATGGGATGGTTTTAGGGGAATGGTTATAGAAAGGTAGTATTTGGGGGTTGGGGATTTAGCTCAGTGGTAGAGTGCTTGCCTAGCAAGTACAAGACCCTGGGTTCGATCCTCAGCTCCAAAAAAAGGAAGGAAGGAAGGAAGGAAGGAAAAGGAAGGAAGGAAGGAAGAAAGAAAGAAAGAAAGGTAGTGTTTGAATGCCATGTACCTGGCTGGGGGAAGTTCAACCTGCTTGGAGTCATTTTGTGGTTTTGGTGTGCATGTATGCACAGGGGTTTGTGGAGGCTAGAAGTTTATATCAGGCGTCTTTTTCAATGTATCTCCACCTTTTTATATAAAAAATTATTCACTGATTTGTGTGTGCCTGCCATGAGGGCAAATGTGGAGGTCAGAGGTCATTGTCCAGGTGTTGGTTCTCTCCTTCCAACCATGTGTTCTGGTGACCGAACCCAGGTCTCCAGGCTTAGCACAAGTATCTCAACCCATCAAGCCATCGTGCTGGCCTATTCACCTCATGTCTTGAGACGAGTTCTCACCGAATCTGGAGTTCACTTGGGCTGACCATCACTTAGGCTGACCGTCTGACTCACAAGCCCCAGGGAGCCTCTTCCCTCTGCATCCTCGGGGCTGGGACTACACGTGCACACCACTGTGCCAGAGTCAAACAAAACAGCACTTGGCTGGTCAGTTCTCTCCTTTGACCAGTTTTCAGGTTGTCAGGCTTGTGTGGCACTTTTACACTGTGCCTTAGCCCCTTCTCCACCCCCCACCCCTGGCCTTTTATCTTAATGTCATTGCTGGGGTTCCAGACACAAGTCCTCATGCTTACTTGGCACTTTGCTGACCAGAGACATCTCCTGGGCTCCTGGGGTCGTTTTCTAGCTAGTAAATGCCTGATTGTGAGTTCTCTTTGCAGAGGTTACACTGGGGTTGATTGATATTGGGCCAGTCCCTGTAAGACAAACTATTCCTGGACCAGTGTGTCCTTAGACAGTGTTCCTTACAGGAAGGGATGGCACATAGACAATCTGCTTTCAGTCCTCTGTGATGGGAGAAGGATCTATTGACAACTATGGCTCTTCTTTCCCTGCCGTGAACAGCACCCGTTACTACATTACCAGTGAAACACCCCAGCCGTTTGTACAGATCATCCCCTGGGTAATAGGTGACTTCCAGAACTACCAATGCATATCAACACCCAAGTCGAAGTGCCACTGCTAGATATAATTATGTCTTAAGTAGTTTCTCTAGGAAGCCACAGTGGAAGAACAAGGGGGAAGTATACGTTCAGTGTTAATGTCCAGAGTGAAGTGTGAAGGTACCATGTGTGCATGCCATGAAATAGGTGGAAAACAAGTGCATCTGCAAGTTTCTAATCCCTGGACTCCTGTCGTCTGCCTGAGGAGTGAACTACACATGGATGCACGCTGTTAAGTCCACCTTAACATACTGTCAGCATTTTAAATAAGAGCTGTTCTTTTTTTAATTTAAGAGATTTAATTCTTTTGTTTTTTTTAAGACAAGGTTTCTCTGTAGCCCTGGCTGTCCTGGAACTCACCATGTAGACCAGGCTGGCCTCAAACTCAAAGAGATTGGCCTGCCTCTGCCTCCTGAGTGCTGGGATTAAAGGTGTGTGTCACCACTTGTCTGGCAGAGCAGATTTATTTTTATTTATGTTTATTTCTCTGTGGGTATGCTGTGTGTGTGAGAGACAGAGAGAAAGCAAAGAGCTCATTGACTCCCCTAGAGCAGGACCCATGGCCTGTGAAGGAACCACAATCTACAGGTGGTTGTGAGCTGTCTAGTGTGGATGCTGGAACCAAACTCCAGTCCTCTGGAGTGCTTCAAGCACTCTCAATTACTGGACTCTCTCTTCAGTAAGAATCTTAATGAAGTAGAAAAAAATGAGACTTTACAAACTTTAGATTTATTACATTCATTTATGGGGGTTTATGTCTATGGCACAGTGAGTATCAGAGGCACTTGTGGAAGACGGTTCTTTCCTTCCATGGCGGGAGTCCCAGGAATCCACTCAGGTTGCCAGTCTTGTCTGCAGATGCCTGTGCCAGCTGAGCCAACTCCCAGGCCCAATTTCATAAACTTTTGTGCTTTTTTTTTGTTGTGAAACAAGGCTAGTTTCTCTTTCCCAATGTGAAGAGTGTTCTAGTTAAAAGAATGCATCTATTTAAGTCTTTCCCTTGATAACTTGGGGGAAGCAAAAGATTGTGGCTTTGAGATAAAAGCATCTTAGCTGGGTGTGGTGGCATGGATCTTTAATCCCAGCACTTGGAGGCAGAGGCAGCAGATACTTGTGAGTTTGGGGACAGCCAGAACTACACAGAGAAACCTTGTCTCAAAACAAACAACAAAAACCAAGCCAAAAACCATTTGGACTGTACTCAGTGGTCCATTCCTGTACCACAAATATAAATAAGGCAAACATTCTCCATTTCTAAAACGTACTTCAATGTGGATGGACAGAGGCTAAAGACACTAGACAGGGGTCATGAGATGGGAGAGAAAGAATCTACAGGGGCAAGGAAGACAACAGAACACAGACATAAAAGGGAGGGAGGACCACTGCAGCAGAGGGCACAGAGAGAGGAGGCTAGGAAGTGAGGAGGAGGCTGCACCTGAGCTGAACCTGTGCACATTTACAAAGTACTAGATACAAACAGGAATTTCTAAGATACTTTATAAAACATTAACTTACCTACATATTATAAACGGTTGAGCAGTAAAAATACCTTATTTACACATTATGGACAGTCGAATACAGTAAAACATGGACTTTATGTGTTACTCCAGTAGGCAGACAGTAAAAATAGAAGAAAAAAGTGGTCTGAACCTCATCAAGTCAAAACTATCATCTAACAAGAATCAAAACGTGGGAGAGCGAGGATAGTCCCCATCCTCCTCCGTGCTCCCCATCTCTGTGTCCAGATCCAGGCTGCCTGAGGACGTTCTGTTTGGGTGACTGCTTCGAGAGTCTGTCCCAGGTCTGCTTTCTGTCTCCAGCAGTCGCGGTTTCTTCACAGGCCATGGGTCCTGCGTGTCTAGAGCTTTACGCTTAGTCAGCTGGGCTGCAGGGGCTGGACTAGTGTCCGGGCTGTGAACATACTCCACCATTAAGGTCAGCTTTGCCACATCAAGATGGTGGTTCGTGTTACATCCACTTTGAGAAATATGTCTATTTTTCAAAGAAATAACACAAGAATGAAGAACTTCAGACTCTGGGAAAAAGGTTCGTAAAGCTTGACAAAGAAGAATGTTCTCCTGGGGGTTGTTTTGGACATTCTTCTCTCCTAGAGAGAACAAGAAAGAGCTTAACATGTGCTTGTTTCACAATCTTTTATAATTAGCTGTGTCAATAAAGTAAAAACGATTCCAAAAGATGGATTATTCAGAATAAGAATGACATAACGCTAAATTCCTGTTTATGTGCAAAGCTATTCTATGAAAAATCAGTCTGCTTTTTCATCCGACACAGCACGCCCACTAGGTAGCAGTGTGATCACTACTTGTGCCCAGCGCATGGGTTGTGGGTCAGGACGCTGGCTTGTGCAGATGTGAAGGCAGCATCTGCAGTCCGTTCGCTGCTTACCCGCTGCTTTAATCTGCGCTTGCTGTTCTTTTCTAACTTCTTTTAGTCGGTTTACATCCAGCATTAGTTTCTCCACTTCTCGTTCACTTTGTTCAACTTTTTGGCATATACTCTGCACAATAAAACAAGGGCACAGATAAAACATTCCAGGTTTGTGCTAATGAGGACTTACAAAATAAGATTCTCAGACCATAAAATACCATTAACCTTTTGTGTAAACCACCTTAGTAACACGCATTTGATGTTGTTCTGTAGATAACGACGTGCTTCTTAGATGTGTTAGCTTCCCATTTATTTGTGGGCCAGCTATTTCATTGATAACAGACCTAAGGTAAAATTCATTTTGAAATTAAAAAAAAAAAATGTATTGGGCTAAGGTTAGAGCTCAGTGTACAGCACTTACCTAGAATGTGTGTAGCCCAGGTTCAAGTCCCAACATGTGCCCCACCCCCAACAGAACTGTGATTCTGGCATTTGGGATGTGGAAATAGGATTAGCAATTAACGGTTATCCTTATCTATAGGGAGTTCAAGGTTAGCCAGGGCTGCATAAGAGCCTGTGTCTTTTTTTTTTTTTTTTAAAGATTTATTTATTTATTATGTATAGAGTGTTCTGTCTGCATGTATCCCTGCAGGCCAGAAGAGGGCCCAGATCTCATTACAAATGGTTGTGAGCCACCATGTGGTTGCTGGGAATTGAATTCAGGACCTCTGGAAGAGCACCAGTGCTCTTACCTCTGAGCCTGTATCATTATATGCGGCCCCCCCCCCCCAATCCACACTAAAGTAAGTAAAAAGCGACTATGTTTTTGTTTTAAGAAAATCACAGAAGACTACAATTTCTGTAAGAGAGGCTGTATTTGAAAAGCAAACTGATGCTATGTGTCTCAATTTTAAAAGAATGAGTAATTTCATTTTGGAAATATACCTAACAAAAGCTTATATAGGATAATGATGTTTCTTACTGTTAAATCAATCATCATTAATTT
The DNA here is from genome assembly GCF_007827085.1 of Peromyscus californicus insignis. Classification (NCBI taxonomy): domain Eukaryota; kingdom Metazoa; phylum Chordata; class Mammalia; order Rodentia; family Cricetidae; genus Peromyscus; species Peromyscus californicus. The sequence continues at coordinate 91,212,929 of NW_026294424.1, forward strand.
CAAAATAAAGGTCAGAATTTAATATGGCCAATTGTAGTGGATACTTTTTATGGTATTTGCCCAGAATACTCAAATAATCGAACCATTACCAATGTTCACTGAAGGATAAATGAGTAAAGAAGTATGGCACTGAGAGAGAAAAGCTAAAAATGATCTACTTGGAGAAGAGAGCGTGAGTGCTGAGTGTTCTAACCACAAAGATGCTGACACAAGGCATTTGTGATTTTTCTAGATATAACCCTTCTATCACACACACACACACACACACACACACACACACACTTTACAAAAGGTTTTCCCCTTTTTATACAGGGTCTCATGTAGCCCAGGCTAGCCTCAAACTTACTGTGTTGCTGAGGATGGCACTGAACTCCTGATCCTCTTGCCTCCACCTCCACACTGCTAGAGTGGCAGGTGTGCATTACACGTGGCTTTACCTGAGAGTTTTACCTGTCAATTTAAAATTTAAGAACATAGTGCATTAAAAATAAAAGATTTTGTGGCAAAGTGAAAATGTTTAATGACACATCCATTGAAATCACGATACAAATTCCTGTTGTCATCACTGTCAAGTATGTCGGTATTTATGTGTTGGGGGAAAACTTGAGAAATGGCAAAATAAAAATAATAATCACTTGAAAATGGCGACATTCTCAGCGGCCTCCCAGCACTTGGGAGGCAGAGGCAGGTGGATCTCAGTGACTTCTAGTCCTGCCTGTTCCACTTAATTCAGGCTAGCCATGGCTACATAGTGAGACCCTGTCTACAAACAAACAAAGCTACTTGGTTTCTTCCCACAGCAGAAGGGAACAAATAACAGAGACCTACAGTCTTGGAACATTTAGTCCTAAATGGTATGTCTATCAACCCCTCCCCAGAGCTCAGGGAGCTCTATGAAAGAGGCAGGGAGAGAATGTCAGACAGAAGGAATGGAGGATGCCAAGAACACAGGCCCTCTGAATCAGCAGGATCAAAGCTCCATGAACTCAGACTCAGGTAGCATGCAGAGGGCCTGCCCGGGTCTGCCAGGTCCTCTGTATGTCTGTTATGGCTTCCAGTTTAGTGGTTTTGTAGATCTCTGAATGTGAGAAGGAGTGGGTTGCGTTTCCTGGACCTTCTGTTAGGCCTTTTCCTTCTGTTTCCTCCAACTCTGATGTGTTGTTTTTGTTGTATTATATTTTATTATAATCCTTTAGAAGCCTGTTTTTTCTTTCTTTCCTTCCTTTCTTTTCTTCCCCCACCCCAGATGGTTTTTTTGTGTAGTCCCAGTTGACCTAGAACTTCAAGGTTGGCCTTGAACTCTAAGATCTGCCTGCATCTGCCTCCTAAATGCTGGAACTGAAGGTATGTGACACCAAGGCTTACTTGTTTGTTTTCTAATGAGACCAAAAGGAGTAGATTTGGATGGAAGGGGAGGTGGAGAGGTTCTGGGAAGAGTAGAGTGAGGGGAAACTATAATCAAGACATATTATATGAGGGAAATATTTACTTTCAATAAAAAATTTACTTAAATAAAATGGTGACATTCTCAGTGTTATTTTCAAAGTTTCTGTGTTATTTATTCATTACAAAAATTAGTATGTGAGGGTTAGAGAGATGGCTCAGCAGTTAAGGGGATCTGATTTAGTTTTCTAGCACTCACATGGCAGCTCACAACTGTTGTAACTCTAAATCCAGGGGAACAAATGCTCTCTTCTGGCCTTCGAGGGCAGTAGACACACACAAGACATCAAGGCAAAAAATGAATCACATCAAAATAAGTCTTTAAAAAATAATATATAATGTCTGTAGTATACAAGTGTTAACCTTTTTTTTTTTTTTATTTCTATGCTCTACTGACAAGTGTGGCTGCCATGGAAACAGGCTTTAGATATCCAACTGAGGAAAACAAGTGACCAATGTTTCCAGTTTTAGACTCATGGTTTCACAATTTATTAGACAAAGCCTCATGTGTCCCAGACTGGCCTTAGATTTAGTATGCAGCCAAGGATGACCTTGAACTTCTCATCTTCCTGCCTTTACCTCCCCAGTGCTCAAGTTACAGACGTACACCATCGTGTAGTGCTGGGGATCAAACTCGGAGCTTTTTGAGTTCCAGGCAAGTGTTCTACCACTGAGCCCCAGTGCTTTCTTTTAAGCAGTATCCCCCAAGGACTGCTCCTAGCCATGACTGAGCAGGTGAGGACATTATTATGCCTATGGACAACTTTGAGTCACTTTGTCCAATTAAGGATTTAACAATTTCTCCTTTTAAGAAAGATTCTCTCTCAGTCAGGCACAGTGGTGCAATCCCTGTAATGCTCATGCTGAGGTGAGAGCAGATTCCGAGTCAAGGTTATGCTCAGGTAAGCTTTTATCGAACAGTACACCCGAAACTCCTCTTGACCAGCTGTTCTCTCCACCTCCCTGGAGTCAGATTCTGCTGTAGTCCTCAATCCCTCCAATTTATTTACACTGACCCAATGACTCTCCTGCATTTGGGATCCATCCTAGGACTCCAGACTAGAATGCTGGAGTGTGGCTGTGCTTCTAAATATCTGCTTCCCTCTTCGTCTTCAAAGACTGAGGGCTGGGCCTGGTGGCACATGCCTTTAATCCCAGGAGAGCCATTTTAAGTTCAAGGACAGCTTGGTCGACTATATAGCAAGTTCCAGGACAGCCAGGGCTCCATAGTGAAATCATTTTTCAAAAAAAGAAAAGAAGTAGTTATAGTCATGATATACTGAGCAAAATTAAACTTGTATAGCTATCCCCCAGAGGTGGTAGTCTCTATTATGAAAGTCAAAGGAATACAACATATACTCAAAAAATGTTAATTTTTCTCTGAAACAATTCATAGCAATCTACTGAGGTGAACTCTGAAGTGGTCCCTAAGTTACCTTCAATTCTTCTTGTATAGCAGCGTACATTTCATTTATCTTATGCACCTCCTTTAACGATCCATCTTCATTAAAAAACTGAGAACTATTAAAAAAAAAAAGATGATTGTCCTTGGGTAAATGCATAGAACTTTAAGCAGACAAGTCTAAAAGGAAGTATGGAACAACGGTGACAATACTCCAGTTCCACCAGGATTCGTTTAGTCTTCACTGTCTGAATAAGACTCTTTGTTTTTAAAGATTTATTTATTTATTATGTACACAGTGTCTGTCTGCATGTACACCCTCAGACCAGAAGAGGGCACCAGATCTCATCACAAATGGCTGTGAGCCACCATGTGGTTGCTGGGAATTGAACTCAGAAGCTCTGGAAGGACAAGCAGTGCTCTTAACCTCTGAGCCATCTCTCCAGCCCCTGAATAAGACTCTTACCTGTGTGTTCTCACTGCTCTGCTAAAGCCAGTGGACGTACAGGAAGCAGATTCTGTTTTATAACCCAGTTGATCAGACATTCCCAGATTGGCAACCACCAAAGGTACTCTATGAAAAAGCCTGATGAAAAAAGTTTAAAACTGAATTTAAAATAAAAGGACAACATCTATCATCAGAGCATGCTGCTTTCCTAACAGTATTAAAATAAAAACAACTCCCCATTATTATTTAGCATGATAGAATTTTCCTGGATAAGCTAAGTTAAAGCAACTAGTTTTTTGCTTCATTATTTTATGTGTATGGGTGTTTTGTCTGCATGTATATCCATGTACCACTAGTGCCCTTGGAGGCCAGAAAAGTATACGTCTCCCTGACACTAGAGTTTACAGATGGTTGGGAGCTGTCATGTGGGTGCTAGGAATTGAACCTGAGTCCTCTGAAGAGCAGCCAGTGTTAAATGCCGAGCCCTCTCTAGCTCCTGAAGCAACTAGCTTTTAAAAGGTGTCACTCAGGAGCAAGAGGCAGGCATACTTTGAGGCTGAAGTGGTCTACAGAGAGTTCCAGGACAACAGGGCTGCAGAGAAACCCTGTCTCAAAACACAAAACAAGACAGTGAAGATGTACATAGCATAAAAAGTTGTATGAAAACGGTTTCATGGCTGCTTCACCTGGTCATGTACATGTAAGCTAAGGAGAAGCTACCCAAGAAGACTGAGCAGACTCCCGAGTTGAAGGGCCATGATAGGCAATATAGGTGACACCTGAGTTTTTTGTTGCTGCTCATTTATTATTACTGTGTGTATGTTTATAATGTCCGTGAGTCAGAAGTTGGTTCTTTTCTTCTAGTGAAGGTTCTGGGGATAGAACCCAGGGCTTCAGGCTTGTGGGACAAACATTTTTACCAGCTGGGCCATTTCACGGTCTTTATATTTTATTTTTGACTCATGGTTTCAGGTAGTCCGACCTACTTTCTAGCTCTATGTAGCTGAGCATAACCTTGAACTCACAGTCCTGCTCCCACTCAAGCACAGGATTATGGGGATGCACCACCATGCCTGCCTGAGACCGTTAAAGGAAGGAAAAGAAATGTTGGAGATGAAGTTCAGCGGAGGGGCCGCTCGTCTGCCCGGTGTAACTCCTGCATTCTGTGTCCTCAACCCACCAAAAAGGCAGAACAGGTTAAGCATCCCTAGTCCAAAAGTTTGAAATTTGAGATAGGATCTTATTATGTAACCTAAACTGACCTCAGACTCTCAACCCTGTTTCCACTTACTGGGATTAAAAGTGTGCACCACCACAGATAGCTTAAAATGTGAAAACTTGTAAACACTGTCATACAGAAAATTTCTTGAAGTGCTAAGGCAGGAAGATTGTGAGTTCAAAGTCAGACAGGCTCATCTGTCAACTTCTTATCCAGCTCAGTTTACACAGTGATGCTGTCTCAAGGAAACATAGTGAAAACAAATGGACGATTTCCTGTCTGACTTTCATGTGACAGATCAGTACAAACACATGTTCCAAGTCTTGTATGACAACCTATTATCTATAATCCTAGCACTAGGGAGACTTGAGCAGCAAGACCTCAAGTTCATGACCAGCCCAGGCTACACACTGTCTAAAAAAAAACAAAACAAAAACAAGCAAACAATCAAAAACCATTTGCAATATTGTTTAAAAAATTTACTTGGTTATATTTATAGGGTATAAATGAACTTTTTGTTTATATTTGAGTCTGCCCCACTACCAAGGTATCTCAGTGGGTATATGCAAAAACTCTAAATTCTGAACGAAGTGTCTGGTTCTGTCTAATCCTAAGGGTCTAAGATAAGTGATATTCAATTTTAAGGTATTATGTTGAGATTTATCTTCCATAAGCAATAAAAGTAATTTTAATTGGTAGTACTCTTTTAACTTAATTCTTATGTTCACAGAGAAAGAAATTTATAATACCCAAGGTGACTGCCTGAACTCACTGCAGCAGACCATCAATAAGTGCTGTCTCTGAAGAATTTGTTCCAGTCCACACTTAAATAAGTACGACAGTAACACTTCCCGTCCCAGGACACAAGAGTCCAAGTCATGCTGCACCCAGGCTTCCACCTCCTTGCCTAGCCTTTGTTTTCTCATCTATTACTAACAGACTTACTTTGTCGCTATTGGGACACCTTTGGCAACACTGTATGAAAACACTTAGAGCCACAAAGCACTATAAAACCGCTAGTGTTTTTCTACTAGTTTAAACCAGCCAGAACTAAGCAATGCTTACCCCGTCTGAGGTTTATATAAGGCGTGCTCCAGGCAGTGAGTGGAACAGCTTTCTGTTGCAATACTTGGTGTTAACAGCAGAAAAACAAGCTCTGGGCTTGAAAGATGCGTCTGTAAGTTTCTGTGCAGCAACTGCTCTCTAAACGTCATTATCTGATCCGAGTGACGACGGAATTTGTACCAACCCACCACAGTCTGAAGAGATATGGGAAAAATTAAATGTATGTTGCTTACAATTATTACATGTCTTCTTACAGCTTAGCAATAAAACTGATGGTCTTGAGGCAGTAATTGCAGTATACCCAATGGCTCCAGCACTCGAGACGGAGGCAGCAGGACTGTGGTGTAGCCCTAGCTGTCCCAGAACTTGCTCTGTAGACCAGGCCTTCCTAGGATGGGTTTAAAGCCATCACCACTAAGCCTGGCAAAACCTGCAGAACTTAAAATGGTTTTCCAACTGTTGGTAAAGTTTGCGTTATAATAAGTCAAGAATATACCTACTTATATACTTTACTTTTATAAAGTAAACAAACTGACATAGTTACTTTCCACTTAGCAAAATCCCTACAATTTTAATGCAGAAAAATAAAACAGAACAACCTTCTTGTTAAGCGGTGGTGGGGCACACTTTTAATCCCAGTACTCGAGAAGCAGGGGAAGGCAGATCTTTCTGAGTTCGAGGCCAGCCTGGTCTAAAAAACGAGTTCTAGGATGGCCAGGGCTACACAGAGAAACCCTGTCTTGAAAACCAAAACAACAAAAACAAACAAAAAAGTCCCAAGACACCAAGACAACCCATCCCCCAAAAAACCTTCTTGACTTACTGGGTTTTTGTTGTTGTTGTTGTTGTTTTGGTTTTTTTTGTTTTGTAAACTGGGTCTTGTGTGCCTCAGGCTGGCCCCAAGCTCCATATATAGCCAAGGACGACCCTGAAATTCTGATCCTCCTGCTCCCTTCTCTAGTACTGGTATGTGCCACCATACCTGGTTTTGTTTGTTTTTTCTTCTTCTTCTTGTTTTTTTAATGTGCTCCACATTTTTTAAAATGTGGAACCCAGGTCTTTAGATAAGTACTTTACCAACTGAGCTATCCCCCCAGTTCCTACTCTAATTTAACAACAAAGCAAAACATTTGCTATCTTGCAATTACCATCTTCTGTTAGAACACCAACGCCATTGTTTTACATACCAGGAATCACTGCCTGGAAACACATTTATGTCCTATGTACATGCTTGATTCGTAAATGTTAAGCTGTTTTAAAAAATTTTAAGATCCTATGAAAGGTTTTTGTAATCTGTAACATGCAAAAGATTCATGATTAATAGTAAGAACTGTTTTAGACTGGAAAATAATTCTCATTACTGACTTATAATAAAAAAAAACACTATATATTTATTTGCACATCAAAGTGAAGAAATTAGAAATGGCTCTTATACCTCTAATCTCTGCATCTGGAAGGCTGAGGAGGATAACAAGTTCAAAGACATAGTGGGCTACAGAGTGAGGCCATGTCTCAAAAACAAAACTCAGCGCATCCAGGTTAACAGCCGGTGCATTTTCCCACCTCAATATCTTGCTGGCCCCCAATATAATTTTTTTAAGTTCAACCATTTCCTTTAAAACAATTTTACACTTTATGTATGTGTGTGTGTGTGCATGTGTGTATGTACATAAGTCTTCTACCCATGGAGAGCTCAGGACAGCCTACTGTTCTCTCTCTCCACCATACAGTTTCCACAGACTGACCTCCGACTGTCGTGCCTCATGCTTTAGTGCTAGGGAATTGAACCCAGAACCTTATCTGAGGCAGACAATCACCAGAGCTACAGCCACAGCCTGTGTCAGGATTCACGAGGCTGCCTAGGTGGGCCTCAAACTTGAAATCCTCCCACCTTGGCTCCCCACATACTTAGGATAACATGTATACACTCAGTATCTAAAAGACACTTCTATTATTAAATCTACTTTCATTCTAAAATCAGAGATGTGTGCCACCATCCCCAGTGACCAAAACTATTCCTGAAATCTACTTTTATAAAATTTTGAAGACAAAAATGCATACCTTTTATGGGGGGGGGAGGCATTTTGACTGTTGAATAACTTTATCTGAAGACCAAGTACATGGAGGATTTAAATGTAACTGCTGTATAGGAAGCTGTCTCTGCATTTATATAAAATAGTAACTGCAAAGCCAGGCTCTGTGACACACACCTGAAGTCCCAGCCACTTACTACAGCAGTTTGAGACCAGAAAACAAAACAAAACAAAGATTGCAGCTCTGTGAAAATAACAGAAATGAGTTATGTTCTAGAATAAATCAGACTGGCAAAGACTGTGGTTAAGCAATAAACCACAGAGAAGTCTATGGAAATCATAGTAGTCAAGGAAATAGTAAGATGGATACTGTCTTTTCCCATTTTATTTTATATGCAGGAAGTGTTTTGCCAGCTTGTATGTCTGTGTACCATGTGCATGCAGGTGTTCACACAGGACAGAAGAAGGGATCGTATCTCTTAGGACTGGATCTACATCTGGCTGTGAGCTGCCATGTGGGTGCTGGGAACTGAACCCAAGTCCTCTGAAGAACAGCCAGTGCTCTTAACCACTGAGCACTCTCTATAGCCCCAAGACAGACACTTTCAATGACTAGTTTTGCTTTTAGAGAAACATTGCTGAATTTCTGGGAAGAATAAGTCTTATATGCTCTAATGAATACCACTAATACCACTTAAGGCTTCTGTAAAAGTACTCTGTTTTTAGGATCGCAAAATAGTGCAAACAGTACTAACAAAGAAAGGATAATACCTTTTTGACATTTGAAAGAATTTTCTTCAGTGCGTGTTCGTTTACTTCACCTGAAGAATTATAAAAGCTATAAAAATCAAAATTAAAGAGATTTCAAGTAAGCTAGAAATTTGAATAATTTTATTAGCATTTTAAATGTTACTCCTAACCCATTACTATACAACCAAAATGCATATCTACTTGCCTATCATATGAACTCCTAAAATAAACAGTAGAGAAAAATAAAAAATTAACACTTAAATGGCAGAAACATTAGGTCCATAAGCAAAAACAACAACATAAAAGACTAGGTATGACTTTATCATACTTTCAAACTAAAACAGAACAATAAACTATTCATTAAATGCAAGTACCAGAAAGTTCATATTGCCAGTTCACTTCTTAATAATTGATAACCCCTGTTGGAATAGATAGTAATGAAGAGCAGTAACAGAGGGTTAACTTATTCATTGTTAATCCCAAAAGCTGTGTGTTTAGGGCATCTGGGGAGACTGGGGAGGAGAGGATGAATGCTTTGTCGTTGGACTTCCCAGCTATAGAAGAAGAAGAAGTCTGGACAACGCACACATTTACTTCTAGCTTTGCTTTCTCTTCCTGTGAGAGACTCCCAGTCATAGTTCCTTCCCTGTAGTTTATGTAGTTATGTGCAGTTTATGTGTGTGCACATAGGCAATCAGGTGCACACGCACACAAAAGTCAAAGGGTGATGCTGTTTTCCTTGCTCACTCTGGACCTGGAGCTCATAGATTTGGCTAGTCAGTGGCCAATGCACCCTAGGGATCTTCCTGTCACCTCTCTCTGCCCTCCTCCCTGACACTAGGGTTCTAGATGCATGGAGCTTTGACACGGTTCTGGGGATCCAAACCCAGGTCTTCACTCTTGTGTAGCAGGTAGCTTAACAATGAAGCCACCCTCAGTCCTAGTCCTTCCTTTTAGCATTAAGATGGACGACATTCCTTTTTACAATGCTGAAATGATAAACAAAATCCTATAGGATTCTATAGTTTTTTTGTTTTTTAATGGAAATCCTCAAGTATATACTGGAAATATTTATTACATAAAACTGACCAACTATACTCTATTTGGCAACATTTTTAAACTGAGCTTGGTGGTACAAGCCTATAAATCCGACCAGGATTAAGGCAACAGGTTAAAGGAAGAGAATCTCCAGTTCTGCCTAAGCTACAAGAGTGAGTTTAAGGCCAGCAACTTAGTAAGACGATGTCTCAAATAGATAAAGAAACAACTGAGATTACAGGTTAACCCAGTATGAGTAAAGCCCTCGGTTCAATCTCCAGGACCACAGGGAAAACACAACAAGTAGCCTCCATTAAAAAAGTTTTAATGGGCTGAGGGGTAGCTGGGTTCATTGAAGGACATCTGCTATGACATTAGTGACTTGGATAAAGACTGAAATCATAACAAGTCCAGAAACCTATGCCCAGTTCCTGGGTTCAACCCTCAGAGAAGAAGGGGACAGAGAAGGAGAAGAGAAGGACAGAGGAGAGAAAAAGGAAGAAAAAGATTTTTATTGCTGTATTTCTCTAGCATGGTTCACTTCTAAGCGACTCAACCTGGTCCTAAGGCACTAAGTACCTCAGGGTATATAAGCATAGGCTAATAGTACAGACGGGTGAGAACAGAGTACCTCAGGGTATATAAGCACAGGCTAATAGTACAGACGGGTGAGAACAGAGTACCTCAGGGTACATAAGCATAGCCTAATAGTACAGACGGGTGAGAACACTGAGTACCTCAGGGTACATAAGCATAGGCTAATAGTGCAGATGTGCGAGAACACTGAGTACCTCAGGGTATATAAGCATAGGCTAATAGTATAGACGGGTGAGAACAGCGAGTACCTCAGGGTACATAAGCATAGGCTAATAGTACAGATGTGTGAGAACAGAGTACCTCAGGGTACATAAGCACAGGCTAATAGTACAGACGGGTGAGAACAGAGTACCTCAGGGTACATAAGCACAGGCTAATAGTACAGACGGGTGAGAACAGAGTACCTCAGGGTATATAAGCATAGGCTAATAGTATAGACGGGTGAGAACAGCGAGTACCTCAGGGTACATAAACACAGGCTAATAGTACAGACGCGTAACAACACTGAGTACCTCAGGGTACATAAGCACAGGCTATTAGTACAGATGTGTGAGAACACTGAGTACCTCAGGGTACATAAGCACAGGCTATTAGTACAGATGTGTGAGAACACTGAGTACCTCAGGGTATGGAAGTATAGTGCTGAGAGCTGCTGGTAGCAATGGCTTTACCAGAGGCTGAGGGAGTATATAACAGGTGACAACTAGTATTAACAGGTCGACCCACCAGACCCACCTCATGGGGAGCCCCACCTAGCAAAGTCGTGGGGTCACTGGCTGTGGAAACCGGTTGTTTCCTGTCTGTAACTTTCTCCTGTGCCCCCACTATACCTCCCTGAAAGTACAGCTGTAGGGTTCTTTCCACAGCCCAGTGGTAGTGCACTTTACATCTTTGTGCATATAGCTATGGATGGTCAGGAAGATGGTTTCTGCTTAAGTTGTACAATTCTGATAATACTAGAATATTTCATAACTGACATAGCAAAATAACAGCATTCTCAGTCACAAAGTCGGCTAATTTTAGACTTCAGAACTAATTCAAAAACAGTCTAAGTTGCCCCTGTACAAAATATACAAAGACAAGATCCCAGTATTACTAAATCAAGGTCAGGCTTGAAGCAACTTTGGTACACATAACCCTCTATAGTAATTGACGTTTTTTAGATTATTTATTACGTATACAGTGTTCTGCCTGCATGTCTGCCTGCAGACCAGAAGAGGGTGCCAGATCTCATTATGGATGGTTGTGAGCCACCATGTGGTTGCTGGAAATTGAACTCAGGTCCTCTGGAAGAACAGCCAGTGCCCTTAACCGCTGAACCATCTCTCCAGCTTCCAGTAATTGACTTTTTGCACATAGTCCCAGCCTCAGTTTGTGTTACAGGCTCAAGGTTCAGCCAACTGTTTACTTTTTGTCTGAGACCTCTCATCAACTTAGAGCCACACGCATGGCCACGCTTTACTCACTGGCTGGTCAGCGCGACCTTCCCAGCCTGAGAGAAACTGTGTGACTTATCATGTGTTATGAGCATGGGTCAGACCCTGACAATGTAACATGTAACAGTCCAGAGTATTGAGCGTATGAGTGTGTGTAGGTGTGCATGCTGAGTGAGGGATGCGGCTGAATGGGCAGAAAGAAAATGTAACATAGAACTGTCCAAAGCTGGGTAGAGAAGAAGAAATGTGAGAGTCAGGTGAGAGAGTGAATGAATGAGAGGGAATGAGTAAAGAGTGAATGAATGATGCCACAGTGTGTGAAGGAATGTAACCGAGTAGAGAAATTTATAGCTGTATGTAAAGAGATGTGAGGGGGACTGTGTGAAAAGAGCTGCTGCTATGTAGAGGAGCTTTGCAAAGAGTTGCTGTCAGTGTGTGTTAGAGTGTGGGGGGTGTGCATGGGGAACTGAGGAAAGAATATGGGTAGCTAGGCAAGAGAGAGAGCAAGAGAGGTTTTCAGGGGACTTTTTTTTTTTTTTGGTTTTTCGAGACAGGGTTTCTCTGTGTGGCTTTGTGCCTTTCCTGGAACTCACTCTGTAGCCCAGGCTGGCCTTGAACTCACAGAGATCCACCTGCCTCTGCCTCCCGAGTGCTGGGATTACAGGCGTGCACCACGACCACCCGGCGAGGATTTTTTAAGATGAAGTAAAAGAGAAAGTTACCATCAGAAAGCATGTGCGTTTCCTTATTTACCTGTCAGATAGATAGAAACTTATTTCTAAATACCTTCAGATAAAAAGTCCTCACTACTCTGAAGTCTTCTATTCATAACCCTGGAGCAGTTCTCGGGAGCTGGCCTCCCCCAGACCGTGTCAGCATAGGCTAATAGTACAGATGTGTGAGAACAGAGTACCTCAGGGTATATAAGCACAGGCTAATAGTACAGATGTGTGAGAACAGAGTACCTCAGGGTACATAAGCACAGGCTAATAGTACAGATGTGTGAGAACAGAGTACCTCAGGGTACATAAGCACAGGCTAATAGTACAGACGGGTGAGAACAGAGTACCTCAGGGTACATAAGCATAGGCTAATAGTACAGATGTGTGAGAACAGAGTACCTTAGGGTACATAAGCATAGGCTAATAGTACAGAGGCGTAAGAATGCTGATTTTATGTCAAGATTCTAGAAAGAGTTTTATATGAAAACATAATAAGCCAGGTGTGGTGACACGTGCCTATAATCTAACACTTGAAAGGCTGAGACAGGAGAATCTGGATTTCAGGCCAGCCTGGGCTACATATAGAGAGCCTGTGTTGTCTCCCAACTCCCCAGAAGGATAGACAGTAAAGAATGCACACTTAAGTGCCTAATTTCTAAGTTATTAAGTTTTAGGGTTCACTGACCTATTTTCAAAGACTTTCTAGACTTCTGAAAGAGCCAATCAGTGTATTCAGCTGAAATGTCTAAGCAGCACTATAGTTAGTCCAGAGCTGGTACAGTTTGTCTGCCAGTCAAAACATTTCAAGCCTTTCCACGCATGTCCGCTTCCTATGTGTGCTCTTTCTCTTACTTTGCCCACAACCTTTAAAATATAATGACATTCTGAGATGAAGGGCTGTATAAAAACCACTCACAGGGTTATATTTTGACAACCCTTGTGAATTATAAAGCTGGGTATTAATGCTTATCTAACTTGGACTTCAAGAGATGTCATCAGAAGACTGTTTTAAATAGACTCACCTATGTGATCTATAAGCGGGAAGCCCCGACATGACAGGTTGTTAGAAAGCCTAGAGGCTGGGGCTTAGCAGAAACTTGCTCAGCAGCATCCCCAACACCACACACACAACCATTAAAAAGAAATGCCATTTCTTCCTGTTCTGTCCTACCATTAAGTCAGTGCTTCTCAACCTTCCTAATGCTGCGACCCTTTAACACAGTTCCTCATGTCATGGTGACCTCAACCATAAAATGATTTCTGTTGCTACTTCTTAACTGTAATCTTACTACTATTATGAATTGCAATGTAAATACCTGTGTTTTCTGATGGTCTTAGATGACCCTTGTAAAAGGGTCATTCAACCCCCAAAGGGGTTGCGACCGACAGGTTGAGAACCATTGCATTAAGCAGGTCTGTGTTTCCCACTAAATCATGAACTGTGGCCTATTCTGGTTTTAATTGAAGATGAAGGGTATATAAACTTTGTGAAGGAGAGATATTTCCAGACAGCTCTACTCATGTCCTCTTTACCTTCAACTTAAGTGCTGACAAGGCCCAGACATTAGTAGATGGTGGTCTCTGCAGCTCAGACCCTACTAAATTGGTCTAATTCTTTTTTTTTTTTTTTTTTTGTTTTTTTTTTTGTTTTTTCGAGACAGGGTTTCTCTGTGTAGCTTTGCGCCTTTCCTGGAACTCGCTTTGGAGACCAGGCTGGCCTCGAACTCACAGAGATCCGCCTGCCTCTGCCTCCCGAGTGCTGGGATTAAAGGCGTGCGCCACCACCGCCCGGCTAAATTGGTCTAATTCTTAATGGAGTCATCCAGAATGACTGATTCACCTTTCATTGTCTCTTAATCCTTCGCTGGTCCAGAGGCCCCTCAAGAAGTCATTTTTATGAGGTCCCATGAAGAAGTCATCATTTAACAAATGGTTTGTATGTTCACTGTACGTAAAGGACTACAGAAGACTCACTTTTCCTGGTGCTCGGGTAAGAGCATGCCGGGCTGCTGGGTCACACCCTCTCCCCACCTCAGAGCCTTCTTTATTGGGCATGCCCCTGTAACGCACACAGTCTTAAAGATGTCCACAAAGAGTGTGTGAAGTGTGAGTGTAAGATAGTGATTAGCTTCCTGTGCGGCTGATATAAATCATAAACGAGACTTTAAAATGACACTATACTATCGTTACATTTGTTTGCTTGGGGAAAATGTTTTGTTTGTATTTTTCTATGAATGCTAACTCACTAAGACAGTAGGAAAATGCAGGATACTAACAGCAGCAGTTCTGCTACCATCTGTCAAACCGAGGGGTAAACTTTCACTAGAGAAATGCAACAGCAAACAGGTTAAAGAATATAATTGGTAACAAAAAGAGAGAAGCGATTAATAAATCGGAATCCAAAGATGGAAAAAACGACTGTAACTGACACATGCGAATACAATAAGAAATGAGAGGACTGGGTGAGAAGATGCAACCCTCAAAGTAAACCGGCTTTTCAGAGGAAGCAGAAACCAACTAAAGGGAAGGCAAATGAAAAATCACAGACGGGGTTGACATGCACCAGTGTACCTTCAAACAAACGACAAACCTCCTTCCATGTACAACTGGTACTAAGACACTCTGTATGTGTTTTCAATTACTTAACTTAAAAAGAATTATTTTCATAATGGGTAATTTACTTGTTCTTACTAATACTGTTACTCACCTAAAAAGCCGGTAGCATGGAATATATTTCTGAATGTCTAGAAAAAAAGGATTTCAGGTTATTATGGGTATAGTAATCGTTTGCCCACCACACTGAGGCGTTTACCTCATGCTCCTGGCTTCACTATGTGCACAGTTCTTCATTTACTCTTCAGACACACCCCTAAGACAAACCACTCTTACTATTTCAAAGGTGAATGAGCAAAGAGGAATCACGTGACTCCCCAGTGACACAGGGCTAAAAACCCTACCTGGAGTCCCACTTGGAACTACATGTTCTATTCACTAGACAAAGACAAACACATAGGACCCAACTTCTGATCCTCTTGCCTCCACCTTCTAGGTGCAGGGATTACAAGTGTGCACCAGTATACCCACTCATATATTTTAATAGTTTAAACACACACACACAGCAAGATGGCTCAGCAGGGAAAGGAACCAGCTGACAAGCTTGACCGACTCAGTTCAATCCCTGGAACCCACATGATGAAAGGAGAGAACCTATTCTAGCAGTTATGCATGACACATGTATCACCCACAGCAATTAAAATGTTACAAAAAAAGTAGTCACAATTATGCTGATTACAGCCAGCACATAAACTACCAAAAACCACACAGAGCTAGGTGACTTACCAATTGTATAAACGACTTTAACATTATCCATTTGTGAATCAGTAATGCTGTTCTTAGCTTCACCTTTCATTTCCCCGAGAAGAAAACCTTCCTATGAGAAAAATAAACAAACAAGAGGCAGTCTATGAAACACACTGGATAGGTACTGTTCTGCCTCCTCATCATATTTTCTCAGTAGTTCCCAACAACATATACAAATGTGGACAACTCGGAGAGGCTGTGTGGAGAAGACAGCCTGACTTTCAAGGGCCGGATAATCATTCTGGGCAGGCAGCACTAGAAGCACGTCAGTCAAAAGCAGACAAGCTTAGAACCTCTGAAGGGCCTAGCAGAGCAGTCTGTCTTGGAGCTCAAGGCTCCTGTGGGCAGTTGTGAAGGGAAAGCCCATGACAAAATATCCCAAATGAGCAGCCAGAGCCTGAACTTTACATGTGTTTCTGGGAGTCAGTGGTTTCTTTTTTTTTTCTTTCCCAAAGTGCCGAGAGAAGACTTTATTGATCTTTAGAGTTAATGTGGCAACCCAAATAAACATTAGGATTAAGTTTGACTTTTAACACTAGGGTTAAAAGTTGACCTGGGGGCTGGGGAGATAGCTCAGTGTTAACAGGACCCTGGTTCAACTCCCAGCACCCACATTCAGGGGATGGCTTTGTCTGAATTCTGCAGGCACTGCATGCACATGATGCAGACATGCACATAAAATAAAAAGTTTAACTCTGAGTTACCACTCAGAACCAGTTCTCAGGCAGGTATCGACAAACCCTCTGGACACCTGTTTAGTTTTTGCCCCGGGCCCTTTCCTGTACTCCAGCCAGCTGGCTGTCTTAGTCTACTGCTGTGAAGAGACACCATGTCCAGCACAACTCAAAGAAACATCTAATAGCAGGTTTGCTTACACTTTTAGGGCTAGTCCATTACCACTGTAGAGACGATCGCAGCACACAGGCAGACTTGGTGCTGGAGAAGGAGCTGAGCAACATGCTGATTCACTGGCAGAGACAGACACTGGGCACACACACAATCTAGACAGACACACCTCTAGGGACACAACTGGGGACTAAAATAAGCTAGTGGCACACCTATAACCTCAACTCCTGGGAGGTAGGGACGGAAGGCCATACCCTTGGTTATGCTGGTAGCCAGTTTGACAGCCTATCTAAAACCAAACCCCAAGAAGCCCAAGCTCCCACTGTAGCTGGAATTTGTCTTAGTTATCTCCTCATCTAATGTATGGACAGTAAGTAAACACTCAGGTCTAGCACAGGAATTTAAGACTTAAGGGACAGAGGTCTGTGAGGTGCTCACAGGGGGAGTCAGTGATTTCTAAGCTATGGGATGACACGGTGATCAATGTTTTCAGACTTAAAAATGTGTAAAAAATTATGAAATAGTAAAGATGTGGAATTCAATTTCAGCATCTGCTTCCCAAGGGGTTACTTTTAAAATACAGGCATACAGGTTTTTTCATTCCAGTAAATTCAGTTATTCCTTTAGGTGCACTTAAAGATCAAGTGTGCTTGACAGTGAACTTTTTTTTTTTAAACAATTTATTTATCTTTATTTTACGTGCATTGGTGTATGCACGTATGTCTGTGTGAGGGTGTCAGATCTTAGAGTTATAGACAGTTGTTAGCTGCCATGTGGGTGCTGGGAATTGAACCCGGGTCCTCTGGTAGAGCAGTTGGTGCTCTTAACCACTGAGCCATCACTCCAGCCCCGACAGTGAACTTTTCTATTCATTAAAATTAGTTAATAATGGCTGGGCGGTGGTGGTGCACGCCTTTAATTCCAGCACTTGAGAGGCAGAAGCAGGTAGATCTCTGTGAGTTTGAGGTCAGCCTGGTCTACAGAGCAAGTTCAAGGACAGCCAGGACTATACAAAGATACAGAGAAACCCTCTCTCAAAAAAAAAAAGCAAAAACAAAAAAACAAAGCAAATTAAATAAATAGTTAATAATGCCTTGCCCTCATTTCATTAAAAGTAAATAAAAAAGGAATGTTCCCAACGTCTTTTAAAAGAGCCAAGTGGGTAAAAATCCATAATTGCAAGTATTCTCGATTTTGATACTCCCAAAGTCAAAAACTAGGAAAAATATCAGTCAATTCTAAGTACTATTATTCAGAAAACAACTCTTAAAATTTTTAGTTAAGGAGCTGGAGAGAAGGTTCAGTGGTTAAGAGCACTGACTACTCTTGCCAAGGAACAGGGTTCAGTTCCCAGTGCCCACATCTCTACCATTCAATACCAGGGGATCTGATGCCCTCTTCTGGCCTTCACGGGCACTGCCCTAGTGTAATCCACAGATGTTCAAGCAGGCAACACACACACACACCTTTAAACAACAAAACTATAGTTAAAGTAGCTGAGAAACTAGGGTCTATCACCAAGATGTAGTTTACAAGGGCTAATCTTACAAACTACAGATTTAAGAACAATCTATGTTCACACTAAACATCTTCCAAAATTAGTGCCACAAATACACGTGTATTTTTTTTTAAATATTAAGTGCTTAAATTTGTATGCCATCCTCCTGTAGGGCCATGCTAATCTCAGTATTATGTGCTGCCCAAGTGAGCTCGACACACATTTTAAGATGTCATCTACTTGTTCTTTGCTAGGTGTTAATCTATAATGTAATTTGATGTAGTGTACATTAGACATACTAACTACAACCTTTATTGTACATTCCTTATCATTAGGACTGTGTTGAAAAGCAACTTTAGGCAACGAAGATCTCATGCTTTAAAATTAAGGGCACAACACTTCACGTGCGTTACTCGACACTGTTCAGTACGATACTCTCTGAACTATTTCAGCGCAGTCCCCAAAGCTCATTTTAGATAGTACTAGTTTCTTTCATTACGTTACTAAAAATTTATTACAAGATGTTACTTCCCGACCTCAAAGTTTTACAGTGAGTTTTTTGTTTTGTTTTTGAGACAGGGTAGCCCTAGCTGTCCTGGAGCTTGCTCTACAGACCAGGCTGGCCTCGAATTCAGAGATCCGCCTGCCTCTGCTTCCCGGTTCACAGTGAGTTTTTAATCTCCTAAATTTTAAAAGCAGACTTACAATTTTTCTTTTTCCACTTTCACTCAGTGGCTTCGAAAGTAGGCAAAAGTTTAAAGATGCACTTATAACATCTGACCCAGGACTAATTTGCATTTGTAACGGAAATTTGCATTTGTAGCAGAGAAAGTAGCTGGGCCTCACCATCTCAGGCCAGGTTTGAGCAGCCACCGTAAGCCCCAGAACTCCGGTTGGCCAACTAAGTCCCTGCAGCGGCTGCCAGCCGCGTCTCCCTCGCCCGGGCCCGTCCTCCTGATTGTGGCCGCGCACGCGCGCTGCCGGCAGGGACCGGCGCGGGTCCCTGGCAAAGGACCGGGTAGTGAGAGCGGGAGGCGGCCCGAACGTCCCCCGCCGAGCGGGAGGCCGCCCGGAACTTTCCTTCACGCCCAAACTTGACCAGATAAAAAGGGCCCGGACAGGAACCGGGGAGGGCGCCCCGGTCCGCGACCCCCGCACGGCCAGCGGGAGCTGCGGGCAGGGACGGCGGGACCACAGCCGCGCGCCCGGCCGGCCGGCCGGCTCACCGTGTCGGAGTCGGTGTTGAGATGCTGGAAGGTGAGCGCGCCGAGCACGAAGCCAGACAGCACCCCCAACGTGCTCTCGCCCTCCATACCGCCGCCTCAGTCGGGACCGCCACTGCCACCACCGCGGCGCATGACGGGAGGGCGGGGGGCGGAGGCGGGGCGGGGCCGGAGGGGGCGGGGCTTGCGCCTGCGTACGGGGAGGGCGTGGTTTGGAGGGAGCGCAAAAGAGCGCCCTCTAGCCCAGGGAGGGTGATTCTTTGGTCAACTTGGCTGAGCTACCTGCTGCGGCATACAGGCAAAATCCTATGTATGGGTAGTTTAGGGTTACTAATGGTTGTTGCTTGGCAATATTTTAATACCGCAGATATGTCCCATTTTGGTTTTCTAACTGCCCTTCACCGATTGAAGCTTAGAAGACCAATAACCAGTTGGGGGGGGGGGGGGCGTTGTCTTTTCTAGGATATTCCAGCCGTGTTGCATTCTTCTTTGTGTGTGTGTTTGGTTCTTTGGTTTCTTTGATTGCAATTAAAAAACTCAAGATCTAAGTCTAGTTTAAAGACTACGTTTGAACATTATGAGAGTTTAATGATCGGCCTAATCATACTGTGCTGTGTCATTTGATATAAGTAAAGTGAATGGGAAGATGTGGGATTGACACATATTTCACACGTGTGCACATGCACAAGTACGAAAAGCGATGGTTTTCAAGTAACTGAAAGTTGGCGAAATAGCAGACTACTGAAATGAATTAGTATTGCATGTCTGGGTCTTGTTGTGCAACAGCCAGGATTGGCTGGGCAGTGTCAACAAGGAAGAAGGCAGAGCTACACCCCCTTGCCACCAATCGCTTGTGAAGTTCTCTTTCCCCTTAGAGGATTTCAGGGTAGCAGTATGAAGTGGAGGAAGGGGTTATTAAAAGACATCTCATACATGAATTTTCAGCACAGGGGTTAACAGAGATGCTCAAGGAAAGTGTAAGACACGCTGAAGCATGGACATGAGCTTAAGAGAGAGTTGCATCTACATCACATATGTATATAATGGATATAAATTTTTGTGGGACATATCATATGTATCATATCTATAATTGTACGTGACATTTAATTTTCCGAAAAGTAGTATGTTTATCTAAAGAATTACATGAGCAGGAGGTCAAGGTGATGGCAGAGGGAATAAAGACAAGAGTACAAGAGTACTGGCCAACAAAAGTCCCACTCGGCACCTAGTTTTTCTGCCCATTGACCTCTGCACTTCCTTTCCCTCCTTGTGAAAGTGTTTTCATTCACTGGTGTTCCCTAACATGGAATTGTGGGGGGGAAGGTAGTTAACCTCATCTTCTCAGAGTACTAACTCTTAAATAAACCTGGCTTCCTTCCAGCTCTCATTCCCTGGATATTGGCTTTTAAGTATGGAACAGATGAACTTGGGTCTGGTAACATTTCTCTGAGCAACTGCATTAGTTACTTTTCTACTGCTATGATAAAATACCATGACCAAGGCACCTTACAGAAGGCAGGGTTTATTTGGGCTTACAGTTCCAGAGGGTCAGGAGTTCATCACCATTAGAGTGGGGAGCATGGCAGGCATGGTGACCGGACTAGCAAGCTGAGAACATCTTGAACCTCATGCAAGAAGCAGACAGAGCAAACTAGAAATGGTACAAATCATTTAACTCTCAAAGCCTGCCCTCAGTGACATACTTCCTCCAGCAAGACCACACCTCCTAAACCCACCCAAACAGTGCCACCAATGGAAGACCAAGTATTCAATATCCCAGACTATGAAGGCATCTTATTAAAGTCACCACAGCAATGTTCGTAATAATTCACCCTGGACATCCTCACTGGACTAGATTACTGTCTGAAAAATACATCACCATGTTGTGACAATACAAATGTTATACAAAGGTAAAACCCACTAGGCTACATACTTCCTGCCTTTGTCCAATCAGGGACAAGCATACATCCTGATGTACTTCCTACCTGTTGCCTCCTGCCTACATTTGACACAAGCACATCCTGTGCAGTTGGAGCAACCAAGCTTGTTTACAGATGTGTAAACACATGACTTGTTTTCTTACATGAACAATAGCCCCCAGCATTCCAGGAAGTTATCTATCCTAGGGCAAGTGGGGCTCACAGGCTAGAGGCATTTTTTTTTTGTTTTATAGAACTCTTTTTTTTTTTTTTTTTTTTTTTTTTTGGTTGTTCGAGACAGGGTTTCTCTGTGTAGCTTTGCGCCTTTCCTGGAACTCACTTGGTAGCCCAGGCTGGCCTCGAACCTCTGCCTCCCGAGTGCTGGGATTAAAGGCGTGCGCCACCACTGCCCGGCTATAGAACTCTTTTTTAAAATATTTATTTTTATTTTATTTGCATTGGTGTTTAGCGATCATGTATGTATAAGAGCTTTGGATTCCCTGGAACTAGAGTTACAGACAGTTGTGAGCTGCCGTGTGGGTGCTGGGAATTGAACGTGGGTCCTCTGGCAGAAAAGTCAGTGCTCTTAACCACTGAGCCATCTCTCCAGCCTCCTTTATAGAACTCTTAGGCACAGCAATTTAAACTTGAAGCATAACTTTAGCCCTCACAGAACTGAACATAAAGGAGTGAGTATGTGTTTGTGGGTTGTATGGTGAGGGAAATCTAACATTGTTTTAACACCCCCTCTCCCCACTGCAGAAACAAAATAAGAGGTCATTGCTTTGAGCTCAGTTGTTCCAAGTAGCTGAAAGGGAAACCATATGTCATTAAGACCTCTCTTGCAGCTAGAGTGGCCTGTGTCAATGATGTGGGTTCAAGGTTGCTACTGGTAGAAAGCTTATCGCTAAAGCTTCAGTGAATGCTTTAGGCTGTGTTAGCTAAAGAAAACATCTTCAACCTGAGTTAAGTAGAAGGACACCTTCTTTGGCTGTATCAGTCAAATCTTTTTGGGTGATTTATTTCCTGTCTTTGGAGGGCTGTTGACCTCTGCAATTGCTTCATGGTCCATACATTTCTGTGACATCATGCTCTGAGAAGGACTTTAATATTCTACTGTCCTATTCAGTTTTTTTGTGACTAGGTGAGGGGGCAGGCTCTGTTTCAATTTGTCCCCAGGGCCTGCAAGTTGCAGAAGTGGCCCTGCAATTCTTTGAGTGTTTCTTCATCTGCTACAAAAGGAGGAGATGACATCAGGAAGTGCAAGGAAACTTTACCAGCTGAGCTAATCTCAAGGTCATTCCAGACACTGGAATCAGGAATGTAACTCAACATTTTGGGTAGAGCATCCTGCATAAATCCCACTCAGGTCCCGGGGGCAAGGGTGATACTCTTCAGGTTCAGCTAGAGTTTTCCTGCCTGGCCCACAGTCATGACAAATCTCTCTCACCTGCCAGTCCCACAGCCCCTCAGACCCAACCAAGTAAACACAGAGACTTATATTGGTTACAAACTGTATGGCCGTGGCAGGCTTCTTGCTAACTGTTCTTACAGCTTAAATTAATCCATTTCCATTAATCTATACCTTGCCACATGGCTCGTGACTTACCGGCATCTTCACATGCTGTTTCTCATCATGGCAGCTGGCAGTGTCTCTCTGACTCAGCCTTCCACTTCCCAGCTTTATTCTCCTCCTTGTCCTGCCTACACTTCCTGCCTAGCCACTGGCCAATCAGTGATTTATTTATTGACCAATCAGCAACACACTTGACATACAGACCATCCCACAGCACTCCCCCCCCCTTTTTTTTTCAAAAAGGAAAACTTAACTTTAACAAAGTAAAATTACATATAATTTGGGAATTTGGGCGTAGCTTCTCTTACTACTTCCTGCTGGAGGGGGGCTCTGTATCTTATGGGGACACAAAGAAAATTTTAGGATCATGGAGTAGTCCATGAGGGAGAGAGAAAAAGAAAGAGAAACAGAGAGAGAGACAGAGAGACAGAGATCCCACTGTTAGGAATAGGCAAACAGGGAAACTTCATTCTTATCTGGAGTCTGTGTCACCTGTGAGAGGTAGACCTAAGCCACTTCCCTGAAGCTTATATTTTTTTTTAAGTTTACAAAAAGAGGTAAAAAGTTTTAGATATGTTAACATTACCACTTGTTTGAAGTCTGTACTGAAATCCACACTGTAGGAGAGACAGTAGATTCACGCCTTTGAGCCATAGTAAAAGCGTGGGAACCCAAAACTGGTTCTGGGCTAAAAGCCCTAGCACTCTTCCCAGAAGGCTGGACATGTAGATTGCACAGAGACGTTTTAAGCATGATTGAGAAGCACTTTCAAGTCCAGTCTTGGAAGACAACCAAAGGAAATTTAAAATCTTGAGCTTGTGACTGATAATAATAGTCAGTGCTTTACCAGCTTATCAGAACTCCATTGAATGAAAATTTGAACTTTAGAAGTTTTAATGTATAGGGAGGAAAAAGAAATATGAAACATTTTTTATTTTTCATATACTTTAAATCATTTTCTTAGATCTTTCCAAATTGCAACTTGTTTTAATGTACAGGGAGGAAAAAAGAAATATGAAACATTTTTTTATTTTTCATATACTTTAAATCATTTTCTTAGATCTTTCCAACTTGCATTTAAATGCCTTAAAGCACTTTCTTAGACCCTCAGAACTTACATTAACTTTCATATCCTCAGACCCTTCTACACCTTGTATTTATATACCTCAGAAGGCTTTCCTAGACCCTCAGAACTTATGTCAACTTTCATATCCTCAACCTTATACACCTTGTGTTTATATACCTCAGAAGATTTTCCTAGACCCTCGGAACTTACATCAAATTTAAGCTTCTTCCCATCCAGCCATTTACTGTGGGACTCAGGTGGTTGATTACTGACAGCAGTCATTGTGAAGCAAGTCCCTTTAAACAAAGGAAAAGTAAAAAGTTACTTTATCTCTCTTCAGAGTCTGGTAACAGGTAAGCTGGAGATCCAGTTGCTCTAGGAAAGTGAGGCCTGAGGCTGGATCTAATTGAACTAACAAGGCAGCTGCACCCTTGGGGAAGGAGTTGGTACGCTTGTTGCTGAAGAAGATACAGTTAGTCAATATCACCAGAGATACGAGAAGGATAAATTACAGCAGAATGTATAATCCAAATGGCCCATGTGTCAACCAAAATAACAGACTTGCCCACTACCTAGACAGTTGCTCTAGGCTCCAGTGGTCTCCACGGCTTTGTTGGGGGCAGTGGTCATAGGATTCTGACTGATACACAGGGCAACATTGGCCTTTGGCTGCCAGACCCAGCTCTGAGAGACTTTCCTGTGGAGAAGGTTCTTGGAAAAAACTGACCTTACTTTTACCGGGCAGGGCAGGGCAGGGCAGGGCAGGGCAATCAACACAAAAGTGTCCACAGTTCGGGCAGAGCCCTAGCAGCAGGCAAGGCTTAGGGCAGTTTTCCCCAGTGATTAGGGTTACCACAATTCAGGTAGAGTCATTGTGCTCCATCTGTCTCCTTTGGAAACCACAGGGTTCTTGGTTTGAGCTTGCATGTCTATTATGGGAAGCCTGTTTTAATTCAACATTTTAAATGTCATATTCAGCAATGAAGAGTTTGAGGACCATCGATCCACTAAGCATGCCTGATTTTAGGTTTAACCTTGAAAACACATCCACTTGTATGTTTTAATTATCTCTAACAGTTTAAGTTGGCAGTGTGGTGATGTATTGTGTCTCCCAATAAAATTTACCTGAGGATCAGAGGAAATAGCCAACCACTATAGTAAACAAAAGTCATGCAATGTTAGCACACACCTTTCATCCTATCACCTGGCAGGCAGGAGTCTGTTTGGATCTATGCGAGTTCAAGGCCACACTGGGAACAGAGCCAGGTGTGGTGGCACATGCCTTAAATTCTAACACTAGTTAACTATAGAGGTCTGGTTTGGAGGTCTGTACAGACAGACAGGAAGCGACAGAGTTGGACAAGAAGAGGAAGTGATGTAGCTGGGCTAAGACAGCCAATGAGAGAACAGAACAGAAAAGGCATGTAGACATGAGTATACAGGAAGACGCTCTTTGGAAGCTGCGGAGTTGGGGAGGTGAGGTTAGCTCGTGGTGTGTCCTAATCCTCCGATCTCTCTCAGCCTTTAACCCAAATTCCTGGCTCCGTGTTTTTTATTTAATAAGACCATTTAGAAATTCATCTACATGGCAGCTTTTATAATTCTAGGATTTTACAGCTTTATCCTTGTTAGGTTTAGCCTATAAAAAATAACAATTCTTCAACTGAAGCTCTTTTAGCATCAAAATAAAACTTTTAAACCATCCAAATAACTTTAACAAAGTGGAGCAAGGACAAAGAAACTCGACAAATATTACTGTGAACCTGAGTAGACCTTAGGAATTTATTATCAAATATACCTTATTTATCAAACATATGCTATTACCTATCTAAGCTTTTTTAGGAGCCTGGTGTTGAACAGTTATCAAAAACGTAAGTAGTTACGCATGCATCTTAAATCAGCTTTTGTTAACCGGAGTAGATAGACCTTTACTCTCTTGCCTTCTTGGAGCCTCCTGGGGACACCATTAAGCAGGATTCTGAGGTCTTCTCTGGGACTCATTGAAGAAGTGTCCCGGCTATTTATACTGTCAGCGGCAGACTGGAGAGAAAGACGCTGGTGGGATTTATGTGCCATCTCTGACCCACACAATCACCAAAGTTGTTTCTAATCTGAAATTCCAGTGTTATTGATGTGGTTAGGGTCAGAGCCTAACAGGCTAGATTTAGCCACCTGTCCTCAACATGCCAATTAAACAAACAAGTAATGGTGAAAATGGATAAAAGAGATTTCTTCAATGTGGCCACCTTGGGAAGAGAAACAAAGAGGTCCATTGACACCACTGTGTTCATCTCAGGGTCCTAATTAGAAATGAGTTTGGGGTCTGTGGTGGTTTGAAAGAAAATGGCCCCCAAAGGGAGGGACACTATTAGGAGGTGTGGCCTTGTTGGATTAGGCATAGCCTTCCTGGGCTTTGAGTTCTCCTATGCTCAAGCTACTCCCAGAGTTTCAGTCCAGCTTCCTGTTGCCTGCAATTGTAGGACTTTCAGCTACGGCTCCAGCACCATGTCTGCCTGCATGCCACCGTGTCCCACCATGATGCTAATGGACGAAACCTTAGAAACTGTAAGCCACCACCTCAATTAAATGTTTTCCTTTATAAGAGTTGCTGTGGTCATGGTGTCTCTTCACAGCAATAGCAACCCTAAGACAGGGTCACAAAGAAAGGGGCATCCACCCTGAGTGAAGTGTCTGGATAAGCAGGTTTACTCTGGATCAAGAGGGTATGCTTGGAAGATCAAACACCCAGAGACAGGAGGGGCACTTAGTTTTTATTCTAACTCAGGTAGTAACTGTGTAGGGAAAAGGGGCCACAGCTCCAAGGAGAAAAGGGTCACTGATCCAGGTCATCAGATTTCGGAATACCAAACTTGGTGTAAACAACAATTTTCCTGGGTGATGAATATTGAAACATTAGCATAAAAATATCATGAGATGGGAAAGGTAAAAAGATTTATATTCTGGGCCAGGTGTGGTGGCACACGCCTTTAATCCTGGCACTGGGCAGGCAGAGGCAGGTGGATCTCTGAGTTCAGGGTCAGCCTGGTCTATAGAGCATGTTCCAGGACAGCCAGAGCTACACAGAGAAACCCTGTCTTGAACCTCCCCCAATAAAGGGATTTGAATTCCTTGTTCTGAATACAAATTTTATAGTGTTTGATAGAAAAGTCTCTGGTTTGACATTTCTTACACTAATGAGATTTAGGAGTTGAGATCAGGCTGTGTCCTACCCTAAGTTATTCCAAGTTATGTAAAACACGGTTTTTGCCTTGCCCTAAGAGACACACACACACACACACACACACACACACACACACACACACACGCGCACGCACGCGTGTACACGCCCAATTATATCTTTTTATTTCTTTATTTATGAGTCACTGTGTGAGCGTCCTTGCTTCTCTGCATGCCTGTCTATGACTTGGAGGCAGAAGAGCGTGTTGGGTATCTTTTACCTCTGCCTGCCTACTCTATGGAGGCAGGATCTCTCCTTGAACCTGGGACTTGTGTTTTCCAGGGTACAATAGAAGTTGCCAAGCCCAGGGATCCTCCTGGAGAAATTCCATTTTAGAAGTAGCTTTGACTCAGTTTTGAAGATAAAGGATGGCTTTGGACCTGGTTGGACGTGTGAGCAGCACCATCTGTCCAGAACTACCCATGAAGCACAGACTGAGAAATGACTCAGTTCTGGGAACTGGAATCTACTCCAAACTCCAAATGCATCAAGAGGAATTACTGAAGTGAGTAGGAAAAGAGTGAACATTGACTTGAATGAGTTACCTACATCCAGGATGTAATTCACAAGCATAGTAAATGCTTTGGAACACTTAGCAGGTGAAGCATCATGCTTAGAGGCATGATTAATCCCAAAGATGGGAGGAGAAAGACCACTGACCCAAAGCATCATGGCCAAGTTAATTAAGTCAAGTATTTAATTAAAGCAAGCTTGTTAATATTCTGACCCACACCTGGCACCACCCTGTCGTAAAAGCCTTATTTTAAGGAAAAACTCCTCCCCTTCCTCTCTCTTCGACTTTTCCTCCTACGAGGTGTGCACTGTCTACCCCCTCTCTTTCTCTCTCTTTTCTCCATCTTTCTTTCCTATCTTTCTCTTCATCTCTCTATTATAATAAACCATTTCCAAGGCCGATGCAGCATCTGGGTCGTGAATGACTATCCTCTGCCCCCCCCCCCATGCCTGTATGATGTGGGTTGCCTGCCAGCCCGCTGCTGCGTTTGCACAGCATGCCAGCGTGTTTCCCTGAACACACGGGATACTGTTGGGGTCCCCCCCATATCATAACAAAGCTTTTTTATTCCTGTACATGGGCTGCCTCCCCTCAAGGTGGGGTTCGAGAGGTCAGCATTGGAGTGAGGAGACAAGGCTTTCATACAGGGGTGGGGGGGTTGCAAATGGGGGTTTTGGCTGGCAAAATAGGTGGGGTTACAGGAGCAGAACATCATAACAAGTTAGTCATAAAGACCCCCTGAAAAAAGACATGGCTGCAAGGTGGGCATAACAAGGTAGTCATACATGGTCATATAACCTTTTGAAACAAGTAGGGTTGCAAGATGGTTATAAACATCTTTTTTGGGTTGTTTTGTTTGTTTTGGTTTTGGTTTATTGAGACAGGGTTTCTCTGTATAGCCCTGGCTGTCCTTGAACTTGCTCATAGACCAGGTTGACCTTGAACTCACCACCTGCCTTTGCCTCCTGACTGCTGCGATCAAAAGTGTTCACCACTACCACCACCACCAATGCTGCCGCCTAGGTATAAATAACTATTTGAAACAAAAACATGATTGCCATTCCTGGAACAGGCAGTACAGAACCGTTTGTAGTTAAGGTTGAGCAACAGAGGTTTAATCGTAAATAGGAATGAACCGAGTTTGTCTTTACTATAAGATGGCTTTAAAACCTACAATGGAGGCAGGCTGGTTCTTCACTACCTCATCAATAGTTCTCTAAGCATAATCCAGGAGTCACAGAATGTGCATATTTATTATATTTACACAGTGTTTCTTATATTGAAAGAATTTATATCATTGCATGATGCAAATTTCACTGTGTACGCATACATTGGTGTGTTTCCCTCTGATTACTGTCCCCAGTCCTTCAGCATCTCTTGACTAACTTTAAAAGTTGCTTTTGGGGGCTGGAGAGATGGCTCAGTGGTTAAGAGCACTTGCTGCTCTTCCAGAGGATCTGGGTTCCAGCACCCACATAGTGGCTCACAGCAGGTTGTAACTCCAGCCTCAGAGGATCTGATGTCCTCTTCTGGCCTCTGGGGGCACCATGCACAAACGCATGCAGGCAAAGCACCTATACCCATAAAAAGAAGCAAATTTATCTAAAAACTGTGAGTTGCTTTTCACAAGACTTGGGTGGTTTGTGCTTAGGTAGCCACCAACCTCTGCAGAGGCTGACATAAGAGGATCGCTCCACAGAGCCCGAGACTTCAGAACTCAGTATGGTCAACCCAGAGGTACATTGGCTTTAGTTTAATCTCTTTTGCTATGATAAAGCAAAGCAAAACAAAACAAAACAAACAAAAAAAACGAAAACCAAAAATCCACTCTGGCTTCTGGGTGTGGTGGCACATGCCCTTAATCCCAGCAGAGGCAGAGTGATCTCTGAGTTCGAAGCCAGCCCAGTCTACAGACTGAATTTCAGGACAGCCAGGGCTACACAGAGAAACCCTGTCTGGAAAAGAACCAAAACCAAACCAAATCACAAAACACTCCGACCAAAAGCAAGCTGGGGGAGGAAGGAATTTACAGAAGCTTACAAGTTCCAGTCCATCACTGAAGGACGGCGGGGCAGGAAGTTGAGGTAGAAACACTGTTGTGGGCTTGCTTGCTGGCAGGCATGTGCTGGGACTCTCTGCCAGAGGAATAGTGCCATCCACAGTGGGCTGAGCACTCGTACATAAATTAACAACCAAGACAATCCCACACGGGTGTTCCACAGGATAGTCTGATCTGGGTAACCCTTCCCTTCTCAGGTAATGGTTAAAGCTAACTAGGACACCATCTCAAGAAAAAAATTAATTAAAAACCCAAATTGTTCCTAGGCCCCACAGATGAAATGAGTCAGAACATTGGGGATGATGCCCAAGCAGTGAAAAAATTTCAGTATCCTGATAACGGGAGTATTAAGTTTTATTTTATTATTATGGTTTACTTTATATGTATGAGTGTTTTGCCTACATTATGTCTGTGCACCAAGTGCTTTCTGTGGTGCTCTTGGAGGTCAGAAGAGGCATCAGATCCCTTGGATCTCGAGTCACATACAGACAAATAGTGGTGAGCCGCCGTGTGTGTGCTAAAATCAAACCTGGGTCCTCTGGAAGAGCAGCCAGTGGTCTTAACCACTGAACTCCAGCTCCAAGTTCAGTTTTATAAATAACTGCTTTATGGGAGATTATAGATGCTTTTATGACCGAAATTTATGAATGAATAATATTACAAGATGATGAGTAAGCTTGGACAAGTCTTCCTTCAGCACCCTAAAGACAATGTAACTCAGCTCTGTGGAGGAAGACTGAGCGGAAGACAGAGGCCTTCTTTACTGACTCCCGGCAGTCTTTCTTTGAAGCCCACGGACAGGAAGTCACAGACAGGTTTGCCCACGCAGTGGAGAAGAACCAGACTGATTGATGGTTCCTTGGCTGGTTGGGAAGTGGGCTGTGGGGTTTTAAATGCTGCAGTCTGGATTGATTGTCCTTCCTCTGAATTTTGTCTGACCATGCTGAGGGTCTCTTCAGAGAGCATACCTGACAGAAGAAGCTGTGGGAGACCCAGCCTTTAACTAGGAGAGTGAGTCAGGCTGGCTTCAAACACTCTTGCAGCCTGGTGGGTGTGGTGAGAATACCTGAGATAACAGAAAGAAAAACACTTTGTAGACTCTGAAGTGGCTCCTCCTTGTCATTACCCATGGTGCAGCTGGCCAGGCATCACAAAGAAAGATGGGTGCTCAGCAGAACCAGAGCTGTGCCCCATAGTCAGCGTACGTTCTAAGAACTTGCTAAAGTAGTCTTAGACTACTGAAGCATTGGACCTTCCCACTTCCCTGCTACCGCCAGCAATGCAAACATCAGTTTTCACCATCCCTTGAATATTAAATTATCATATGTGAAAGTGGAGGTATCTAGCTTTGTTCTAAGTTCCTTCTCTAGAACTGGGTAGAGAGCTGGCATTCTAAGCTGCCCAAAGAGACAGGAGGAATAGTTATCCCCGTGTTGTGTAAATTTCCTAAGAAATTTAACACTCCACCTTGCAGGAAAGCTCCTTAAGCAGGAAGGTAAACAACTCAAAATAGCTTCAGGACCTCCCCCTCCCCGAAACCCACCAGAGTGACTAGGCCCCTCTCTGCCAGGGGAAGAAGTAAAATCTGAGAATCCCTCTCAGAAGAGCAGAGGCAAGCCTCAAAGATGACTCTGAGACCAAACTAGCATCCTGGAAGCGTCCTGGAAGAAGCAGAAGCCAGTTGTATGGAAGAGGTTTAGACCAACTGAGTCACCTGGAAAGGACACTCTCCAACCAGTTGAGCTGCCTGCAGGCTGTGCACTGTGCTCCAGGTTCCCAGCCTTGTGAGCCGTCACCCGTGTCGGGGTGGGCTTTGGTGAAGCAGCTGTCTTTGAATCATTTCTGCTCTTACAAGTAACCACTCACCCATGCTCCTGTAAGTAACCCCAATAAAACTCCATAGTTCACCAAGGGGGACTTGGGAGTAATCTGTACTTTGATCTGTTGTGGGTTTCCTGACTAGGGTGAACAGACATATGTATTTTGTCTCTCCTATACAATATTTTGTATCTCCTATTGAGATAACATACTTTTCCTTCCCAGAAGCCCCCTTTCAGGACAGCCTCTTGGAGCTGCTGTCTCAGTATCCGCCACAAGGCCAGGCCACTTTTTAAGTTACACAGAAAAGTGTGAATTTTTCTTCCTTTAATCAGGCATGCTTCCCCAAGGCCCTGTGCTTTTTCACACTTTTCTCTGAAGTCTCCGATCTCTTCTTCCAACACCTGGCTGCTTGTCAGCCTCCATTCCAAGTGGCATTGTGTTTTCTCTTCCTCTTCCATTTTTCTTCTCCGGGATGTCGCCAAGACTTAGAACTTGCCTGCCATGTTGTTTTTTTTTTTGTTTTTTTTTTTTTTTTTTTTTTTTTTTTTTTTTGCTGAAGCTCTAAGAAAATTGTCCTCGAGCTTCCTGTCTTCTGTCTTCAAATCACAATTTTAATTTCATGTATTTGAGGCTTTTGTCTGTGTACCTCGGGTATGCCTGGTGCAGGTGGAGGCCAGAAGAGGGCATCAGGCCCCTAGAACTGGAATCAGATGGTCATGAGCCACCCTGCGGGTACTGGGAATTGAGCCAGGGTCCTCTGGAAGAGCAGCCAGTGCTCTTAACCTCTGAGCCATCCCTCCAGCCCCTTTCTTTTGTTAATGAAACTAAGTCTCAGAAGGGAACCCCAGTTTCCTTTGTAACAAACTGTTGCACATGTAGAGGTGAATTTTTAAATATTTGATCTGTATCTTAGTAAAGCCAGCATACTTTAAAGGGTGGATTTAAAACACACAAGCAGCAAGAGTTCCTTCAGCATCAAGCATCTGAACGAATACTTTTTTTTTTTTAGTTTTTCGAGACAGGATTTCTCTGTGTAGCTTTTGTGCCTTTCCTGGATCTTGCTCTGTAGACCAGGCTGGCCTCGAACTCACGGAGATCCGCCTGGCTCTGCCTCCCGAGTGCTGGGATTAAAGGCATGGGCCACCACCACCCGGCCAAATACTTCTTGATTAACTAAAGGGATGTAGAAATTTCTGAAGTGTCCACTAATAACCTTTTAATCATTCCCTTCAGAACAGCCTCCTGTGCCAGAACTTTACTGATAATAATCATCACAGGTATATAAAAAAGATACAGATTTCACATACATGCACACATGCGAATTAACCACACATACATGAATTATATACACATCATGTACATATACACATCACATCGTGCACATATACATATCACACACACAATACATGGAACACACACACACACACACACACACACACACACACACACACAAAGATTTTTATTTTATTTTTATCTTTTGTTTTTTGGGACAGGGTTTGTTTTTTTTTTAATTTTGTTTATTTTTATTTTATGTACATTGGTATTCTGCCTGCATGTCTATGTGAGGGAGTCATATTCCCTGGAACAGGAGTTACAGAGAGCCGTGAACTGCCATGTGGGTGCTGGGAATTGAACCTGGGTCCTCTTGAAGAGCACCCAGTGCTCTTAACCGCTGAGCCATCTCTCCAGACCTGGGGCAAGGTTTCTTTGTATTGTTGTTTTGTTTTGTTTTTTTTTTTTGGTTTTTCGAGACAGGGTTTCTCTGTGTAGCTTTGCGCCTTTTCCTGGAACTCACTTGGTAGCCCAGGCTGGCCTCGAACTCACAGAGATCCGCCTGACTCTGCCTCCCGAGTGCTGGGATTAAAGGCGTGCGCCACCACCGCCCGGCTTCTTTGTGTTGTTTTGGTGCCTGTCCTGGAGCTCTCTTGTAGACCAGGCTGGCCTCGAACTCACGGAGATCCGTCTGGCTTTGCCTCCTGAGTGCTGGGATTAAAGGCATGTGCCACCAACGCCGGGCATGCAAAGATTTTTTTTTTTAAAGGGACTGTGGGTAAAACACTGTGCAAATGTGAAGAACTGAGCCTGAATCCCCAGAACCATGTGAAACTGAACATGTAGGACACACCAGTAATTCTCATGCTTCTATGGTGACACAGGATCAGAGGCAGGAGACTCCCGGGAAGTTCACCAGCCAGCTAGCCTAACATACATACACAGCAGAGAACGACAAGACACTGAAAGGAAGGACCAATATCCAAGGTTGTTCTCCTCCTCCATGTGTGCTGTGGTGCACGCGTGCCCTCATTTACACACCTGCACACATACTCACACACTCGACACAAGATTGAAAAAGAAACAAATGCAAATTATTTCTTGTAGTGAGAATAGTATTCTGAATCCTGCTTAGGTTGTATCTTGCAGCAAGCTACCACTGTGCTGTTCCATGTGTCTGGCTGCAACAAAATCAGTCGCCCTTGAAAGGTAGGGTAGTATTTGCCAAGACCAACGGAATCACTGGTGAGGGCATGGAGTGCACATAAACGTGTAACCTTCTGTCTCAGGGTTACTATTGCTGTGGTGAAACACCATGACCGAAAGCAATCTGGAGAGGAAAGGGTTTGTTTGGCTTACACCTCCTGAATCACAGCCAACTGAGGGCAACCCCGTCAATCATTAATTAAGAAAATGCCCTACAGGCTTGTCTGTCTACAACCTGCTCTTATGGGGGCATTTTCTCCATTGGGTTCCCTCCTCTCAGATGACTCCAGCTTGCGTCAAGTAGCTATAAAACTAGTCAGCCCGCCTTCCCAGATGCTTTTATCCACGGGGCGTCTGTAGACACCTCCACTGCCTTAGTTCTAGGCAGCGCTCTGAACCCAGGCTTCACCTTAGCTCCCCTGTAGACTTGGAATTACCAACATGCAGCTTGCTGGGGGCTGGTGGGGGTTGCTGGGGGTTGCTGGGGGTCGGTGGGGATCGGTGAGTTTGAGGACAAGGCAGCTATGGGTTGTGGTTTACCACTCCTTGGTAAATGGTAAATGGTATTTTCACCAGCGTGAATGAGTCATTTTCTTCGTTGTTGGTGCCTTCGCAGTTTGGGAGCAGAGGTTAATTTCATCTTTTCCCAGAAAAGTCACACATTTCTTCTATTTAAGTAAATTCATTCTAATTCCACAATGGGCTGAGATCGCCAAATGCTCAGTCTAGCAAGACATAGACATGTAATAGGTCTGACTCGCTGGTTCAGTGGTTTGAGTAAATATTTTTAAGTCTCTGGTCCTGAAGACAAGTAACCACTGTCAAATGCTTAAGTTGCTAAGAAAGGGTGTCGTATCATTGGTGTCTGTTGAAGCAGGGCACCTGTTGACCTAGATTGTCTATCCATCCATGCATCCATCCATCCATCCTCCATCCATCCATCCATCCATTCATCCATCCATCCTCCATCCATCCATCCATCCATCCATCCTCCATCCATCCATCCATCCATCCATCCATCCATCCATCCATCCTCCATCCATCCATCCATCCATCCTCCATCCTCCATCCATCCATCCATCCTCCATCCATCCATCCATCCATCCATCCATCCATCCATTCATCCATCCATCCTCCATCCATTTGCTTAGCACATTTATTGAACACCTTCAGTGTACTTAACTTATACAGATGCCGGTGGCCCAGAAGTAAGACCAGACTGTCCATGCAATGGAGTACACCTCACTTTGCTCCCGAGAAACCCTCGCATTCCCAGCTTGGGGTTCAGTGTGCCCCTGCACCTTTGGGTTACTCTTGTCCCCACACTATATTTACTGGACTTTGGTGGTTTTTTTGTTTGCTTTTCTCTCTTGTATACAATTTGCTCCATGAGGACTTTCGATATTAAGGAGTGGCAGATTCCATAAAGCCCACTGGTGTACAAACCTGCACACTCAGCCCCACAGTCTGACTCATAAACCAGGTTTGGTAAGAATCTGAACTGTCTTTTCCTCACTCGATCCAAATGTACACTGTTAAAAAAATAATAAAAAGTTTAACCCTGACAACCTCAAGTCCTTTCTAATGTTAAGCATCTTTGATCTCCAAGAGCTAAGGAGCTGCATTGTTATTGCTTACAGAAAAGTCTCTGTGACCTTCCACCAGGCAGGAAAATATGAAAAGATTTCTTTTTAATGTCACAAAGTCTTAAGTTAATTTTTAAATAGGAGTTAAATTAAAAAAATCAGATTTATTTATTTTATTTTATGTGTTTGAATATTTGTTCACATGTATGTATGTGCACCATGTGTGTGCCTGGTACCTGGAGAGGCCGGAAGAAGGCACTAGATCCCCTAGAACTGGAGTTATGGATAGTTGTGAGCTGCCGTGTGGGTGCTGGGAACAAATGCTCCTAACCACCGGGCCATCTCTCCAGCCCTAAGCTACAGTTCTTAAAGCCCATCTTTTCATTTTCTCTTGAATAGTAGCAGAACAACAGTCACATACCGAGGGAGAGCTAAGTTCCTAGTTGTCGTTCAAAGATTTACAAAGAGTAGCCAGACATGGTGTTTCATGCTTGCGATCCCAGCTCTCAGGAGGTGGAGGCAGAAGAGAGTTCATGGGCTACACAGCAAGACCTTGTCACATATGTGCATTTACATATATACAGATATATTTACATAAAAGACATATTATTAATGATTAATAAAAAGAGTTTCAACATATTTTCTTCCTTTGGAAACCATGTTTAGACTGAAGGAGAAATATTACTTATAAGGTAGCATGAAAGAAGTGAGTCCATTAAAATTTTTATGAGATGATTTTTGTCCCCCTAACATTTTCTCCTCTGAACAAATATGTAAGCAAATAAAAACATGTAAACACAGAGAAATGTTAAATTTGTTGGGTCACACTCTGCTTGCAAAACTATTGTAATAATTATATGTCATTAATGTTTTTAACATGAAAACACATGAGTTCTAGGTACACACAGAAAAGGGAGATGCTTTTAAAGTTGAGTTTGTTTTTATTGTTGTTGAAATTTTTTTTTTTTTGGTTTTTCGAGACAGGGTTTCTCTGTGTAGCTTTGCGCCTCTCTACTGGAACTCACTTGGTAGCCCAGACTGGCCTCGAACTCACAGAGATCCGCCTGGCTCTGCCTCCCGAGTGCTGGGATTAAAGGCGTGCGCCACCACCGCCCGGCTGTTGTTGAAATTTTGTTTTTTATTTTATTTTATTTTATTTTTTTGAGCTGAAGATCGAACACAGGGCCTTGCGCTTGCTAGGCAAGCGCTCTACCACTGAGCTAAATCCCCAACCTTTTTTTTCCTATTTTTTAATTATTGGTGTATGTGTGTGACTGCACAGAGCTCTGTGCACATATGATGCACGTGTCTTCAGAGTCCAGAAGAGAGCGCCAGAGGCCCTGGACCTGGAGTTAAGGAAGTCACATGCTCCCTCCTGAAGGAGGCCTGCTTGCCTGCTCCTGTGGAACTCCGGGGACAACTTTTGGTTCTTTTTTTCCAGGATGGGTTCCTGGGATAGAATTCAGGTGGTCAGCTTGTACAGCAACCATTTTTGCCTGCTGAGCCATGTCATCAGCCTTGTTTGTTTGTTTGTTTGTCGGGGGTGGGATGGGGTGGGGTGGGGCGGGATGGGGGCGGGGGTGTGTTATGATACTGCACCAGGGAGGTACCCAGCGGGCCGGGCCAGGGTATCCCACGCGGGAGGGAAAACATGCCAGGCAGATGCAAGGGCGGGCAACGGCGTGGACAGTCACTCATACCCCAGGCGCTGCGTCCACGTGGAAATAATATAACGGAGAGATGAAGAGAAAGATAGGTAGGGAAAGAGGGAGGCAGGAAGAAAGAGGCGGGGAGGAGAGGGGTCGGGGTGCACACCTCGTGGGAATGGAGAGAGAGAGGAAGAGAGAGAGGAAGGGAGGGTTTTTTCCTTAAGTCAGGACACAGGGCGGCCCCAAGGGGCGGGTCAATACTAACAGGGTGGAAGGGGGTGGGGGCACATCTCACTCTGTAGCCCAGACTGTCTTGAAACTCACTATGTAGCCTAGGCTGGCCTTGAACCCAAGCTAATATCTCCTGCCTCATCCTTCCAAGTGCTACATTAAATGACTTCCCACTCAGCAGTTGTGGAAGCGTCCAATGCTTAGTGTCTGCTCAGCCTAACTGCTCTTCTCAGTATTTCTCCTAGGAGAGAGAAAACACAACTAAGTAATGGTCACTCTTCTATTTATCCTCATGGACAGACAATAGCTCTAAAAAAAGGTTTAAGGCGACTGATTTTTGTTTATCTCTAGATTCTTTGTTAAATACACAGCAAAGAAAGCAGAATTTAAAATGATGAATGATTCTACTAATAACTCTGGCGGCTTGAAAATGTTTATACCACACCTGCCGTCCTCAGGACTGTGGTGGTGTTCTGGGATATATAGCCTCTGCAGGGAAAAGGAGGCAGAACATGGCTCCTGGCCTGGCAACAGGCCCATCTCTGCGGAAAGTTTGTAGATACGGAAACAAAGATTAATGTAAAACTGAAATGGCCTGTTAGAGAAGTTTCTCTGGCTCCCAAACAACAGCCACCGCTGAAGTCTCAGTCCATGACCGTGGTGCATAGTCTCCCCCTCAGAGCCCAATGACTGAAGCAGGGCAGAAGGAAGCGTTGTCTTCCTCCTCTACAGAAAGGTACACTGCGCCCCTTCCTTATCTCCTGCCCCAAAGCTCTCTATCTCAGATGACAGACGGGAAGGATAAGAGCATCTGAGGGAAATCTGGGTGGTGGCTCTCATGGGGTGTGGCCTTGTCCTCAACAACCCTTTCAGCCAGTGGCCTCAGAACCTGTGGGATATTTTTCTTACATCGTTAGCATCTACGGACAAATGGCTCCTGGAGGGGTCCCGGCAGGTGTCAGTCAGGGAAGTAAACCGCTGGAAGAGTCTGGGATAATCATTCTTGGGGGTTGGGTGAGGTCTGCCTCTGTAGCAAGAGGTGGATGAGGTCTGTCTCCACAGAGAGCAAAAAGGTCACCAGGTCCTGAAAATCCACTCCGAGCCTTCTGAGCAGGAAAACAGAGATTTCCTTCATTAAGGAGAGGCCCCTGTGTGTTTAACATTCCTGGTTCCCTAGTGCTCTGTGGACACAAGGACCTTTGGGCTCCCAACATCATTTGGTACCCATTTTAACTTTTTATTATGTTTATTTAGTGTGTGTGCGTGCATGCCTGTGTGTGTGTGTGTGTGTGTGTGTGTGTGTGTGTGTACGGGCATGCATGTGGAGGTCAGAAGACAATTTTCTGTTCCCACCATGTGAGTCCTGGAGATTGAACTCAGGCTTGGTAGCAGACACCTTTACCTGCTAGGATATCTCCCCTGCCCTTGATGGCCATTTTAAACAAATAATTCAAACCTTATACTCCAACTGCAAATAGTGAGGTGGGACAAATGGATGGTTCCATGTAAGCAGCAGCTGAGGAAGAACTGAAGGATTGGAAGCAGCACATAATACAAATGGGAAGCCAAGTGTGGTGGCGCGCGCCTTTAACTTCAGCACTTGGGAGGCAGGGGCAGCTGATCTCTGTGAGTTCCAGGCCAGCCTGGTTTACATATTGAGTTCCAGGACAGCCAGGACTATTTAGAGAGACCCTGTCTCAAATACCTGACCCCCTCATGGAAAAAAATGTAGACTAGAGTTTTAAGAAGCCAGTAATTCAGCTGCCCATGGAAGTATAGTATGAGACTTAGCTGCGCACTGCGACATCAGCACAACTTCCCCATGTGAAGAGTGTGTCAAAGGGCCAAGCCTGAGACTGAGATTTTGGAAAATATTTAAGGTAGGCTGGGGAGATAGTTCACTGGGTAAGATGCTTGCCGCACAAGCTGGAGGACCTGAGTTTGGATCCTCGGAATGCTAAAAGCCAGGTGTAACCACCATAGGTTCCTGTAATCCCAGGACAGGGCGGGGTGGGTGGAGCGGGCAGAGCCAGGCGATCCTCAGGGCTTGCTAGCCAGCCAGCCTAGATGAAAGATATCCCAGGTTCAGTGAAAAACCCTGTCTCAAAATACGTGGAAATGATAGAAAAGACACCAACATGGACCTCTGCTCTCCACGTACTCACGCACGGGTGAGTGTGCCCCTCACACTCATGAATACCTCAGCAAACACACAAAATTTAAGGTAGAAGATAAGTCAGGATTTGTTAGGAAGCTTGATGGTGGAAGCGGTTCAGTTTATAAAAGTCCGGCTCTTCCCTCAAACTTTCTTCTCTGACGCGGGACAGCGCAGCGCCCTGCTGCCCTGCTACATGTTGCAGGGTGCTCGTGTGCGGCCATACTATGCAGATCAGGGTTTTCTTAAAAGGATACAGTACAGCTGTATCCAGTATTATACATTTTTTTTTTTTTTTTTTTTTGGTTTTTCGAGACAGGGTTTCTCTGTGTAGCTTTGCGCCTTTCCTGGGACTCACTTGGTAGTCCAGGCTGGCCTCGAACTCACAGAGATCCGCCTGCCTCTGCCTCCCGAGTGCTGGGATTAAAGGCGTGCGCCACCACCGCCCGGCCTTTATTATACATTTTTTTCATCCTAGATTCATGGTCTAAATTTTACTTTGCTTGTGTTTTGTGTGTGCACACATACATTTTGTGTGTGTGTGTGTGTGTGTGTGTGTGTGTGTGTGTGTGTGTGTGCAGAGGGCAGAGGTCAACCATGCATGCTGTTCCTCTAGAACCATCAACCTTGTTTTTTGAGACAGCATCTCCCACTGAGACCTGAGGCTCTCTGATTTGGTTAGGCTAGCTGGCCGGTGACCCTCAGGATTCCGCTGTCTCCCTCCACCTTTCAACCACTGGGATTATAGACACCTGTCATCATGCCCAGCTTTTTAGGTGAGTGATGGTGATCAAATTCACATCCTCTGCGTGTGCAGTGAAGACTTTACTGGCTAATCGATTCTGCAAGCTCTCTGCTTATTTTTATTAAATTACTCGGTACAAAGATGTGTCAGAGCCGGGCAGTGGTGGCGCACGCCTTTAATCCCAGCACTCGGGAGGCAGAGGCAGGTGGATCTCTGTGAGTTCGAGGCCAGCCTGGTCTTCAGAGCGAGATCCAGGAAAGGCGCAAAGCTACACAGAGAAACCCTGTCTCGAAAAACCAAAAAAAAAAAAAAAAAAAAAAAAAAAAACCAAAGATTTGTCAGGGTTTTGTGTACTGTAAAAGTTGGCTGGCCAAGGAGAGAGGCAGTGAGTAGAGAGAATACTGTGTGTTGTGGCTGTGCGCTCTTTCTTTCCAAAGCAAACCACTGGGAAAACTGTTACAGCCAAGTCATCAGGGGAAAGCTTTGGTGTTTATGGAAGTTAAGCAACTTGCCGAGTGCATGCTTACTGTGGATTAGGCACTCCATAGTCGTTGTACTTACTACACAACCCAATCTTACTAGCCTTCACATAAACTCTTTAGAAGCAAGGGAGCCTACGTGCCTTCCTGTAATCCACATCTTCCCTGTTATCTGACTCTAAGGCCCAGAGGTTTATTTAAGCTTTCTGTAGGTGAGCCAGTGGTCCTGGAACACTCACTGCCAAGTAAGATGGGCACAAGGGAGGTCGCTGAGCTTAGGAAGGCTCAGTCGGCAGCTTTCCAGCCTTGTCACGTCTGCTATGGTTAATCTTAGGTGCCAACTCGACTGGACTAAAGAAAACCTAGAAACTGGGCGTGGTGGCTGCAATGAGAATGGCCCACAGAGGCTCATATGTTTGAAAGCTTGATCCCCAACTGGTGGAACTGTTAGGGAAGGATTAGGAGGTGTGGCCTTGTTGGAGGAGGAGGTGTGTCACTGGGGGCTTTGGGGTTTCAAAAGCCCATGCCATTCCATTGTCTTTCTCCCTGTCTCATGCTTGTGTCTCAAGATGTGAGCTCTCAGCTCTGCTCCAGAACCTTCCTTGTCTGCCTGCTGCTTTACTCCCATCCATGATGGTCAACTGTGAACCCAAGTAAACTCTTCTGTAAGTTACCTTGGCCATGTGTCTAGAGAAGTAACTAAGAAACTCAGTGAAGAATTGTTTTCGAGTGTACCTGTGAAGGTGTGTCCAGAGAAGGTGGAAGGCTCAGTAGAGCGGGTAAGAAAACCCTCCCTGAACGTGTGTGGTACCATCCAATTGGCCAAGGAGACAGTGAGAACAAAACCAGAAAAAAATTAAATGTGTGGACCTAGTGATCTCTGGGGTCTATGGCTCCGGTCCTTAGACACTGGCCTTGGTATCTGAGGATTCAAGTGAGGTCTCAGCCTTTTGCTTTCAGTCTGAGAATTGCACACTTCCCAAGCTTCCTTTGTCTTTTTTATGTTAAAGATATATATATATATATATATATATATATATATATATATATATTTTTTTTTTTATTTTTATTTTTTTTTTTGGTTTTTCCAGACAGGGTTTCTCTGTGTAGCTTTGCGCCTCTCCTGGAACTCACTTGGTAGCCCAGGCTGGCCTTGAACTCACAGAGATCCACCTGGCTCTGCCTCCCGAGTGCTGGGATTAACGGCGTGCATCACCACCACCTGGCTCAAACTCATTTTTTTTTAAAGATTTTATTTATTTATTTGTGTATACAGTATTCTGCCTGCATACATGCCTGCACACCAGAAGAGGGCACCAGATCTCATCTCTACAGATGGTTGTGAGCCACCATGTGTTTGCTGGGGCTTGAACTCAGGACCTCTGGAAGATCAGCCGGTGCTCTTAACCTCTGAGCCATCTCTCCAGCCCAAACTCAAAATTTTAAATCAAGAACTCCTGCAATAATGAGAATAATCTTTCTATGGGGAGAGACTCTTCATTATGGCATCACTTCTTACATGTCACATTTCACATTGGGGATTAAATTCCCAACACATGGCCAGACATAGTGGCTCACACTTATGATTCCAACATTTGAAAGACTCAGACACACATTTTGTCTTTGTTATTCTTTTGAGACAGGGTTTCTCTGTGTAACAGTCCTGGCTGTCCTGGAACTCACTCTGTAGACCAGGCTGGCCTTGAACTCAGATATCCGCCTACCTCTGCCCCCTGAGTGCTGGGATTAAAGGCATGTGTCACTACTGCCAGGCAAAAAGGAGACATATTTTATTTATTTATTTATTTATTTATTTATTTATTTATTTATTTATTTATTTAGAGACAGGGTTTCACTGTGTAGCTTTGCGCCTCTCCTGGAACTTACTCTGTAGCCCAGGCTGGCCTCGAACTCACAGAGATCCACCTGCCTCTGCCTCCCGAGTGCTGGGATTAAAGGCATGCACCACCACCGCCCGGCTGGGAGTCTTAAATACAGGTTTACAGCACCATGGGAGAACCCCGGAGGGCAGAAATCTTGCATCTAAGCTGTTAACACCCATTATGTAGGATACACAGACAAGGAACTTCCCTTAAGCATTCAGGAGGTTGAAACCCCGGAGGGAATTAGCATAGGGAGGATATCAAGGTCATGGTCAGCAAGCAAGGCAACAGTTACCCGAAATGGGGGGGGGCAGGGCCCTACAGATCCCCCTTTTTCTAATAAATGAGCTTCTGACTTAGGTTGGTGAGCACCTATCGTCTTTGAATACTCATTATCATACAGGCTCAATCGTGTGTGAGCTGCAGAGTTAACTGTTGCCAAAGATCTCAAAGTGGCGCTGGGCTTGCAATCTGTGTGTTCGACACAGAAAAGACCAACAGAAGTCCTAACCCACCCATAGCCAGTAGGCTAAAGGCAACTGAGCCATTCCAAAAAGGAGACATATTAACAAGAGAAAAGCAAGCAACTTTATTAGCCCATCTGTGCATACCATTTGGAACAAACCTCCCTGAGAAAAGACAGGTCAAAACAACACCTCCGAACTCTGGCTCAACTTTGACAAAGAAGGTATCAAAGTCTAGGTACATGTCATAGGGATTCCCGGAAGACCACCCATTCTTTCTCAGTGGGTGGGGGTCTACAATGTCAAAACTATTATTTTTATAACCTTGTGTTCACCCTCATTGTCTCGCACATATAGTTGATGTTTTTCATGTGTCTGGCGGGCCAGCTACAGTCCCTAGTTACTGATTCAGACGCTAATCCCAGATGTCACTATAAAGTTATTTTGTCTGTATATCTGACATCTGTAAATCAAAGATTGCCCTAGGATTGTCCAGGCAGTCTGAGGCAATTGGTCCAAAAGCTCTACAGTCAGAGCCGAGGCCTTTCCAGAGAAGAAATTCTGACTGAACTGCTGGTGGGTCAGAGTTCCAGCTTTCCTTCCTCATAGCCTGTGCATTCATTCCTCCCGACAGCAGATCTTTACATTTATTTCTCCTACTGTTGTGCTTAACCCAGAATGACAGATGTTGGCAGTGGAGGTGGGTATAGAGACCACTTGAGGGAGGGGAGAGAGAGAGAGGCTAAAAAGTGATTCTCTTCTCTCATCTTAGGGATATAACACATGGTAGAGCATTGGCCTAGTATGTGCAAGGCCCTGGGTTTGATTGCTAGTACTGCAACAAACAGACAAATAAATAAGTGTTAGTATGCTATTTTATTTGAACCCAGGACCTTGTATATGCACTCTATTGGTAAGCTACACTCCCAGCTGCCTGCCTGCCTCTCTCCCTCTCCCCCACCTCCCCTCTTCCTATACAGGATTATATATATATTATATATATATAGCCCAGCCTGACTTCAAACAGGAATCTCCCAAGGGCTGAGATTGCAGGCTTGCCTACCCTTCTTGTTTTAAGTTGAAATGACTTAGAAATCAGCAGTTGCTAGAATAGGTTTCTCTCTTAAGTTTCCTTATTTGCATACTGACCACAGCTCCCCAAGTGGAACACGATTCCTTCTACCCCTCTACAGAAGACCAAACTGATGACAGTTGAGGCTGAAACTCAAACATAGTGCAGGAGAATCTTTTTCTAGAGCATCGGCTGTCACTGGTGTTTAAGGAACAAAACCCCCAACATGGAGATGTTGTTGTCAGCATCTAACCCAAAGCAGTGCATCTGTAAGGAGAGCCTCTCCCCGGAATTCCCTGATCTGTGTTAAGCTCAGACTGCAGAGCTGAATACATGACTGCCCCACCCCCACCCTGCAGTCTCCTTAGCCCAGAACCTCACCAGACAGATTCCTGTAAAACACGAGGCCAAAGAGATGCCTTTCTCTAAATCTCCTAGACTGTTTCATTCAGCCTCAGGTGTTGACAAAGTTCTCCAAATCCCCAAGCACTGGTTAAGGGTAGAACAGTAATGAATGGATTAGGCTTCACGGTCGGTTGTGCCAGAAAATCTAATATTTTAGGATTGCGAAGGATGTTAGAAATTATGAAAGCATAAAGGGAGTATTGATTTATCACCAAAACACAAACACTTTGAGAGTGAAAAAGGATGCTGTTAAAGTACATGCCAAGGGCCTGGAGAATGTAGCTTAGTAGGTAGAATGTTTGTCCAGGATGCATGAAGCCCGGGTTTGGCTACTCAGTACCACGTGAACCAGACAAGATAGTGTATACGTGTCATCCCACCACTCAGGAGGTAGGAGCAGGAGACTCTGAAGTGGAAGGTCATCCTTAGCTATGGAGTGAGTTTGAGGGCAGCCTGGGATACGTGAGACTCAGTCACACACACACACCCCAGATAAGAGGTGAAAAACAGGCAT
Source organism: Peromyscus californicus insignis (assembly GCF_007827085.1). Lineage (NCBI taxonomy): Eukaryota > Metazoa > Chordata > Mammalia > Rodentia > Cricetidae > Peromyscus > Peromyscus californicus. The sequence continues at coordinate 91,257,863 of NW_026294424.1, forward strand.
CTGGACAAATTTCAGACTGAGCATTTACTATTAACTGAATCTTATCTTAAAAAAAGTGCACATGGTTTTATTCAGAAACATGGACCTTGTCTTAAAACCCAAAGAAAAATTGTCAATTGTGGGCTGGGTGTGTTGGCCTTTGTCAGTGGTTCTCAACCTTCCAATGCTGCGACCCTTAATACACAGTTCCTCATGCTGTGGTGACCCCCAGCCATGAAATTATTTTCGTTGCTACTTTGTAACTGTAATTTTGCTACTGTTATGAATCATAATGTAAATATCCGTGTTTTCCTATGGTTTTAGGCAACCTCTGTGAAAGGGTTGTTCAACCCCCAAAGGGGTTGAGACACAGGTGGAGAATCGGTGATGACCTGTATCATTAATGCCAGCACTCAGGAAGCAAAGGCAGGTGGATTTCTGTGGGTTCAAGGACAGCCTACTCTACAGGGCAAGTTCCAGGTCATCTAGGACTTCAGAGTGAAAACCTGTCTAAAAATGAAAGGAAGGAAGGAAGGAAAGAAGAAAGGAAGGAAGGAAGGAAGGAAGACAAAATAGAATGAAATGTTAATTGTGCTGGAGTTCTAGAAACTTCACTCAGACTTAGGGATGAAAGGCCACTCTCCCTTCTTGTGTCCCTATAATTTCTCTGTCCTATTCAGCCACAGTAACCAGTATTATTTGTTTTGTTTTGAGTCAAGGTCTGACTATGTAGCCCTGGCTGGCCTTAACTCAAAGAGACCCACCTGCCTTGTTTTCTTGAGTGTTGGGATTAAAGGTGTGTGCCATCATGCAGGCCTAAATAGTGATGGATTTTTAGATAACTTCTTTCTAGATTAGTGTGGGCCCTAAAGCCAGGATTAAATGTCCTTGTAAGAGAAGAAAAAGGCTGAGGATGTAGCTCAGTGGTAGAGTTTGCCTAGCAAGAAGGTCACACCAGCACTGTAGGGGGGGACTGGAGTTACACAAACCCAAGGCCTCTGTGAACAACAGAAGCTTGAAGAGGCTTCTCCCTTAGGGTTTTAGAGGGGAGCCTGACCCTGCATGACAGACACCTCGATTTCAGATTTCTGTTTCCATTAAGGTAAAAACTCCAGGCAGGAAGGGAAGGAGGTTCCTAGGAGGTAAAGCCTCTCCTTTCCTAAGGTTGCCAAGGTGAGCCTGTGTCTTTTGCAAGACTGTTCTGACTTTGCAGTGTTCAGGTGAGAAGGAACACTGCCCTTGTTGCACATTTCCGATTTCCGGATCCAGCTTTGCTTACAGAGCCATTCCTAATCAAAACCCCAAACCACAAGTTTGGTTATGAACAAGAAAACTTACTGGGGTGTGGATGCATTCAGCACCCCCGTGTGTTAGCAGAAACAAGGGCTGCCTGTGTGTTTCCTCTGCAGGGGGCACTATGGGTGGACTGTTCAGCTTCCCTTAGTCATTTTGGTTGGAGGAAATAAGGGAGGCTAGATATTTTACCTGGACAGTATTAAATGAGCGAGTAGATCCTAGATTGTGAGCTAAATATATACATCACACATGTATACACAGAGATATGTTGGCCAGCTTCTAGAAATGTTTATTTCTGCACATAGATGTTTCTTTTGTGTTTTCGAGACAGTCTCATACAGCCCATGCTGGCCTTGAACTCCTGGTCCAAGAGGAGTTCCATTTCCCAAGTGCTGGGATTCCAGGTTTTTCTCATCATGCCTGGTAGATGCTCCTCCATTTCTCTAGTGCTGGGAGTACAGGTTTTTCCTATCGTGCCTGGTAGATGCTCCTCAAAAACCAATTTTTAAATTATGTTTTATTTATCTTGTGTGTGTGAGGCATGTCCTGGAGCACCTGGGGTCAGGGGGTAGATTGGTTTTCCGTGTACACCATGGGGGTCCAAACAGTTCAGTGTGTTTGGCAGCAGGCACATTTGTTGATGAGCGGTCTCACTGGCCCCAGACGTTTTGAGAATAAGCTCCTGACACTTTTTCCTTCACAACTTCCTAGTGAGGAAAGTGTGGGCTGCTGGTAGGAGGTGCAGAGGCGCTTCCGTCTTCCTCCACGCCCCCTGCGGGTGGCAGCAGCTTTCTCTGCAATATTTACTATTAACACTTTCTATTCAGTTTGCTGGTCCTCCGACTTTTCACAGCTCCCCGAATAATTCCCGACTGTCAACTGTTCAACGAGTTTGGTCCTAAGAATTTAGAGCCGATTCAGTGATGGTCTGAGCCCTCGGCAGTTGGCCCGCTACTGCTTTCAGTCGGCATCCCTTCTCAGGCTTATTCTTAAAACTGGTTGAGCTGTGGCGGAATACACGTGCAGCAATTTTTGTTCTTTGTTCTGGTAACCGCTAGCACCCTAGCGGCGTGGGACGCGGACCCCCGGGAAGCTTGTGCGGGTTGTGTGAAGGTTAGCATTTGCTCAGCATTTTCTGCAGTCTGTGCTCTGAATGTGGGTGTATGCCAGGGAAGCTTAGGCTGGAATCTCCTCCAGGGAGGGGAGTGACAAACAGCACCCCCCCCCCCCCGCCCGCCCTTTTAAGGGATCTGGCTATTTAGCCCTAGGCGGACTATTGGAATGCTGCACAGCCCAGACCCTTCTCCAGTCTCAGATTCCTGAGTGCGAGTGCTGGAATTACAGTCCTGCGACACTGCCACTCCAGTCTTCTGGGTCTATTCTGTGCCAGGTAGGTGTTGGCAGGGTGGTTAAGGCGACTTGTGCAGAGAAAGAGAGCGAACGACCATTCTCCTTCCCTGCTCAGTTAAGAGTCAACCCTGCGGCTGGCTAGGGTAAGGAAGGAGATGTGGGGGAGCCAGGAGCGGCGGCGTGTGACTGCTCACCTTGCCCTGCAGTTTCCTCCTCCGGAAAGCCTTTCCCTGGAGGTCGTTTGGCACGCTCACAAAACGAGATTTCCCGCAGCTTCCGGGACGCGTCAGGGGTTCATTCTATGGGTGAAGATGGAGAGTCTGCTCCCCAAAGGACCTTCGCTGGGAGCGCAGGGCACGGGGGCGGGGGAGAGGCGGGGCAGAGGGCGGCGGCTCTCCAGGCAGCGGTGCCCCCGGGACGCGGTCGTGCCAGGGAAGCTCCCCGTTGGGTGGCGAGGGGGGTGGGGCAAGGGCAGAGTGCAGAAAAAGGGCTCCCGGCACCTGAAAGCAAGCGGCTGGCTACCCGCAGAGCCCGCAGCCCACGCGGAGGTGCAGGGAACCTGCAGGGATCCTCACTGCCCCAGGGCCTCGGTGAGTCACCGCGGGGTTGTCGCAATCGCCACCCGGAGGAAATCAGGCCCGGGGTGGGGCGCGTTCCTGGCTGCCTTCGTGAGCTCTGACCGCGCCAGGGTGTCCCCGAGGTCGCCGCCAGCTGGGTCTCCTCGCCCGGCCACTCAGGTCTGCTCCCGCGGCGGTGGCCACAGCTTGGCCTGGGCCTCTGGTGGAGAGTTAGCCCTCGGGGACAGCGGGGACCCAAGAGGAGCGGGGAAGGAGATCGCGGTAGTTCTGAGAGTTCTCCCTCCCTCTCCCCTTCGCTCTGCAGAGCCAAGGGAGTGAGGCGGGCAGCGCGGACGCCCCGGAGCCCAGCTCCAGGTGGGACGCGGTGTTTGGCTGTGTTTTCCGAGCTGCGTTGGACAGCCTGGGACTCGGATAGCTACCTACCTCGCTCGGATCTCCTGGGGACCTCTCCCAGAGGGCGCGCCGAGACATGGAGGGCGCAGACCTGGCGATGAAGCTCCTGTCCACCTGGCTGACGCTGGTGGTCGGCCTCATCCTGTTGCCCTCGGCCTTCGGATTGTCTCTAGGCATCTCGGAGATCTACATGAAGATCCTGGTGAAAACCTTGGAGGTGAGTGAGTGCCGGGAAGGATGTGGAGCCCCGGCTGCTCTGAGAACTTAGGGAGCCGGGAGCGGCTGAGTGCCTGGACTTAGAACTGTGGGAGCATTTTGAGCAAAGGGTCGGGGGTAGGGGTTAGGGGTGGGGAGTGGGGATGGAGCAGGGACCCGAGAGAGTATTTCAGTTTCTAATGTGCTGTTTCAAGAAAGACTGCGTCGCTATTTGCGGGGAGAGCCAGGCTGATCCCAACCAAGAGCACCAGTCCACCTCACAGGAACCCTTCCACCTGGGTTCTGTCATCGCTGCTATTTTTTACTTACTGGATGAACTCTATGACAGCCAATTGCTGTATCAGCAGATTTATTACCCACTATGCCTCTGGAGCTGTTACTTCCCTCGAGTTTTTACAGCCCCAGGTTTCAGAGGTCCTACAGAGGCATCATGTTCCACTTCATGCCCAAGATAAGAAACCGGTGGCTGGGTGGCAGAAGAAGAATCTGATTTTGTTTTAGTGGAGTCATGGGGATTTTTTTTATCTAACCAGGGACCCTCGCAAAGGTTCTCTGCCCTCAGCTTGGGCCTTCGGTTAGTTTCCACACTCCACTTCAGCTTGAGTTTATCCAGGTCTTTAGTAAAATTCAGAGGGCCTCTCCATGCAGCGGGGCAAGAGCTGTGAGATTCAGAGTTCAAAGGTTTGTTTGAATTTAGTGTGAGAAACAGCAGTGGTCTTAATGAAGAGAGGCCCCCGCATGCTGTACAGATCTGCCTAGATTTGGTACCCAACTCTCATCCCTGTTTCTTAGTATCTGATCTAAGAAGGTAATCTGACCTCTGTACTTTATTTACTCATCTACCAAGTAGAAGTACCAACACCTATTTGCATATCATTTTCATCTGTCTGTCTTTTTTCAGAGCTGAGGACCCGAACCCAGGGCCTTGAAATGAACTAAATCCCCAACCCTTGGTTTGGTTTTGAGATAGGCTGTCACTCTTGGAGCCCTAGCTGGCTTTGAAATTCATTAATTCTTGACAGTCCATTTACCTCAGGCTCCTGAGGTTCTGGTTTTCTGGATAAGAGGCATCACACTTAGCTTTCCACTTAGGGGTGTATGTGTGTGTGTTTTTCTGAGACAGGGTTTCTCTGTATAGCTTTGGAGCATGTCCTGGAACTCACTCTGTAGACCAGGCTGGCCTCAGAGATCTATCTGCCTCTGCCTCCCAACTGTTGGGATTAAAGGCATGTGCTACCACACTGCCCCACATAGTTGTTTTAAAACACATCAGTACAGGGAGCCCTCAGCAGGGTGCCTGTGTGTTAGGTGTGCTGTGTTTGCTACGATTAAATGACTGGTATGGTTGCTGTCTTCGTTTCTCCAGTGTCTCTACCACCACCTACAGCTGTGCAGGTTTTTTGTTAGTTTGTATGTTTTTTTTTTTTTTTTTTTTTTTTTTTTTTTTTTTTTTTTTTTTTTTTTTGGCCTGTACTTTTTGTCCTCCTATAGGACTTAGCTCTGCCTTTTCTTAGTAAAGGAGTGGTTCCTAGATGCATATCTCTAGCCCATGGCTGCCTGCTAATGCTTTCCTCCAGATCCTGTTGGACTGTCTCTTTGTGGCTATTTCTTTGTTGAATCCTTGAAGCTATATTAGATTCTTTATCTCCAGTCTGCTTCACACTTTTTTTTTCCCCAAGATGGCATCTCACCATGTAGCTGAGACTGGCCTTGAACTCTGGATCCTGCTGCCTCAGGCTCCCAGAAGAGGCGTGTACCACCTTGCCAGCCAGCCCTCATGGTTTTTGTCTGTCCTTTCTTCCTGTCACCATTACACAGTGTTGTCACACTGTGAGTTTTAGTTTCTTCCCCCGTTAGACATTCTAACGTGCTCACTCCACACATGGCAGATGATCCTCTCCAGCCCGTGCTCCTGAAATTACTGGGCTGGTTTCCTGGGCAGCAGTGCCCTTTGGAGAACCAGATAAGGGGAATCATACACACTGGCTTCTAGGTGCTTATTACTGCCTTTCTTGCTTTAATCTTTTTGGACAGCTAAAGATATGGCAAGGAGGGAGTCACCACCTGGTTGTTCTTAGCTGGCAAATTACTACGTTTGATGAGCTGATTGCCAATCCAGGCTCTGACCTTGAGTTTGTTTGACAGGGCCCTGAGTTTACTATCTAGAGCAGAAAGAAACTTCAGAGATAGTCTCTCTCTCTCTCTCTCTCTCTCCACATATGTATGAGTTTAAACCCAAGCAACTCACACACACACACACACACACACACACACACACACACACACACACACGCACACACGCACACACGCACACATGCACACACGCACACATGCACACGCGCACGCGCACGCACAGACAGACACACACACTCACACACACACACAGACACACACACACAAAACACCAAACACACACAGCATGCACAGCACACATTACCCCCCCACCACTTACACACACCGTGTACACACACACTACATACAATACACCCCACCCCCACACATGCACCACATACTATAGCCCAAGCTAGCCGGGAACTCAGAACTCAGTACACAGTCCCATCTGACATCTGAACTGACTTCAGACTGTCTTGGCCTCCCAAGTTCATATTTTGAATTACTGATGTGATATGTAGTGTCAGAGGTGAGTTTCTTGATAATTGGGGAAGTTTGTTTTCAAAAGAGGTCTACTTTCTTTTCATTTTTTTTTAATTAAAAAAAAGGCTCTTTTTGGGGAGGCAGGATCTCATGTAGCCCAAGCTGACCTTATCTTGTTGTGTAGCTGAGGATGATCTTACACATTTGAATCCCTTCTCCTCTAGGATTTGAATCCCAAGCTCTAGGATTCCAAGCACGCACCACTACCTCCAGTCTTTACGCTAGTCAAGCTCTTCACCCACCACGCTCGTCTCCAGAACTTTGAATTGGTTTTAAGTTGGTGTCCAAAGCAGTGAGTCTGGTGGCATTTTCGCACATTGATCCTCCCAGTTTCTCCTAAGCAATGTTATTCTAGTTAAAGCGGGTATGCTGTTGATCGTGGACACTGGGTGGGAGGTAATGTAAGCAGTCATCTTCATTACTAAGTTGTTAGGTTAGGGGGCGTTCCCCATACAGAATTTAGATAGAGATTCATTTTGTGAATCAGCTGACTGTCGGTCATGGCTGCCTGGAGCTCCTCACAGGGACTCATCAGGGAGGAAAGGTGTGACCCCAGGGTTAACACTCTTCCCCCACAACAGTGCTAGCTGTTTCAGAGACTTCTGGAAGGCTAGGCTCACTGCAGTGGATTGCTTTCTCCAAGTGCAGTGATAATTTCCTGTGGAATCATGACAGCTCTTTAGTGTTAGGACATCTTTAGTTTGCTGTGCATTAACAGTCTACAAAGTTAATTTTATAGAGCTGGTGCTTCTGTTACTCCCATTCCTCGGTGAGTTCTCAGTTAACTTGGTTCTAGGCTGTCTCAAGAATGTTCTTTGGGGGATATATACAGACAGACAGACAGACACACACACACATATTCAGAGAGAGAGAGAGAGAGAGAGAGAGAGAGAGAGAGAGAGAGAGAGAGAGAGAGAGAGAGAGAACAAGTCTCACTGTTTAGCTTTGCTGGCCTGGAGGAACTCTAAGTATGATGCCAGCCTGGGTATATATCCAGTTACAGGTCAGCAAGGGATCCACAAGGAGACCCTGTCTCAAGAAACTAACAAACAAAAACAAACAAAAGCAAGCCACAGAGAGCTGCCTGCTTTTGTCTTGTTAGTCCTTGGATTAAAGTCGTGTGCCACATTGCCTGACTATATGCTGTTTAAAAAGGTCATTTGGCCTTGTCATTGTGTGTTTATCTTAATTTTTTTTATTGTTAATAGGTGGCTTTTTAAAGGACCATACTCAAGTTCTAGAGGTTGAATTGGGTTTGGATGCCTGCTGAAGAGCTTACTGTGGTGCTTGTTTTATATTTATATATATTGTCAGTTAGCTCGCTGAAACCACCACGTGTCATCCTAGCATACCAGGAGATCTGAGACAGGAGGATTGCTCCAAGCTTGAGGACAGCCTAGGGTACAGAGTGAGAACTTGTCTTAAACAACATCTTGTGAGCCATCTTGATGGCTCATAAGAATTGTTATTATTGGGGCAGGAGAGATGGCTCAGTGGCTAAAGGCACTACCTGCTCTTCCAGAGAACCTGGGTTCTATTCCCAGCACCCATGTGGCCTGTAACTCCAGCTCCAAGGGGTTCTAATGTTCTCTTCTGGACTCATCAGGCATTGTAAATGTGTGGTGAACAGGTGTGCATGCAGGCAAAGCATCCATACACATAAAATAAATAAGTCTAAAAAATTAAAAAGAAAGAATTATTTGTTATTATTTTGGTTTTTTTGAGACAGGATCTAAGAATTATTATTTTTAATTGTTACATGTTCTCTTTACTACATGGAATATATATATATATATATATATACACATATATGTATGTGTGTGTAGAAATATATATGCACACATACATATATATATATATATATATATATGCATGAAAGTGGAAAGGACTATCTGGGGAAGAAGCTAGTGGGAGAGGGTGAATGAGGGGAGAGTAGCAGGTATGTAGTGATTGTGGTCAAAGTAGATGATGCATCTGAATGAAAATATCCTTATGAAACCCATCACTATGTACAATGAGTATATGCTGATAGTCATTAACAGGTAGTTACAGATAGTTATTAACGGGTAGAAACAGAACCAAACCTTTTGATCTGCTAAAGCATATCAATATAACACATATAAACACCAGCATGAAGTTAGAAATATCAACGTTTCCTTTTGTTTGACATAGTGGTCATGCCTATAATCTCAACACTCAAAAGGCTGAGGCAAGGCTGTTGGGAGTCTGAGGCTAGGTTGAGCTGCAGAGTGAGATCCTATCCTAAAAAAAAACCAGGAGCCTGGTGAAATGGCACTCGTCACCAAGCCTGCCGACCTGAGTTTGATCCCTGGAACCCACAGGGCAGGGTAGAGAAGTGAGCATGACAAGTTGTCCTCTGACCTCCACACATGCTGAACTGTACATGCCCTCAGAGAGTCTAGGAGTCAGTACATTCTCTGTGAGCTATCACTCCATGTCTCCTTTCCCGCCCTCCTTCTCTGAGTTAAGTAGGACAGGATCTCCCTGCAGTGTGGCATTAAGGTAGTGATAGTAGCCTTGAATATTCTAGCTTTGCTTTTTCCTTTAAAGAAAATATTTCTAATTTAAAAATTGTTATGTTTATTTATTTATTGTATTATATTATTCTTTGTATATTTATATAATTATATATCAGTATTACTATATATAATTATATTATTGTCTACATACTTGTAAATATTATATTTATATTACATTATTTTATATATTTGCTATTATATACACACATATACATTATGTATATTTGAATACATATAATTATTTTTTGTGCATCTACTGCATTCTGCTTTCTCTGTTGCTAGATGTCCCTAGATATGAATACATGTCTCTGGTGTGGCATTGAAGACAAGGGCTTGAATATTTGGGATAGAATCAGTTTAGTGAGTCTTTTGACCAGTGATTTCTAAAGGGTATATAAGAATCTGCTAGGTAATATGTATGCCAAAGATTAGTTAAAATTGGGGGAAATTGTTTTGGGATACAAGCTGAGAAGCAAAACTTCAGACTGAGGAGGTGTCCTCAGGAGAAATCCCCCGATGGTCAAATGTATCGTCAGAATCTCTAGTGTGTGTGTGAGGTTTTCATGTTTATCCAACAGGAGTGTAGGTTAAACATTGCAAGGTGCCACTGCTCTCAACATCCAAGTTAACTGTAAGGTTAGCCATTAAGGTGAGAGTCGGGAGGGATTGCTCTTCCATGGTCTGAGGTTTATGAGTAGAAAGAAACAAGGAACAGAAAGAGAATATAGAATTATGGACAGGAAGGAAGTGAGGGGGCTGTGGATACAGCTCAGTAGAGTGCTTATCGTGGGCACAGCCCTGGGTTCTTTTGCCAACCCCAAAAGAAAGGGCTAGATGCAAATAAAGTAGGGACAACAAGGAGTAACCTCCCTCCTTTTTTGGAGGAATAAGATGAAGGCATGGACAAGTTCTTCCATGTTTCTGGCTCTGTGGTCTCTGGTGGGTCACTTTATCACAGCCTTGGTTTCTGCATGTACCGATCCAATATCCTATTAGATCATTCTGAGGGTTAAGCTAGGAGAGGAAATGAAGGTGCTTGACACAGAGTTGGTGCTGAGTTTTAGTAGAGTTTAGGTTGGGACAGTATGACACCGTATTGTCTGCTCACAAGACTAAGATTTAATGTGTTCACTTTGAAGGTGAACACTCACTCAGCTGACTCTTCTTGCCTATTGCTCATTCTGTCATCTCTTTACTCTCTCCTCCATCCACCAAAGATTTTCCATCCTTTGGAAGAGGCATGCCCATGATTCCCAGGAGGCTATTACCAAGTTTGTATAAAGACACCCTCTCTGATGTTGGAAATAGAATCAGTGTGCTAGAAGACCCAGGCTGTTTATAATGAACAATGGCAATCAAGGAAAGCTGCTTTTCATTTATCTTAATTCCACAGGGGCCTGTCATTATTCTTATTGATTTAGGGCAGGAGTTCAGTAGCATGCAGCTGTCAGGGGTAGAATCAGGTTTTCAGTTGAATCTGGAGTCAGGATTTTCAGCCTGCCGTAGGATAGACTCTGCCAAGAAGCTCTTATTTGGCTACAGATAACAGCCAGGTGTTATTTTTGTAAGCCTTACTATTTGAATTTTTAGATGATTTTGTTTGTTTTCCTTATCTCTTTCTCCATCTTTAGTCAGTCCTTGACTCTTTACAGTTATAATTATCTAGAAGAAGTTATAATTGTCTAGGGTGAGAATCTTATAATTTTGCAAGCTTTTGGCTTGTTGTAAAATCAGACTTGAGGGCTGGGGATGTAGGTGAGTTGGTAGAGTGCTCTCCTGGTGTGCATGAAGTCCTGGATTTGATTCCTAGTACCACATAAACTGGGCAAGGCGGCGCATGCCTATAATCTCAGCACTTGGGAGGTGGAGGCAGGAATATATATATACATTCACTGATACAATAGATCACTCATAATTAAAGAAGAGGAGATCATGAATTTGAGAAGGAGTGGTGGGGGACATGGAAGGTGGGAAAGGGTGGCATGAAAATGATGTAAATATGGTATTCATGTATAAAATTTTCAAAAAAGAAAAAAATTTAAGGTTGTCCTCATCTCCATAGCCTGGAATACATGAGATCTTTTTCTTTAAATCTAGCTTGAAACAAACTTAAGTGAATTTGCCTCTTACAGGCTTTGGAAATTAAGTGGTAAGACGCTGACAGATCTGTGCCTTTTAGCTTTCCTCAGGGCCTGAAGACTGAGGTGAGGTGTAGGAGCAGGGTGGTAAAGCTGCTTCTGTATTCAGGGTCCTCTTGTCTGCATGGTCTTGAGGCAGAAGCATTCTGAGATTACCTTGAAGAGTCTCCAGAAGAACTACCGTGGGGCTCAGCCATGGGTGGAGAAGCCGGCATGGTAAAAGACAAATAGTTTCCTGTTGGGCGACACACTGGTGGTCTTGGGGAACTGCTCATTTGTGGCACCTAAACCAAGAGTGAGGTATGTGAGGAAGGAGCAGTTCATTAGAATTGCTTTGTATCCAACCATCTGGTGGGCACCAGGCAGGGGCCCTCCTTTCATGCTCCCCCATGTGCCCCACATCCCCATACTGGGGGTCGAACCCAAGGACTTGCACATGCTAGCAAGTGCTCTTTGCACATGCTAGCAAGTGCTCTCTACCATGTGCTGTCTCCAAAGTCCTCATTTTACTTTGTATTTTGAGATAGGGACAGAGTAAGTCATGCAGGCTGGTCTTTAATCACTAGAGTTAGTGACTAGAGTTAGTGGAGGCAGGCCTTGGATTTATGATCCTCCTGCATCAGCCTCCCATGTAGTTGGGCTTACAGATCTGTGTCAGACTCTGCCTGGCTCGATGATCTTTACTGTCACCTTTGGTATTGACCCTCCTTAGAGAGATGATGAAACAGATGTCCCAAGAGCTTAAAGTCTCAGCTGGGAAATAATAGGAAGACAAATTCTCCCTGACACCAGGCAGGCTGCAATGCCTCTTCGCTTTCAGTGGTGAATAAGCATGCACTGGAAAGCAGTTGTCTACCCAGATCCCCAAGCAGTTGTCTTCCCAGATCCCCAAGCAGTTGTCTACACAGATTCCCAAGCAGTTGTCTACACAGATTCCTGTTGGCTTTGAAGAATTGCTTCTCCAACCTTGAAATTTGCTTATCTTGAACAGTCTTTGCAGACTTGGTTCTCTCAAATGGGGAAACCTTATGCATTCTCAAATGTCCTGTTCTTTGAGGGATGTGATTTGCTCTTTGAAGAATGTTGCTGTATGTGACACAAGCCAAGCAGGCTAAACAACAGAGATTTACCTTCTCTCTCAGGATTCTGAAGACTGGAAGTCTCAGGTCAGGGAATCCACGGGACTGGCTTCATTTCTCACTGTTTTTACACACATCTCTGATATTTTTCTTTTTTCTTTTCTTTCTTTTCTTTTTTTTTTTGTTTTTTGTTTTTTTGTTTTTTTGAGACAGGGTTTCTCTGTGCAGCTTTGTGTCTTTCCTGGAACTCACTCTGTAGCCCAGGCTGGCCTCAAACTCACAGAGATCCACCTGGCTCTGCCTCCCGAGTGCTGGGATTAAAGGTGTGCGCCACCACTGTCCGGCTGATATTTTTCTTTTTTTCTTGTGTGCACACAAAGTGTGTGTAGACAAGTGTGTGCATGAACATCCTTGTGTGTGAATGTGAGTGCCTTTGTGACATGCATGTACAGGTCAGAGGACAACCTTGGGTGTCAGATCTTCTGTCTTTGGGACAGTCAGTGGTTTTCATGATGTGGGCATGAAGTTATTGAGTTTCTGTGGATTCTCCTGTTTCTTCCTCCCATCTATCCTATAGGAGAGCTGGGATGGCAGTTACTTGCCAACACATCTGGCTTTTATGTGGGGTCTTGGGATTTGAACTCAAATCCTCACACATGCACAGCAAATGCTTTAACCCACTGAACCATCTCCCTAGCACTATCTCTGGTATTTCTTTGGGGGGGTCAAAATTTCTTCTTAGATCACTCGTCAGGGCTCATGTTAAGGGCTTTGTTTTAACTGCATCACATCTTTTAAAGATCTGATCTCCAAATATAAACCTTCTGTTTTCAGCATGTGAATTTTGGAGGGTACACAACTGAGCTCTTACCTACTAAAAATGCTCACATCTTCCATCATGCATATGCAATAATTGTTCTAGTCTAAGGTGCCTTTCTAGGAAATATAAAATTAAGTGACCACAATAGAAAGGTGAGTTCTAAGAATAATAATGATTGATTCTTCACACAAATTTATTTTATACTATCTTTTTTTAAAAAAAAAATGATAATAGATGTCCAAGCTTTAGGGAGAAACTATGGAAATTAACCTTTACCTCAGTTGAGAAGATGGGAATCCAGAGTTTAATGCCCGTGTCCCAAACAGGAATAGAAAGGATGCAGCCTGATGAGCATGGAGTTTCACAGTGGTGAAGGGCCACTGGAAGCCTGGAGGATGGGGCTCTATTTTTAGGTCTTCTAAGTTAGGTGGCAGAGTCCTGCTCGGCTCTGTACTGCTATGCATGGCTGTGTGCTGCTGTGCATGGCTCTGTGCTGCTGTGCATGGCTGTGTGTGTGCTGCTGTGCATGGCTGTGTGCTGCTGTGAATGACTGTGTGCCGCTGTGCATGGCTGTGTGCTGCTGTGCATGGCTGTGTGCTGCTGTGAATGACTGTGTGCTGCTGTGCATGGCTGTGTGCTTCTGTGCATGGCTGTGTGCTTCTGTGCATGGCTGTGTGCTTCTGTGCATGACTCTGTGCCGCTGTGCATGGCTGTGTGCCGCTGTGCATGGCTGTGTGCCGCTGTGCATGGCTGTGTGCCGCTGTGCATGGCTCTGTGCCGCTGTGCATGGCTCTGTGCCACTGTGCATGGCTCTGTGCCGCTGTGCATGGCTCTGTGCTGCTGTGCATGGCTCTGTGCTGCTGTGCACGGCCCTGATGGCATCACTCCTTGACCTTGGTGTGATGTTCTAGGCTATTTATTCTCTATTGGTTGTTTTCTTGCTTATTTGGAAAAACAAAATGTTTAATCTCTCTGTTTGAACATATACATCGAGCCTTCCAAATTTCTTTTTGCATATTAATCTATCTTTTTGTCCCTTCATGGTGCTTATATATAATTATTATTACAATGCACTTGACCTCTTCTTTTGCTCTTTCCCTTTCCTTTCAGGTTAGTCAATTTAGACTTTACTATCTAGGCTGGGTGTGGTGGTGCACACCTTTAAAATCTCAGCACTGGGAGGCAGAGGCTGGCCAATCTCTGAGTTAGAGACCAGCCTAGTCTACATACTGAGTTCTAGGACAGCCAGGGCTACTCAGAGAAACCCTGTCTCTGAAAGAAAAAGATATTAGTATCTGAATTGTAACCTTAGATATCATTTTAATTGGTTTTAAAGATAAATCTATTTATCTCTGTATCTGGCTGTCTGTCTCTATTATCTACGTATCTATCATCTATCTGTTTGTCAATCTATCATCTATCAATGTATTTATGTATCTATCATCTCTATCATCTACACATGTATGTATGTATCTTTATTATATATCATCTACATATCTATGTATCTGTCTATCATCTGTTTATCTATTTATCTATCATCTATGTATCTATCTTTCTGTCTGTCATCTATCTGTCTTGTCTGTGTCTGTCTATCTATCATCTATGTGCTGCTGAGGATTGAACTCAGGGCCTTGAATGTGCTAGGCAAGCATTCTATCACTGAGCTACATCTTTAGCCCTTAATTGCTAAATTTTAAACTCAAGACCTAGACTACCTAACAGGAATGGGGCACAGTATCTTCAGAGTCTTTAAATTCTGTGCTGAAAAAAAATCCACCTGCTTCCTTTTAGGTTATGACAGTAATATTAGAAATGCATAGGGAACGCACGAAGAAAGGGCAGGCTGTAGCTCAGGGGGTAGACTGCTTGACTTGCTCACATGCGGCTCTGGATTTGATCTCCAGGCTTGCATAAATCAGGTGTGGTTTGTGATCCTGGTGCTGGGGAGGTGGAGGCAGGAAGGTCAGTGCTGAGGGGCTGGGCTGGGGTCAATATTAAAGTGCTTGCCTGGAATGCTCCAGCATTGAGTTTAGTTCCCTTTTCTTTTTTAAGTTCAAGGTTATTCTTGCCTACTTAGGGAGTTGAGGCCAGCCTTGGGTTATATTAGACCCTGTCTCAAAAACAAACAAACCCCAACCCAAAGAAACATATGAAAAACCCATCTTGGGATCTTTCTTCAGTGTGGTGATGGGCATTCATGTCGCTGCATGAAATGTGTCTCTCCTACCCCCCCCCCCCCAACACACCATTATCACATTAGCACAGGACCCTTGTGATAGGAACTTAGAGGATCCTGTGACTTTTGGTGTGTGAAACAAATGAGCTAAAGTGGTCATTAAAAACACCTTGGGCCTGGGCAGTGGTGGTGCACGCCTTTAATCCCAGCAGAGGCAGGCGGATCTCTGTGAGTTCGAGGCCAGCCTGGTCTACAAAGCGAGTTCCAGGAAAGGTGGAAAGCTACACAGAGAAACCCTGTCTGGAAACAACCCCCCCCCCCCCCCCCCCCCCGGCCAAAAAACCCAAACAAACAAACAAAAAAACCCAAAAGACCTTGGAAGCCAGGCTTGTTGGTGCATGCCTTTAATCCCAGCACTTAAGAGGCAGAGGCAGGCAGATCTCTGAGGCCAGCCTGGCCTACGGAGTGAGTCCCAGGATAGTCCAATTTTGGCATTTTTCATTATACTTTTAAGTATATTCAGAACAAACTGATACTTAATACTCCCTGGTCTTTCACTTCCCAATATGTACCCTCCCAATTACATGTTCCTTATGCATTTTATTAGGTAAAAAAGAGGTGAGGTGGTCTTCTGGTGATTTTTACTGATTTTTGTTTTTTCAGTGCTGGAAATTGAACTCAGGACTTCATGCATGCAAGGCCAGCAAGCAGTTTTGCCACCTGAGCTACATGCAGCCCATCTCCCTATTCATACATTTTTAAAAAAAGATTTATTTATTTTATGTGCATTGGTGTTTTGTCTGCATGTCTGTCTGTGTGATGGTGTCAGATCCCCTGGAGCTGGAGTTACAGACAGTTGTGAGCTGCCATGTGGGTGCTGGGAATTGAACCGGGGTCCTCTGGAAGAGCAGCCAATGCTCTTGAACACTCTCTCTAGCCCCATACATTTCTTATGCATTGTAATATTATTTACCATTTGACATCATACCTTAAAAAGCGCAAGTGGTTTTTTTCAACACAGCATTTAAAGAATTGCATCCTTTGCCCTGCTCCCTTGGCTTGGGTTTTGGTGGGCCTTCTTTTCTGACCCAGACATTGTTGAAAACAGCCATAACCTGTTTTCTTACTTCACCGCTTTCTCAAGAAGTAACTTAAATATTTGTTGGGGCGTCATCAGTGACAGACAGCTATAGGAGCATACAAAAGACGCGTGTTAATTAATCCCACTGGGTGAAAATAAGACCACGATCACAGTTTTTGAGCCAAATTTGAAGCAAGCTTTATTAAATACTGGCCAGGACTGGGGACACTGGCTGGGTCCATACCCGGGATTTCCAGAGAATGGCTGAGACTTAGTTCGGTGTTTATAAAACCCTGCAAGGCCACGTACTTCTCATCTTTGTCCAGTCAGGGGCAAGCATGTGTCCTGATGAGCTTCCTGCCTACATGTGACCAAGCACATCCTGTGCAGTCCGGGCAGCCAACCTTGTTTACAGATGGGAGAACAGGTGGCTGGTTACCTTACATGAACAGCCCCCAGCATTCCAGGAGGTCATCTGTCCTTGGGCAAGTGGGGCTTACAGGTTAGAGGCATTTTTGTTTTCTAGCTCTCTTAAGCAGAGTAATTTAAACTTAAAACGTAACTTTAGCTCTCACACTAGCAATAGTGTGCATAGAGAATCCCTGGGGTGTCTCCCCTGATCAGACGGTGCCCAGCCTTAGTTTTTAACGTCACTTCTAAATAAGTGTGTTTCGGTGTTTACATGTGTCTATGGAAGAATTTCAATGAATGCTTCTTGTTTTGAACAGTGGGGCCACATTACGAATTGAAAAAGGAGCCCCAAAGGAGTCAGTTCTTAAAAACTCAGCTTCTGTGGGTAAGTCTTGCTTTTTTTTTTTTTTTTATTACGATTGTTTAAATCTGCAAACAGTCTGGTGGTACAGCAGTGTCTAAGGTTATTCATCGCTTTGTCTGTACTGTAGAACAGTAGCTGCCTGAGTTGTTATCAGGAGGGTTGGGCAGTATGTATTAGTTCCTCTCTGGGTTCTTCCATGTATTATTTTACTTGTAAGGCCTGCATTTGAAGAGGGAGTTTGTGGCTTTAAAGATGTAGTCAGGGATGAGAAGAGATACAGGCAGGCAGTGTGTACTTTGTTACAGTACCCCTACAAACTAACATGAGTATTCAGCTCATTTACATATAATCAAGGACTTGGTGTGGTTCAATCTTTCACAGTGCTACATACTCACTACTTGTTTATTTGTTTGTGCGTGGTTTTTTTGAGGGGGGAGGAGTTATTGTTGTCTCTGCTACATTTTCCAGTTGCTGTAGATTATGTGGCCATTGTAATTATTCAGTTATTACACAATAGAATTTCTATGTTTCATACATATATTATTGTTGTTTGAGCTTTCTGATCTTTACATTGAAAATTTTGTTAATTTGAAAATACAGGAAAAAAATTATTTCTGTTTTGGTTTAGGGTTTCTCTGTGTAGCCCTGGCTGTCCTGGAACTCTGTCTGTAGACCAGGCTGGCCTCGAACTTAGAGATCTGCCTGCCTCTACTGCCCAAGTGCTGGGATTAAAGGCGTGCGCCACCCCCGCCTGGCAGGATAATTATGTTTTTCATCTTAGTTTTTTGACTTGTCCTTTGACTTTGCTTGTGTGTATGTTTTGATGGAACCAGTAAGTTCTTTGCTTTACTTTGATCATTTACATCTTGATTTTGAGACTGGTAATTTTTTCACGAGGGTCGGGGGAGGGCTGTTGGTCAGTTTTTTTTTTTATCACTATCACAAGACACGGGTGGGTTACTCTACTCAGCTATGAGAGCAGGGTGAGGCTCTAAGTTCCAGGAAGATCTGCCGGATGGTGGAGCTCAGGTGGTAGGTGGGAGGAGGAAGCCTCTCCCGTCGTGAGCCAGAAGCAGACCGTGACTCAGGGGTCTGTCTCAAGCTTGAACGACTCATAGCTACAAGTACTGTCACAGGGCTGCAGAAGCAGAGCCTTAGTCTCTTCCCAGGGCAGCAGCACCTTGATGACCCAGGAACTCATTTGAGGCCCCACCTCATGGAAGTCCACAGCACTTCAGCGCTGCCACACTGAGGACCAATCCCCTAACACAGGAACCTTTGAGGTTTACCCTTAAACTGCAGCAGAGACTAATCCCAACCATAGCGAAGACTAATCGGACTGCCTGGGAGTTAGAATTTAGAAGTTGAGATTTTATCAGGGTTTCATTCCAACTTCTAATCAGATGTTCTCAAAGCGCACTCCTTGGAATACATTTTACTGCTGAAGGCTAATTGAGAATCCTGCACAAGAAATAAAACTGTAGGCTGGAGAGATGGCTCAGTGGTTAAGAGCAAGTAGATGACCCAAACGTCGTTCCCGGCACAAACATTGGGTGGGCTCACAACCACCTGTAACTCCAGTTCTAGATCTGGAGTTACCTCTAGTTGCCACAGGCATCTGGACTCATGTGCACACACCACATACAGACACATAATGAAAAATAATTCAGATAAATAATAAAGAAGTTTACAAAAAAAACACCACAACTCTTGTCTAGGATTGTATCTCGATGGTAGAGTATATACTTCATGTATGTGAAGCTCTAAGTTCAGTCTCCAGCACCCCCAAACCCCAGTAATAACACAGTCAGACTCTAGGGGAAATGTTTGGAGGCATTATATACTGTCCCCTTCCTCTGGAAGAGTACTGTTGTGTGGTGACAAAGGTCTGGAAAAGTCCTGAGGTAAAGACTGTATTAGCTGGGCATGGTGGGTGTGTGTTTGTAACCCCCAGAATTCTGAAGGCTGAGGTAGGTGGTTGCATGTGTGGTAGTGGCCTGGGCTATGTAGCTAATCCTAGGTCAGCTTGAACTATGTTACTAAGACCTTGTTTAAAAAAATTGGAAAAACAGGTGCCGGGCGGTGGTGGCGCACGCCTTTAATCCCAGCACTTGGGAGGCAGAGCCAGGCGGATCTCTGTGAGTTCAAGGCCAGCCTGGGCTACCAAGTGAGTTCCAGGAAAGGCGCAAAGCTACACAGAGAAACCCTGCCTCGAAAAACCACAAAAAAAAAAAAAAAAAAAAAAAAAAAAAATTGGAAAAACAAGAGTGCACACGTGAGAGAGAGAGAGATTTTTTAAATTAAATTACGCTTTCCCAGGGCTGCTTGACTGCAATCTTCTTTCTCCCATGCAATCTATGACCCCTGTTAGCTTCTGGTAGAAACAAGTTAAAACCAGTCCTTGTTTATTTATGTGCCTAAAGAAACAGTTTCAGTGGGAGTAAGACTCCTGACAATCATTTCAGGCACTGGGTTCCTAGGAAGTCAAATTTTATAGGAATAGTGACTAAACAATAAGAAAGAATTAGATCATCAAATGGATCAAAAGTGTTTTCAAAAAGGCCCGGAGTGGTCCTTCACCTGCCCTGTAGCCTCTCTGATGGAGTGTTCGGTCTAGCCTTGCTGTCTGTCACTTGGGGGGATTCCCGAGGGCTGAGACGGCTGTCTCTAACTAAGGAGCAAAGCTTTGTCTCCCTCACTGGTGCTGCCCACGTGGGATTTTTTTTTTTTTACCTCGCCCCAAGGTTAGTTAACAAGGCCCACAAGAAGTTGAGGGGGTGTCCCGTCACGCACAGCACACACCCTCTCCCACTGCGTTCAGTGAGCCTCCCAGAACACAGTGGGAGTGTATCCTCCCTTCCTGTCTTTCCCCTAGCTGTTGGAGGTGTTCACCATCCATGTACAGCTCCTGGCTTGGGCCTCAGAGGGCTGCTGGGCCAGTTCTGCATACACAGGAGACAGTAGCCAGTGCTGTGGAGGGTCTCTGGGGTCTCTTGCCCTCTTTGTGGCCTTGATGGGTACAGCTGTGCCCCCCACATTCCAGCATCATCGATGGCTTAGAATTGACCTGGGCAGTGGTTTCAGATGCTGCCACCAAGTTTTTACAGGAGTTTAAATGCTCACTCATTTCGAATGACTTGCCTTTATTTCCACTTGCGGGTTTTTTTTTCTAAATAAAAAAAATGTAGAAAAATCTTGCCCCTCTTACTTAGTATGGAAAATGGTCAAATGGTCAGGTACTTTGTAAGAAATTTATCATCTGAAGGGTTGCACAGAGGAACTGTAGAAACTGTATGCTGTTGGGAGCTGTGGAAATTAGTTGGTAGATTGCTTGTGTGGCATACATGAAGCCCAGGCTTTGATCCCTAGCACCACACACGCTAAGGAAGTGGCACACACTTGTAATCCCAAGCACTCAGGATGATAGAGGCAGAAAGAAGAGATGGTCAAGATGTCTTTGACTAGAGTTTGCAGCTAGCTTGGGCTACACAAGACCCTCAAAAGAAAGAGGTGGCGAAAATATGTCATAATTTAGAATAGGCTAGCACCTATGAAATTTAATCCAGAGTGGCTGTCCTTTAGCCTGTGAAATCGGAATAAACTCTCTAAGTTATTAGAGCATCTGTGACATTTAAACTTGGCGTGTATGGGATCCTAAGTTCATTAAAATGCGTGTATGTTTGGAGATAGTCACCCGATACGCTCCTGTGACAGGTGCTCAAATAGGTGAACAAACAAAAGACAGTGTAAGAGGAGTTGTGTGTTCCATGCTCATTTGTGTCTGCATTAATCCACATTAATCACGACGGCATGCCGTGCACCTCTGCCCCACTTCTGACTCTATGTTTAGGAAGCCTGAACTTACGGGGTGTGTTCCCTGTTGATCCATCCAGTGCTTGGAGTCATTAGGGAAATGGTGTCACAATCCTAGACAGACAGTAGAGGGTGACGAAACACACTGAGTACTCGTGTGCTTGGCTGGTGCAATCTTCCGGCTGCGGAGCATCATGTCTCTGTACTGGAGCCAATAGAAGCACAAGTCGGTGCGGAGCCATCCAGCTCAGGCAAGGGTCACAGGCAGACCTGGGGCCCCAGGCGGTGTGATTTTTGACATGCCTCTGAATTATTTGTCCCAATAATAATACATTTGGAGGACCTGCGAGGCACAGATTGGCTAGGGAGGGGTGGTAACTACTTATCTTCTGCACGCTCACACGGATTGTTTCTGCTGCCTTTATTTAGGGAAGCATATGTTTTATGAAACACCAGGTCTCTCTACCAGTTCTGTGCCTTTCGTATTATATTTCTTCTGTGCTTTTACTATATAAGGCATCTGCAAGTGAACCTAGGGAAATATTATCTTCATGGAGAAGTCATTTTTTTATGTCACTAGTTTATTTACAATTTTATTTAGTAATAAGAGTTTAAGAGTTTAATCCAATTTTCAGATCACATCTCTTAAACAATCTTCATTCTGTTAAAGGGATGAATTAAATATCCTCATTTTTTAGCTGGTGCCTTACTATAAGAGAGAAGTAGCAAATCCAGATCCGAAGCCATTTGTTTTACACCAAAAATGGCAAATTCTTCCCCGGGCCCTCCTCACAGTGGCTGCGACAGACCCCAGAGGCGGTGAACCTCCACACACTCTGGCCCAATGGCGCCGCTGGAAGCTCCTCAAGGGGCGCAGAGCTGGAAGGCGGAAGAAGCGGCCTCACCACCATAGTCTTCTTTCTTCACGACCTCCTTTTTCCGTCTTTAGCCACATTCATTTTCCTGTGCTGGTGGTAGAAGATGGTGTCATTGATTGGGCTCAGGATACGCTCATGAGGAGGATCTTCCCTTGTCTGCATCTTCTTGGGATTAGAGGCCTTTCTCTCATTGTTAATATATAGGTGGAGGTTAACCCCTTCAAGTGACTGTTATATTGGCGTTTAGTTGGTGGGAATATAATTACTCCCTTCCTGGGTATTAGCTTTACATGAAGTAGCTACAGCCGCAGGAGGAGGAAGGGAAAGATAGGGATGGATGGATGGCTTGGAACTAACTCTTCTATGTAGACTGGGATGGACTCAGAAATCCACTTGTCTCTGTCTTCTGAGTGCTGGGGTTAAAGGTGTGTGCTATCTCACCTGGACACCCAGAAGAGTGGCTGGCCACACTCTTTGGGTCCTTCATTCAAGTACAACCTTAGGCTTGAATTGGTCATTTTTGGATTAGTGTAATTTCTTGTGAAATTTTAGCGGCAGCAGGTGAATTGTAGTATAAGTGTATTATGACGCTGGGACTCCAGAATGGTTACCAAAAGAGTCAGCTGGTATGAGGGAAGTCGACATTGATCTGTGAGTGAGACATCCAGGGCAAGTACTGTCCACAGAGCTGGGCACATCCATCTGGCCTTGCTCCTGAGTGTGTTTCTGGTCTTACTTGAAACTGTTTGCTGTGAGGAATGCATTCGGCCTCCACAACTTCAGCGGGCACAATGCAGGGAGATTTGGGGTTACATAACCTACTGAGAATTTAGCTCACTGATATATATTTCTTTTCTACTTTGAACCTCAGGCCCCCAGCCTTTTCGCCCATCTAAGCACTCAGCAGGAAACCAAGTATTAGCCGGGCAGTGGTGGCACACGCCTTTAATCCCCCAGCACTTGGGAGGCAGAGGCAAAACTAACCTCTGAGTTCAAGGCCAGCCTGGTCTACAGAGCGAGATCCAGGAAAGGCGCAAAACTACACAGAGAAACCCTGTCTCGAAAAACCAAAAAAAAAAAAGAAAAGAACAAGAAGTGGTACAGAGAGAAGCTTGTTCAGAATTCAGGTTGCCTAATATTTCCTTCTAATTTGGCTTCTGCGGTTCTTCCTATGAGGTATTTGACTAACTACATTGATAGCCTGTATACACTAGTTATGAGACATTAATAACCTGTTAAATTCACAGGAAGTGTGGGAGAATATTTTGTTAACAAAAATTTTGAGAAATTTCATTTGTTTATCAACATTTATTTTATTCTGGGGAAGTTACTAAGTTGTTTTTGATAGTCTGTTCTTTTTTCCCTGGTGGTCCTAATGATCAAATTCAGGTCTCATATATGTTAATCAGGTGCTGTAGCATTGTGCTATACCTTAGCCCGATAGGCTGTTTAAATTGGGCTAAGTTGATGTAAGTACTATTTACTGTCTTGGTTTAAACTTGCTGAATACACACCCAGTACTTACTGCCCTAAAGCATGGAGTATAATACATTTAATGGAGCACTCTTAACCTCTGAACCATCTTTCCTGTCCCTGTTAGGTTAGTTTTCAAAGCAGGGTGTGGTGGCTGCAATCAGAATGGCCCCCGGGGGCTCATATGTTTGAATACTTGATCCCCAACTGGTGGAACTGTTAGGGAAGGATTAGGAGGTGTGGCCTTGTTGGAGGAGGAGGTGTGTCACTGGGGGCTTTGGGGTTTCAAAAGCCCATGCCATTCCATTGTCTTTCTCCCTGTCTCATGCTTGTGTCTCAAGATGTGAGCCCTCAGCTCTGCTCCAGAACCTTCCTTGTCTGCCTGCTGCTTTACTCCCATCCATGATGGTCATGGACTCTAACCCTCTGGAACTGTGAGCCCCAAGTGAACTCTTTCCTCTGGAACTTGCCTTGGTCATGATGTCTTATCACAGCGATAGAACAGTAACTAAGACATGGGTTTAACTCTACAGCCCGGTCTGGTCTGGAATGCAGATGTAGTTCAAACTTGCCTTATATTCATCATGAGGTTTTTTTTTTTTTTTTTTAACATAGATTAATAGAAATGGGTTAATTTAAATGTAAGAGCTAGTTAACAGTAAGTCTGAGCTATCAGCCAAGCATTCTGTAATTAATATAAGATTTTATATATTTATTTGGGTCCACGCAATCAGCATAGGAAAACTTGGCCTCTGTTTACAGTTGTATACTAGTGGATATTAAGCTATCAGGATAAGATGAATGGACATGATGTGCCTGTCAACTTGCTTTCTAAATAACTAGTCCTTTACCACACACTAGTGTTCTGTGAGCTTTTCAGAGATGCTTCTCTCTGCAGCAATCAGCAGTGGCTGCAAAGACGCATTCATAACTGGTCAAGGTCCAGAGACTAGATGACAGCGATAAATGGGACATCCGTCTTTATCATCCCCCTCCCGGGCTCGGGAAACACCGAGATAGAAGGAGGAATAGAAAGGACACATGAGTCAGAGGAAGGCAGGGGGATGTGTGGAAAGCTGACTCCGGGCATGACATGGCTTTGAACTCACAGCAGTTGTGATTACCAGGACAAGATCTCCCTGAGATTGGGCCTGCCAACACCTGTCAAGGATAGGGAAGGGGCCCACGCCTGAGGATCTATGGTTGGTGAGGGAGAGTGAGAAACTCAAGTTGACAACCTTCCTAGCACGACTACTTACCGAGTGAAGCTGAAAATTGTTCTCTAACTCACAGTCCATGGTCTTGTAAGATATTGAGCTTACCCGAACTCCAAGTGTGGATGCACCAGGTGACCTTGACACAAGTGTATGCGATGAGTGCAAACATGGAAATGACCCATTTTCACTTCAGGGGGACTGTTTATTTACAAGGTCTTGCTCCTGCACTGTATAGTAGCCAGAGCAGATTAAATGGACTTACATGGAGAGAACAAAGTGGATAAATCCCAACGTTAAGAGAAAAGAAAATATATACTGTGATCACATTTCTTTAAAATTTCCTGCCACAGGGGCTGAGAGTGTGCTGCTCAGTGGTACAGTGTTTAGCATGTGAGAACCCTTGAGGGTTAGGTTTACTTTAAATTTTTTTTTTTTTCCAGGACAGATTTCTCTGTATAGCCCTGGCTGTCTTGGAACTCACTAAGTAGACCAGCCTGCCTCCACCTCCTGAGTGCTGGGATTAAAGGCATACACAACCATGCCCAGCATGAGAATCCTTGAGTTTAAATCCAAGCACACACACACACACACACACACACACACACACACACACACACACACGCACGCACACACATTAAAATTTACCACTGAGTATGGATACTACATATTTATGTAAACATTTACAGATAAATATGGAAATGAGAAATACTGCAAGAGAGTGGTCTTCTGGGAAGGAGGTGGCAAGGTAGGGATTTAGCTTTAGCTTTTTCTGTAAAGGTATCTGAAGCTGGGCCTGGGGAGGTGGCTCAGTTGGTAGAGTACTTGCCTAATATGCATGAAACCCCGGGTTCAATCCCCAGCAACTCACAGACTGGGTGTGGTAGTGCATTCCTTCTCCAGCTTCCTGGCCCTCAGCTTTGAATCACGACTCTGACAAATGGCACTCGGTAGTCTTACAGGAATGGAAACTAGGTACTTGTCCCAGGGTCGGACTTGGTGTTTACCTCCTTCAAAACACACCTGCCTGCAGCCTGAGTGGTGTCTAGAATTTAAACCTGAGGAACAAAGGCATTGTTGACAGAAAGGTATTCCTTGGGGAGTTGGGCTTGTGAACTTCCACTCTGTAAGTGTTTTAGACTGGGTGACTCTTCGTTGTGGGGAGCAGTCTCCTACTTGTAAGATGCTTAGCAGCATTCCTGCCTGATGCCTCTAGATAACAGCGGGGCACGCCCATCTGACAACCTGGAAGGTGTGCTGATCCTCCCTTGTCCGCCCATCCTCAGCTACCACAGTAATGCATTCAGCTATTAGTGTGCGCCATTGTTATCATGGCTGACTTTTGTGTCCAGCAGAGCTTGGTTTCTAATTTTCAGTGGTTGGTTTGGGGAAGAGCAGGATGACAGGACAGTGTGGGTAGAAGAGGGTTGTCTATGTGAGTAGCATGTTTAACAGAGATCACTGGCACGCAAGGCAGTGTGCTCCTAAGGAAAGGTGGAGGCAGGTTAGGCCCTCCCGAACTTTAAAGTAGATCAGAGACTTGCGTACCTCTGGCTTATTAGGTTCCGAATGTCCGTGTGTCTGGTGGCCCCACTCCCAGACTGATCATTTGAAATGTTTGCTCCCAACACGATGCACTTTATTTGTATGAGAGAAGTCTTGTTAGCCCCCACTTTGCTGATGAGGAAACTGGGGGAAGAAGTTCAAGCAGCTCGATCCAGATCGCACCACCGGTTCAAGGCCTTCTGAAAAGGAACCCGGATCTGTCCTGTGCAGAAGTGCCCCCCCCCCCCCCCCCCCCCCCCCCCCCCCCCCGTTACTCTAGAATCCTGCCATTCTGCCTGTGCCTCTGGTCAGCACCAGCTTCTCATCCAGCTGGTTGAGGCGACTCTCCTAAGAATGGCACCTCCTCTGCCCCTGTCGCTGTGACCTAGCGAGAAATGATTGTTTGCCCTCCTCACCCCTTTCCCGATGTCTCGAGCATCACCCTGGGAACCCCTGACTGATGCATCTTTTGGTATCACAGGGGAATGGCTGGCTGGAGTTCCTGCATAGCTTCAGGATGGAGCTGATGACCCTTCATCCAGCCCCAGGGGATAGGGGTTATTAGTTATGCCATGACCAGGGCGATCTCCAGAGAAGAGTTTATTGGGTTTACTGTTTCAGGGGGCTAAGAATCCATCTTGGCGAGGAGCATGGGGGCAGGCGGCAGGCATGCAGGAAGCTGAGAGATCATACCTTGAACAGGAAGCAGAGTGAACTGGAAGGTGGGAGCAAGGCTTTAAACTCTCAGCAGAGCCCCAGGGACATACTTCCTCTAGTGAGGTGGCACTTCATAAACTTTCCTGAACAGTGCCACCAAGTATTCAAATGACTGAGCTTATGGGGGCATATTTCTCATTCAAACCACCACAAGAACTAACGGTTAGAGTAATCTGTTGTAGCTAATGATCTGATTAATCATGCCTATCTAATGAATCCTCCATGAACCTCCAATGAACGGGGTTCAAAGAGCTCCCCGGATCGCCAAACAACTACAGGTATTGGGATGGAGGCATGTCCCATTCCAGAGGGCAGAGAGAGGTGCCCATGCTTGAGACCCTTCTGAATCTTGTCCTTTGTGTTCCTTCTGGATGTTCATGTGTATCCTTTAAAATGTTCCTCTAGTAATCAGCGGTGGCAAGTAGAGTATCCCTGAGTTCTGGTGGTCATTCCTACAGATTGATGAACCTCAGAAGGGATTGATTTTGGGAATCCCTACCATAACCAATTGATATGGTCACCTGAAGTGGTTTTGTGAGGTTGAACTCTTAATCACTGGTGTCTGACTTTGACTCCACAACTTCAATTCCAGCACTGGGGAGACAGATCTCTGTGAGTTCTAGGCCAGCTTGGTCTACATAGACTTCCAGGACAGCCAGGGCTACATAGAGAGATCCTGTTTCAAAAAGAATATTTAACATTGGGCTGGGCATGACCATGCACGTCTTTAATCCTAGTACTCTGAGATGGATCTCTGAGTTTGAGGCTAACTTGGTCAATACGGTGAATTCCAGGTTAGCCAGAACTCATAGAGAGACCCCGTCTCTCAATTTTTCATGTTATTTGTAATTGAGGACACTACAAATGTATACCAAACCATAAAGTCTAACATGTTTTCTTCTTGTGGAATTTCTTGTTTAATTGAGTTAACTATGTAGAAAGCAACATAGTGAGTGTGGGCTGTCAGCCAGAA
Organism: Peromyscus californicus insignis; assembly: GCF_007827085.1. Lineage (NCBI taxonomy): Eukaryota > Metazoa > Chordata > Mammalia > Rodentia > Cricetidae > Peromyscus > Peromyscus californicus. Next base: position 91,285,552 of record NW_026294424.1, read on the forward strand.
TAAAAATAAACAGTGTATTGAGCGAGTTGCTAAATTGGAATCTTGCCTGTAATTTCAAATGCTTGTTGATTTCTCTGTGGTGTTGACCGACAACTGATTATAATGTCTACAACCCATTCCTGCCTTTCATGCTTCAAAACACGGGGCTAATTCCATAGAAATACTCATTTGGGTTAAAAAGTTTCACATTTTATGATGTCTTATAAATATCCTCCATAGAGCATACAATGACTAAAAAGGAAGTAGATTTTTCTCAGTTGTTTTCAATAAAAAAAGTAAATTTCTAATACTTCTAGCTTAGCATGAGTTTTAATCTGTTTTGGCTTATATACCAAAATTTGGTAGTTTGGATGGTTTAGAAGCAACCGAAATTTATTTTCACACTTTCAGAGACTAGACAGTTCTGTTCAAGGGCTATAGACAAGGGCCTTTTCACCATGTCCTTAGGCAGCAGAAGGGACGAGGGACTTTTCTGAGGTCTTCGTGTGTGTGTGTGTGTGTGTGTGTGTGTGTGTGTGTGTGTGTGTGTGTATGTGTGTGTGTTGTGTGTGTGTTCCATGTGGAGGCCAACAGTCAACATTAAACAACTTTTTCAGCTGCCTTCATCTCATTTACTTATTTATCCATTTATCTATCTATCTATCTATCTATCTATCTATCTATCTATCTATCTTGTGATAGGGTCTCTCATTGAACCAGTAATCCACCATCTAGTGGGGCTAGCCAGTGAGATGCAGGAATCTTCACTGACCACAGTCATACAGTCTCTATCTTTGGGATCTCAACTGAGGTCCTCATGATTGCCATCTCCCAGCTCTCTGAGGGACATTCTCAAGGACTCCACCCTTGTGACCTAATCAACCTCCAAATGTCCCATCTCCAAATACCCTCACATTGGGGATTAGATTTCAATGTGTGGATTTTATGGGTATATAACCATTTATTCTATAACAGTAATTTTATCTGGGTCTTGAAAACCAAGGGATACCAGCAGAAAATAACTTAATTATAAAAAGAAGTGTGTGTGTGTATGGTTGGTTGGTTATTAACAGATATATAAACCATGTAAAAATAAGATGATAGAAGGTACATTTATTGAGTTTAAGCATTTGAGTCTTTTCATTCTTAGTAAGTAAGAGGGTCAACAAACCCATTCACCATCCATCACCCTGCAGATACTAATTGATGAGATCTGTTACTAAACCAAGATGTAGCCTCAGCATTCATGTCCCAGTCCTGCAGACAGATGTCACAGGTAGCTAATTTGGTGCTGACTTTCCTGATGAAGCCTTGTTCTAGCTTGTAGATGATGTCACCAACCTGCTGAGTAACTGGTTTGGGCACATAGTTGATTTCATTGTTTGAGGTTATATTGATCAGTTTGACATAATTGAAAGTACAATGAAGTTGTTTGAATGCTCTTAAATTAATCATGCTTTTAAACAATATAGGAAACAAATAGAATTTAAAGTCATGTTGGAGGCTGGGAGTGCAACTAAGTGGTTGAGCATATACTTAACTTGCCCAAGGCCCTGGGTGCCATACTTACTATAAAAAGTTAAACTAAATCTTGGTGGTTTTGATAAGCGAGCCATTGACCTGGGGGGCTTCATTTTACCTAATTTACCCAAGGATGATGATGCAGAGGACATTGGGGTCCCCTCTCCGAGTTCTTAGTCTTATAAATAAAATAAGAATGGATTTAAGTGTCAGCAGGAGGACAATTTTTTTAGAGTTTAAAAGAAAAATATCCAAGCCAGTTGGTGGTGGCCCACGCCTTTAATCCCAGCACTAGGGAGGCAGAGCCAGGCAGATCTCTGTGAGTTCAAAGCCAGCCTGGTCTATGGAGCAAGATCTAGGATAGGCACCAAAACTACACAGAGAAACCCTGTCTCAAAACACACTCACACACACACACAAAAAAAAAAAAAAAAAAAAGAAAAAGAAAAACACCCCAGTGCAGACAAGCTGTAAATCTCAGCAGCTGCCTGGAGGAGGGGAGCAGAGAGAAGGAGGAAAACATAGCCAGGCTGTTTAGGCCAGCATGGATGTCAGACAAGCAGCCACATAGCAGTGAGGGTAGCTTTGTAAAAAATAGTAAGGAAGCCAAAGTATCAGGGAAAACATACTTGGGTTCCGGCCAGCATCGGAAAGAAAGCGATGGAAAAACGAAAAAGGAAAAGTTGTACATTTCTAAGCCAGGCCTGAGAAGCACCTCATGGCTGCTTGGTCTGTAGGGGCAGGATTTCGGGAAAGGGAAGGATAACGTCTCCTGAAAGGGAAATTATTCCTTCGGTCTCTTGTGTGGTTTAGATGAGCCCACCTGCCCAGGTGATTGACCCAGCCAGGGGAATGTTAGGTAGGTATCCAGGGCAGGCATCCTGTTCTCTCCAACAGAGGACACCCCCCCACCCCACAAGTCTTCATTGATGCTCTTTTAACAATGATGCTATTTACATGATAGAGAAAGGCTTGCCACAACATGTCAGAGGAAGGAAAACTGGACAGCCACTGGTGAAAAACTAGAACCAAGAAAGATGCCAAGACGGCTCCCACAGCTCCAAGGCTCAAACATGCTGCTCGAGAAACATCCCTCACTGAGAACCATGGCTGCTCGGCAACTCCACATACCTAGCAGTCTCAGCCTGCACTGTGGTGATGTTGGGCGTGTCCTTACATAACTCTAGCTTCAGTGTGGGGTGGTGTTTACCAGTGTCTAAGTGTTAAGAGAGCTAGGCAATGTGTCAATGTGTCATCGAATTCCACAAATGTATGCATACAATTAATTTGAGAAAGACAGTCCCTAAGTGCTTCATGGGATGGAATCATTTTGGATGGATGAATTGATGCTGAACCTGCCTTGTAGAGATGATTTTTAAACTAGGGAAATGAAGGAAAAGCTTAACTGTCTGTGAGGGTGTGTTAGTCAACAGAAGGAAGAGGCAAATAGGAATAAAGTTATATAGGTGGGCATAAGTAGGCCCCCACAGCATGGCGGTTTAGAGCTGTGTATGGCTGTTCCTGGGTTGGTTGTGCTTGGACTGGGAGAGACAGTCAGCCTATTGGAAACAGGAGCTTCTGGTCCACAGAGACCTTGTCCCAAGGCAATAAGGGGAAGAGCAGTAAAGAAGGACACCTGGCATTCTGCTCTGGCTTCTGCATGGCCTCCTGAGCATGGGTACATGCACCTGCATACTCGTATTCATGTACCACATACACCCACCATACACAGAACACACACACACAGAACACGCACAATAATACACATACACACACAGAGAACACACACACACACACAGAACACACACACAGAGAACATACGAACACGCACACACAGAACACAAACACAGAGAACACACGAACACACACACACATGCATGCACACACAAAAAGAAAAATTAGCAAGATTTGAGATGGCTGTTTTTCAAATCCAGGGGAAAAATGAGGGAAGTCTCACTAAAATTGTTTAATTATTAGAGGAAGTAAACTTTACTTTTCTTCATATTTCTAAAAGATGAAACAAAAATGTTGTCTTAAGTCAAAATCACATAATTAAATTGTATGTAAGGAAAATCTCCTTATTAGTTAAAAATGATCAGAAAATTGGACCAGGTTAGTATATGTTATACAGTTGAGAATTGTGTGAGCTTCATTAAATAATGAAACTCGTTTTAAAAAAGAATTAAGTGTGTGTGTGCTCTTGAAGAGGATTCTTCCTCCAGCTTCAGGAGAGTCAGATGACTTGGCCCCCACAAGCACTTCACCTTCCGTGCACATATATACCTATAAAATCACAATTATTTTTAAAGCTTTATTTTGTTTTGAAATTGTGTGTGTGTGTCTGTCTGTCTGACTGACTTCCTGCCTTGCCTATCAATGTGTGGATATGTGCACATGAGTGCAGATGCCCTCCTAGGCCAGTAGAGGGCAACAGAACCCCTGGAGCAGGAGTTAAGAGGCAGTTGTGAATTGGAGCTGGAGTCAACAGGCAGTTGTGAGCACACTACATGGGTGCTAGGAACTGAACTTTGATCCTTTGGAAGAGCAGCAAGCTTTCTTAACCACTGAGCTACTCAGTCCCTCTTTTCATTTATTTGTTTTTATTTATAGTTCCTGATTGTCTCAGTTGGCATAAATTCTCTATGAAAAACTGAAGATTCTTCTGTTGGCTGTGTTTGTCTCTGCAATGGTGGGGTCACCTATAGGAGGTGGGTCACTTGTTCCATGGGTCTAGAAAGCCGAAAAGATCTTCAGTTCTTTCTCCTTTTTTTTCTCTAAGAAGTTTGTGGCATTATTTTCCACTTCTGTGTTCTTTCTGAAGCTCCCCCCGCCCTCCAAAAAATAAATAAAGCCAGTAGATGACCCAGTGTCCAAGTGGGCTGTGCAGAGAAGCTGGGGCACATGGGGTGTGTGTCTAAGGTGAGAGAGAGACTCCTGGGCCCGGGAGAGGAGCGCTCAGTGGTCCTGGGTCTAAAGAGAATCCTTTGCTTGTGCAGTGATATGTGGATGGCTTGGTGACGGGCGAAACCTCAGGCTGGGTCCTTCCCGTTTCTTTGTGTGGTAACCTCAGAGTAGTGTGAGGGAGCTTTCCTCACTTTCCTAGGTCCGATGCATGGTTTCCCAGCATGTCTCCCCAGAGCTTGGATTAGCTATAAAGAAGAATACTGACTGCTTAGACTGTTTCCAGAAGGCCCCTCTAGGAGCAGTGCACCCTTCCATCTGTAACTTCTCAGAGACAGTGGTGAACAATTTCAAGAGGAGAGAGAGAAGGGCACACAGCTTCTGGGATGAAGTGAGGGCTCCTGAGCTCCTGGTACCCGACAGCCCAGATGGGCCTGTTTACTTCACCTGAGTCAGCCCTGCCAGAGGATACGCTCTGGCTCTTTCATATTTCAGTATATTGAAAATCATACAGCGGTGAGGCAGCATCATGGAGGAGCGGGACTATGGGCCTTTAAAAGAAGGTAACTCATTTTGGCGATAGTCCAACGTGTGTAGTGAAGGACATTATTTTTCAGGTCATAGGCAATGATGGTACCCCATTACAGCCATTGACATTCTCTTGGTTTTCAGAGGAGGATACTTAGAGTTATGCACATGCTAAACACTTGTACCACTGAGGTACATTCTCAGTTTTCTCTGGGACTGGGGAGTTGGGGAAGGAGAGAGATACTAAGAGATAAGAAATTGAGACTAGGGCTGGAGAGATGTCTTAGTGGTGAAGAGCACTGTCTGCTCTTCCAAAGGACCTGGGTTTAATTCCTAGCACCCACATGGCAGCTCACAACTGTCTGTAACTCCAGTTCCAGGGGAACCGACACCGTCACACAGATATGCAGTCAGGCAAAACACATATGCACATAAAATAAAAATAAATTATTAAAAAAAGAAATTGAGACTAGGTAAAGAGGACATGTTCTGGTTACTTGATGGAATACATAAAATAATTCATGTTGTGAGTCATGGTGGTGCATGCCTTTCATCCCTGTGACTGGAAGGCAGAGATAGGCAGATCTATGTGAGTTCAGGGCCAGCCTGGGCTTCATAGAGGAAGGCAGATCTATTTGAGTTCAGGGCTAGCCTGATCTACATAGAGGAAGGTAGATATATGGTAGTTCAGGGTCAACCTGGTCTACATAGACCTAGTTTAAACACACATACACCACATAATTAAAAGTTTTTGCAACATGCTCCCCCACAAAACCCGGTATGGCTTTAGTTACGTTGGAACCTATCTGTGTTTCATTTATATCTCTTCCTCTTTCGGCCTCCCCCGTGACGTTGGTACTGATCTGCTTGACTGAGTAACTTCCTCATTTCTGCTGACTCATGTCAAATCAGCATGTGTACTTGAGCTCATGTATCTAAATAGGTGTGTGCTCTAATCTCACTTACGTTGGACCCAACCCACAGGATCTCTCAGCATCAGCGTGTGGTGCTGGCAGGCTTTCAAGTCATCTGATACCCAGTTAGTTTTCTATGCAATGAACACAGGTCCATTACCTCTTTTAGTCAAGCTTGATTTAAATTTTGAAACTTTGATATTTCAAGATTGATATGACCTTTGTAAAAGACAGTGTCTTAGTCTGTAGTGCTGGCTGAATAGTTAAGATTTAAGGTTTGGGCTACGTGGGAAGCTGGACCTCCTCTTTCCAGTCCATGACCAGTGTATACTCTCCATCCTTCACTTTGCCTAGGATGGTTTCTCATTGATTAGTTTTTCCTGTTTTGGAAATCTATGTAAGTGGAGTCATGCTGTACACTCTCTGTGTGTCTTCCTTTCCTGTTCAGCAGACTGTCTGGAGGCTTCCTTCTGTTGTATGAAGTGGATTTTTTAAAACTGGTATATTCCTTTACACAGACACTGAGGGTTTGTTTATTTGTGGTTATATTGTTTGACATTTGGTTTATTTTTAGTTTTTAACCATTAGGAACAGGGCTGCTGAGAACATTGTTGTAATAGATATTCAGGTGAATCCTTTGACTGTAGGATAAACAACTAACTGTTCAGCTTTATTAGAAAGTGCCAATGGTATCCTAAAATGTTTGCACATGCTCACTAGCAGCAAATACTAATCACTCATGAAAGGACTCAGTACTACCAGGTGCTCCCCTCTGGATTCCAGATTAGGCACAGAACACACTCAAACTCCAATTTCCAAGCACAAACCGAATGCAAAGAGATCTCTTATATTAAGCAAGGCAAAGAGTAGCTGAATCTGAATCGGGCAGAAACAGCAGCAAATAGCTTCGCAAGGGTTCATGTTAGAGAAGAAAGAGGGGAGGCCTGTTTCAGAATGAGCTGGGATGTGTTGGTAAGTTTTGATTGGATATTTTAATTAGTTTAGTCAAAACAATGAATTCTGATTCCTGGACTTTGGTGTTTTGGTAGCTGGACCTTGCTAATCAGTCTCAGGAATGATCAGTGGCCAAATAAGGGACTGGACTTTGATGGCTAGCTTTAGGAATGTCATCGAAGGGCTTGTTAGCAAGGGGAGGAAGGTAAAAGGTAGAATTTGTCAGCACGTGGTGTTTGCCAATCTCCAGCCTACCTTTAATTTATATAAACCATTTATCAAGAATTTGATACATTTGTTTCATCTGTCTGTTTTTTGGGGATTCTTTTGTGGAAGTATTTGTGTTTTGACTTGGGACAGGACCTCAATCTTCCTGCCTCCGCCTCCAGGTGCTGAGATTATAGGTGTGACCTATAAACCATCATACTTGGTTTGTTGAACTATTTTTAAAACTCAGATGAATTGTAGATTAAGCATATAAATGACCTAGAAAGTTTAGAATTTACAAATAAGTAACAGTGTATTCTGGGGCTGGAGAGATCACTCAGCATTTCAGTTATAGAAAAAAAGAATCTAAAATTACAGTTCAGCTGCTTTTCCAGAGGTCAGAGTTCAGTTCTTAGCACCCACTTCAGACGACTCACAATAGTCTGTGACTTGAGTTTTAGGGGACTGGACATCTTCTTTTGCCTGCACAGGTACCTACACTCACATGACCTAGCATGCACAAACACTGGGTTCAGTTCCCAGCTCTGCAGAAGCTGGATGTGGTGGTTCATGTCTGTGATCCCAGATGTGGTGATCTGGAGGTAGGAGCACCAGAAGTTCCTGGTCATCCTCAGCTACACAGCGACTTCATTCAAGGCCAGCTTGGGATATGAGATGCTATCTCAAACAAAATCAAGTAACAACAATCATAAATTGACTAAATTTATAGCAATAAAATATATTACAAAAAAAAGTATTTGGCAAAGAATGAAGTGATCACCAGAAACTCCAAGAGTCACTGTGAAGCAGGCAGAGCCGGGTTGCCTAGTGTAAGCCCTGAAGCTGTGACTTGACCAGTGGCCCAGGGGATGCTTTGGACTTGGTGAATCTGGGGCCTAGCTTGCCTAGTTACGGCCGAATCATTGTGAAAAAGAATGGCAGAAGGTGGCCTAGGAACCTGTGATTACACTGTGTGTAGTTGGTTCAATGATTCACATATCAATGTCCATAGCAATTAACAACCAGGAGAACGAGATGGGGTCAACGTTCATATCTTGACAGCTAAGTCACTGGACATCAGCCTGGCCACTCCCTTGGCATTAAGTATTCCTGTTCTTAAATCCCAACAGGATTTCTTCAGCTCTCTGCACAGCTTTAACATACACTTATCTGTTGTAGTGTTCTCTCTCAGTCTGTTTAAGATCAGGCTGCTCATATCTATGGCTCAGAAGGAAACTGGGTTTTTGTAGGGAGGGACCTTTACTCAGTCCACAAACCAGAGTATCCCCTCACACCAGGAAAAGGCTCTGCGATCTGTAAACTCCTCCCTGCCCCACTTTCTTAGTAACTGGGGATGAAATAGGAGAACAGTGTGTGTAGGAAGGAGGCTGTCTTAGAGCTTCTGTTGCTGTGAAGAGACGCCATGACCATGGCAACTCCTATAAATGAAGAAAACATTTAACTGGGGTGGTTCACTTACAGTTCAGAGGTTCAGGCCATTATCATCATGGTGGGGAGCATGGCAGTGTGCAGGCAGACATGGTGCTGGCTACTTCTCGATCAGAAGGCAACAGGAAGTAGACTGCCTGTCACACTGAGTGAAGCTTGAGCAAAAGAGACCTCAAAGCCTGCCCCCACAGTGACACACTTCCTCCAACAAGGCCACATCTACTTCAACAAGGCCACACTTCCTAATAGTGCCACTCCCTTTGGGCCTATGGGAGCCATTTTCGTTCAAACTACCACAGAGTATAAAAGTATAAATACATTATTTTGTATTTTCCAAAGGGAACTTAATTATCTTCCATCCAAAGCGTGGTTCTCAACCTTCTAATCCTGAGACCCTTTAATATAGTGTCTCAACCATATAGTGACTCCCAACCATAAAATTATTTTTGTTGCAACTTCATAACTGTAGTTTTGCTACTGTTATGAATTATAATATAAATATCTGTGTTTTCTGAAGGTCTTAGGTGACGCCCATGAAAGGACCATTCAGGTGTCGAGATCCACAGGTTGAAAAATACTGGTCTAGATCAAGAAATGGAACTTACCAGTTCCCAGAATGTTCTTAAGCTCTAGCCTTCCCCTGAAAAGTGCACACTTGTTAAATCCCTACCGGATTTAATTTTAGGTGTTTCCATAAACAATGTTAGGGTAGATGATTGTCTTTTTGTTTTTTTTTTCTTCGAGACAGCTCTGTGTAGCCCTGGCTGTTCTGGAATTCACTTTGTAGATCATGTTGACTCCGAACTCACAGAGATTCACCAGCCTCTGCCTCCCAAGTGCTGGGATTAAAGGTGTGCACCACCACCGCCCGGCTGATGGCCTACTTTTTAAAATGTTTTTTGAGACAGGGTGTCAGGTAACCCAGCTTTTTCTCTAAAGCTGAGAATGCTGTTGAACTTCCCTGGCCTCCCCCTCCCGAATCGCTGGGATTACAGGTGTGTGCAGCCACTTCCACTCTTTAAAAAATGATTTCTAATTAAAATTTTAACTCTATGTGTATTCAAGTTTTGCCTGCATGCATGCTGATGTACCATTTATGCCTGGTACCCAAGGAGCAAGAAGATAGGATTGATTCCTGAGCCTGGAGCTAAGATGTGAGCCACCAAGTGGGTGCTGGGTGTCAATATGGGTCCTGTGGAGGAACAGCCACCTCTTTATCCCCCACTTCCGCTTTTGTATGATGCTGAGGATCGAACCCACAGCTTTTTGAATGCCAGGCGAGCACTCTGCTGGCTGAGCCATGCCCTCAGTTCTGCCTGTTCTCTTGATAAAGGATTATGACTGAGTTGGCTTCTTGATCAACCAGGTTTCAATGAGAGAGTGTGTTTGGAATAATGGACTTCTGACCTTTGGAATGTTGGTAGGTTAAGGTTCTACTGATGTGTGTAATTACCCTGTCCTCTTTGGGTCTGCAGTAGGCCTGGTTTTCTTAATCGGTGGCTTAGAAAGCTCCCTTTATAACCAAAGGACAGAACACTAGTGTGATTTATAACCAGGCAGTTATTCCAAAAGTTCACTCAGCTAATTTAGAGTTAATTATGGTTGAGATGGTTTTAACTTCTGCCTCCCTTTCTACAGGCCTTTCACATGTGGCGTTATTTATGTACCAACGACTTGCTAAAGGCAGAGGGCCACAGGCCAGCTTGTGCAATTAATCTCTTGCATTAGACCGAGAGAGAGCTCTAATTTTCTTTTTATCCAAGCATGGTCTGTGTTGGCTCAGCCTGAGCATTTTGTATAAGGACAAAGTTCAAATATTCACAGCTTTATTTCCTTAAACTGAGTTGTAAAATTAAAGGAAAAATTTTCTAGAATCAGTGTTTGCCAATTTAAGAAGTGTGGGCTCTGAAAGATCAGGACTGATCTGTTAGAAATAACCAGACTTTCTTTAAAAATTATTATTATTTTATTTTATGTGTATGGGTGTTTTACCTGTGTGTATGTCTGTGCACCATGTATATATCTTGTGCCCTTGAAGGCCAGAAGAGTGTGTCAGATCCCCTGGAACTGGAGTTATAGATAGATGTTTGTAAGCTGCCTGTGGGAACGAAACCTGGGTCCTCTGATAGAGCAACTGGTGTTCTTAACCACTGAGCCATCTCTCCACCAACTCCTGCTCTTTTTGTTTTTGTTTTTGTTTTGTTTTTTTGTTTTTCGAGACGATTTCTCTGTGTAGTTTTGGAGCCTGTCCTGGATCTCAGTCTGTAGCCCAGGCTGGCCTCGAACTCACAGAGATCCACCTGGCTCTGCCTCCCGAGTGCTGGGATTAATTAAAAGCGTGCGCCACCACTGCCCGGCACTCCTGATCTCTTTAATGATAGTGTAAAAATTGTATTTGTATTCCTTTGATGTGTGTGTGGTAAATTTTGGTCTCCTTGTAGACACTTTTTAGTGCCCAATCTTTTCTTTTCTCAATCCGTCTTTTCTAACCTCCAATTTGATGCCTGACTCATATTTTCACTGTATATTGATTACATTAGTTTTCTTTTTCTGTCAGAAGTTTATAATTTGGCAAATTGGATGCATAAGTTTGACCTGCAATAGTGACTGTATCTCAGGAGGAAAGTGACATGTTTGGAATGGTGCCTCCCCATAGCATCTAGTTCATAGTAGAAGTCATCTTCAGATATTATGTGTCTGTTGATAGCAGATATTTTTTATTTTCCTGTTGTGGTTTTATCATATTTATGCTCAGCACCCTTTTTAATAAATAAATTTATTGTAATTTAAATAAATTTTATTTAATAATTTATTTAAGTAAATTTTATTTAATAAGTAAATAAAACAATATCTTGAGATGTTGGAAGCTTAGTATATTTAAGGCAGCTAAAAGATTTGACATGTAAATGTGATGTAGGAACTTGGTTTGAATATTGGATCAGAAAAAAATTGGTTTAAAGGATATTAGTGGGATTTTTTTCACAGTGAAAAAGTTGAATGAGACAGATTAGGCACCAGCATTGCATTAGTGCCAGCCTCTTTGATTTTGATGCTTTTGTTCTGGTTAAGCATCCCGAGGAAATGTCTGTTGAGAGATAAAGAACATGGTGTGCACAATTACTTTAAGTGGGCCAGAAAAAACTTTTTTTTTTTTTTTTTTTGTTTTTTTTTTTTGTTTTTCGAGACAGGGTTTCTCTGTGTAGCTTTGCGCCTTTCCTAGAACTCATTTGGTAGCCCAGGCTGGCCTTGAATTCACAGAGATCCACCTGGCTCTGCCTCCCAAGTGCTGGGATTAAAGACGTGCACCACCACCGCCCGGCTGAAAAAACTTATTTTTATACATAGAATAACAAAGTGAATGTGGTAAATCTGGGTGGGATGACACATCTTTGTAGCCTTTCTATGTATTTGGTAATTTATAATAATCTCTGAGTGGAATTCCTGAGTCATACTCTCTGAACGTTTGATTCTGCTCCACAGTGCTGACTTGCTTTCCAGTACAGTTTTACTAATTATATCCCTGTTGGTTCCCATTTCCAGAGCACTTGATATGACTGTGTTGTTGTGGCATAGCGTACGTCTCTCGGGCTATTGTGAAGCTGCACGTCTTTTCAGAGTATTGAGTCATAAAGGCTACTCTTGCTGTGTTCTTAGCCGCTCTTACTGAGCTTTGAAGTTCATGTTTCCTGCTGACTTTTTGTATGTCTTAGTATATGCTAGACATCTTCTTTGTTGATCTTGTGGTATTGCAACTGTCCACACACTTTTGAAAGACTCTTAACTAAAAATACAGAACTGCATTACATTTTATTGGAGTTGCAGGGAACAGACTAGATGGGGGCAGAAAAAATCCTGCATATCAGGTGGGTGGGGCTGGCAAGCTGCCCTGTAGGCAGACTCTTCTCCCTTAGCTCGGTGACATAATCAACCCACAGTTGCGTTCTCTCATCTCTGGCCTTTCTCAGAAAGGATCTTTTTAGGAGGTATATCGACTGTCCCTGGTGTATTTTATTCAGAGATTTATTGACTAGCTTTGCTTTTTCCCCTGGTAGATATTTAAGAAATATATAGGTTGCTAAATACTGAAACTGTTGCACTGCTCAGTATTGGCCAGTACTTGGACAGAGTGCTCTGCCTTAGAGGCTTTGCAGAGCCTGTGGAGCAAGAGGGTAACTCGGTAGGGACACAACCTTGGACCATCCACTGGCACTAACAAAAAGCAAGAAAGATTTGGCTTAACTTAAAAAAATAATTTATTGTTCTAATTATTTTGATAATAAACTTCTTTTATTGTTATAATAAGTTATAATCAAGTTATTAGATAAAACAATTAGGCAAAACCACACACACATTCTCTCTCTCTCTCTCTCTCTCTCTCTCTCTCTCTCTCTCTCTCTCTCTCTCTCTCTCTCTCTCTCTCTCTCTCTGTGTGTGTGTGTGTGTGTGTTAGTAGTCCTGTAAGGAAACTAAAAATGTCCAACTTCTTCATTATACAAAAGCCACACACCCCACGGAGCTGGTGACTGCTGTAAACACAACCTGACTTTTAATTTCAAGTCACTTTTCCTTTCTCTCCCGCTGTGTCCGGAACCCAGAACAGACGGGACTTGACATGACGGGGGTCGTGAGGGCATGAAGAAAGGACAGACACACAGACCAATGTACAGAAAGCTCGCTGTGCTTGCTCTGATGGAGTGAGCCTACTTGACAACAAGCGCCTCAGGGCGCTCATTCTGAACAACCCAGGGAGGAGTCAGCTGGTCCCGGTAGGAGGTGTCCGCAGGTGGGCAGTCTCAGGTTGCAGTCATCTGGGAGGGAGCTAGGTTGCCAGTTTTTACACATACCGACCAATCACTTGGACTGGAGCAGTGGTTCACAACTTTCCTAACGCTGCGACCCTTTAGCACAGTTCCTCATGTTGTGGTGACCGCCAACCATAAAATTATTTCATTGCTACTTCACAACTGTAATTTTGCTACTGTTATGAATTGTAATGTAAATATCTGATACGCAGGATGTCTGATCTGTGACCTCCCAAAGGGGTTGAGAACCACTGGGCTAGAGGACAGCTTTGTCATCCTCTGAGCCTCACTCCAGGAAGGCTTTGCCAGTATCCGTGGGTGTGAGGTACTGGTGTCCTTGACATGGCTGTGCCCATGCCAGCAGGACACATCCACTCAGGACTCCATCCACTCCTTACACATCCACCCAGGACTCCATCCACTCCTTACACATCCACCCAGGACTCCATCCACTCCTTACACATTGACTCAGGACTCCATCCACTCCTTACATGTTCACTCAGGACTTCTTGGGCTCCCTACACTCCCCCACACCCCATGCACCTGCTGTTATTCCTTCAGAACATTAAAAAGAAAAAGAAAGAAACATCCCATTCTGGCAAACATCCCATTCTGGTAAACTTGGCTTTGAAAATCCTTTGAATTACTTTCTTTAAGTGGAGAAGAAAATCTAATGTTGTTGCCCCAAGAGAAGCATGTTTTCTACTTGGTGTTTTTCTACGTAAATATATTTCCTAACTTAGCTATGTTTAAGATCTGGTCTCTTTTCACTTGATACTGGAGCCATATTAACCGTGGTGCTGTGTATCCCTGGGTAAAGTGCTGCAGGGAATGTCTTCCCTGTGTCTCTTAGGGAACATTTTAGGAGCAGGATTACCAATCCTCAGCAGAACTCTTTTAGTGTTTTCCTAGTGAGTCACTTTTACAACCGGCTGCAGGTTGTTCCACTTCACACAGTGGGGATATGAGGGTACCATTTCAGTCACCAGGCTCTATCATGACGTGAAATTACCTATTTACTAACACGGGTTGCTCCTATCAATCTAGTTGCGCTTTGCTTATTTTTCTGAAATATCTGTGGTTTCCTTTTGTTTTGAGACAGGATCTCACTATGTAGCTCTGGCTGACCTGGAATTCTCTATGTAGACCAGGCTAGCTTCAAACTCATAGAGATCTGTCTGCTTCTGCTTCCTGAGTGCCTATGTGAAAGGTGTGTACCACCATGCCTGGCTGTAGTTTTCTTATGAAATATTTTTGGCAGTACTGAGGATTGAACTCAGGGCCTTATACACACTAGGCCGGCATTCTATCACCGAACATACACCCCAGCCTCTCATTAAGTAATTTTTATGAAGTTGCTGGGTAGAGGTCGTTCTGTGGAGATGCTGTGGCCTCACCTTTCCCCACCATGACTGCTGCTCTAACATCTTCACGTCGCTCACGTTGAAGCTTGTTTTCTGTGTTCTGTGCAGTTAACATTGCCCCTTGAGGCAATCACTCATCGCTCCTATGGCGTTTTCTCATGTCCCGATGCTTTCTTTTAAGGTATCATCCAAAGAGATGAGTCACCCATGGAAAAAGGGCTCTCTGGTCTTCGAGGAAGGGACTTCGAGCTCTCTGATGTGTTTTATTTCTCCAAGAAGGGCTTGGAAGCCATTGTGGAAGATGAAGTGACCCAGAGGTTCTCCTCCGAGGAGCTCGTATCATGGAACCTCCTCACAAGAACCAACGTCAACTTTCAGTACATCAGTCCGAAGCTCACGATGGTGTGGGTGCTGGGTGTCCTAATACGTTATTGCTTTCTGCTCCCTCTGAGGTAAGTCACTGCCTGGTTGGGTGATGTCACCAGCTTCCCTCTTCATTATGTGTGCGATGGCTGCTTATGAGTATGTGGAATGGATTCCACCTCTTCCCGGTTGGAAGACGCCACCAGGTGTGACCTGCCGCTATGTGTCTGTTACCTGTACACTCCTTTTACAGTTTTTTCTTCCAAATGAAGAGTGCGTTCAACGCCCCCACATCCTTGTGTGTGTGTGTGTGTATGTGTGTGTGTATTTCCTTTCCTCTTATAGTAGTAAATAATTTGAGGATGGAGGCAAAAGAGAAGTTAGAACAAGAGGGGGATGGGTAGGTAGTTCAGTCAATAAAGTGCTTGCCAGGCAAGCATGAGGACCTGATTCCATCCTCACATGAGCTGAGTGTGGTGGCCTATGAGTGTGATCCCAGTGTTGGGGAAGTGTTGGGTCTCTGGGGCTCCATGGCCAGCCACTCTAACCCACTTGGCCAGTTTCAGGCCCATCTTAAAAACAAGGTGGATGATGGTTGAACAATGGACTGAGAGACTGCGCTCTGATCTCCATCCACCTGTGTATGTCCACACAGGAACATGCCCTCACCTCCACACACAAAATAGTTAGCTTCATATGTGCCAGAGCAGCAACTAAAAAAGAGCTGCCTGCAGGAATAGCCTCTCTTTGGTGTGTAGAACTGAGAGGTGTGTAGCAGAGAACAAGTCCCAGAGACCCTTGCTGCACTGGAAGAGCCATTCAGTAGTATGTACTTGTTCCATCCAATTCTATCACTGCCATTCAGTTCTTGTTTTTGTTGTTGTTGGTTTTTCAAGACAGGGTTTCTCTGTGTAGCTTTGCGCCTGTCCTGGAACTCACTCTGTAAACCAAGCGGGCCTTGAACTCACAAAGATCCACCTGCCTCTGCCTCCCGAGTGCTGGGATTAAAGGCATGCGCCACCACCGCCCAGCGCCATTCAGTTCTTAGTAAAGATTCCCATACCTGGATCCTCCTTTGATTTGAGGCTTGAATGCTGCCTCATCAGCACGTGACCTCAAGACAGTAGATGACACCCAGCAGGGAGATGACAGTGTGGCCATGTCTCTTTATGGTGATGGCAGGGAGCGGGCCTGTGTACCAGCCACAATGTTGGTCATCTTTTTCATTTTCTTGGACATAACCATAGTTTCCAGGAGTTGCTACCAGCCAGCTACCATTGACATATGAATTGAAACTTCACTTCATGACCAGGCGGGTGATACTGGCCTCCTTCAGATCTAGCACAAGAGACAATGTGTTTACTTGTAAGTTTTAGGCATTGCTTAAGTATCGACAGATGCAAGTCACTAAGTTCTGTTTCCACGGGTGTGTGTGTGTGTGTGTGTGTGTGTGTGTGTGTTTTCCTTTGTGTCCTAACACTGGCTTAGACTGTCTTTTGGGAATTGTTGCAGCTGTGATAAACAGAGAAATTCAGGATGGCATATATACTATTGCTAGGACCTTAACTCAGTGCTTCCAAAGTGGGGTTCAAGTATTCTGGGGGTGCACTAAACTATGTGTTGACATTTGGGAAGGAAATACTAGAGCTTTTTTTTGGGAGGGGGTTGGCTTTTTTCAAGACAAGATTTCTCTGTGTAACAGTCCTGGCTGTCCTGGAACTGGCTTTGTAGACTAGACTGGCCTCGAACTCACTGAAATCAGCCTGCCTCTGCCTCCTAAGAGCTGGGATTAAAGGTGTGTGCCACCACCACCCGGCAATATTAGAACTTTTAATTTTTGTTTGCTTATTTGATGCCTTTTGAGACAGGGTCTCATGAAACCCAGGATGGCCCTGAACTTGCTATGCAGTAGTGAATTCTTTAGGCTGTGTCCCCACTGTCCAGCAGATGTTTACAGTAGTGAATTCTTTAGGCTGTGTCCCCACTGTCTGGCAGATGTTTACAGTAGTGAATTCTTTAGGCTGTGTCCCTACTGTCCGGCAGATGTTTGCAGTAGTGAATTCTTTAGGCTGTGTCCCCACTGTCTGGCAGATGTTTACAGTAGTGAATTCTTTAGGCTGTGTCCCCACTGTCCGGCAGATGTTTGCAGTAGTGAATTCTTTAGGCTGTGTCCCCACTGTCCGGGAGATGTTTACAGTGGCCTTCTTTTCTTTTTCAGGGTTACTCTGGCTTTCATTGGGATCAGTTTGCTGATCATAGGAACTACACTGGTTGGACAGCTCCCGGACAGCAGGTGATGTGTCTCCCTCCATCCAGCCTCACCCTATGTAGGACTATCCCCCCCACTCCACCCCCGCCCCACCCCCACCCCACCGTGTCCACAAAGCTAGAATCTGACTAGTTTGTAGGCTCATTAATATTATGGTCTCAAGCCATTTATGAGAATTCTTACTGAATTCATCTTCATAGTCTTTGATTTTTTTTTTTCTGTTCAAATTGAAAGTAGCTTTTTCAAAGGAGAAGTGAAAGGAAGAAAGAAAGTGGACTGAGGGAACCATAGGAAAAACAGAGTCTTTGACTGGCAGCCTGGGAGGTCTAGACCAAAGAAACCTCAGCTGGTGTTTCAGGACTTTATTAGAATCTAGCGGGGTGGGGGCTCCTTCCTGCTAGGATTGTGTCTAATTCTCCTGGTACACGTTGGGCCTCGCAAATGCATAGATGAGCTGGCAAGAACCACTCTGCTGTAGCAGAACACAGGATGCTGCTGTGAGCCACACATTGAAGCTTTCATTGTGTTTCTTATGAGTACCCAGAACAAAATAACAGAACGGTTTCTTTTTCTTTCAGCCTCAAAAGCTGGCTGAGTGAACTGGTGCATCTGACCTGCTGTAGGATCTGCGTTAGGTCCTTGTCCGGCACCATTCATTATCATAACAAGTGAGTGTCTGCCGTGGCTGCCCCGACCTGGGAACGTCTGTGTTCATCATTGCTTGGGTTTTCAGAAGGAAGACAAAAATTAACACTGAGCAGTGTTCATAGATGGATAGTTATGGTGTGCTGTGGGGGTGAACTTCTCATAGGTTACTCCTGAGGGGTGGACACTGCTATCCCATGGGATAGATAAGATAGATGAATGATGAGAACTCTGGATCTGGTTGCTAAGGGTGGTACAGGTTCAAAGTCAGGTTTTGAGCTGGGCTCAATTTGAAGATGCTGTGTGGGGGACCAGCCCCTACCTTTTACAGGGTTCCTATGAGGAGGAGAGAGGGATAAGAGATACTAGATGGAAAGAGAGACCTAGTTGACAAGAGGAAAGACAGAAACACAGGATAGCTTCAAGAGGACCTGGATCCTTATTCACTGGCCCAGAACTTTATTCAAAAAGGCTTTTTATAACAATGCCAAGGGGTGAGACAAAAGACCTTTTTTGATACAGCCAAGTGTAGACCCTTCCAAACACCTGGTACCCAGGTCCGTGGTCCAATCATCCTCTTATGCAGCCCTGCTGGGTAAAGCAAGCTCAGATCTCACTAGGAAACCTGTGTGGGCTCCCACAACGCTGCTGATGGCAGTCCTGGGGTATGGCTGAGGCAGAGGCCTGTTTTCCACACTTAGTCTCTCCATGTCTAAAATTCTCTACCTAGTTCCTAAGATGAAATGCTTTATTCTGTTCTCTTTACCCACAGTCGGAGAATACAAGTAGCTAGGGAAAATAATCAACTAAATTAAAATGATTGTGATTGATTTTGAAATACTTTTCTCTTAATTCAATGTTATTTTTTTTTTAAAATTTGTTATTATTTTAAGTTGGTTGAATGTGGTGGCCCACACAGTAATCTTAGCATCTGGGAGGCTGAGGCAAGAGAACCAGATGTTTGAGGCCAGCCTAGGCTACAAGAGACCCTGTCTCAACAAAGTAGCATACTATACTTAGAGCAATCAACATTAATCGAAATAGTTGTGATTAAATAAGCAAAATATGAATTATAAAGAGAATGTCATGGTTCCTCACACAACTCATCATACTACACGGGGATAATGTTTTAAAGATGGGACCTGTGTACCTAAAAACTTTAAAAAAAAATCCTAAGTAAGATAAGTCTTTACATGCTGTTCTGTAAAATATCGAGCTTTTTCTGAGGTGTAGTACTTACGGTTATTTTAATTGCAGGCAGTACAGACCCCAGAAGGGAGGCATTTGTGTTGCCAACCATACATCGCCCATCGATGTCTTAATCTTGACAACAGATGGCTGTTATGCCATGGTAAGAGCAACTCAATGATATTTCACGTATGTGTGTTTGCCGGATCGCCAACTCGGAAGTGGGTTTCGTATTGGGAATTTGTCTGGGACTTAGCAGCATAGGCTCTGCAGTAATTTACACAAGGAACAATTAGTGCAGGGAAACAGCTGTAACAGAGAAGGTGGGAAAACACCTTGGCAGAACTTTGTAAAGTTGATTTGAACATGCCGGCCGGTGTTCAATTATACTGTATGAAATTAAAGCCATCCTCTTTAGAGTTTTACAGATCCCAGTCAGCCAGTTAGCTCTCTCTTCAGGGAGATAAGTACAGTTAAAAAAAATCTGTCTCTTTAATGAGGATCTGGCAAAGAAGGCAGAATACTTGTGTCTTAGTCCAGTTCTCAGATTTTGACCACAGCCTCCAAAGAAAGCAAAGGAAAGAGCAGAAAATCCAGTAACCATGGAGTCCACAGCACAGCCAAGTCCCTAGTACCCTAACCATGGAGTCCACAGCACAACCAAGTCCCCAGTGCCCTAACCACAGAGTCCACAGCACAACCAAGTCCCCAGTGCCCTTCCTTGGGCCTGAAGAGGAGCCCCACTCTGGGGTTCCCCCCACATCTTCTGTTGCTCCGACAGGTCGTCTTGACATTTCCTCTGGGTGAATCCCGGAGGCTGACTCAAGCTCCCCTTCTGCTCACTGGTTAAATGTGTCCTAAGGAGGTGTGGAGAACAGGATGACTAGATACTAGATGAGTGTCCTGGGCTGTCTCCTCTTTTCACAGCTGTGGGTTATGGATGGTGGGTCAGGCTGTGAGGCCGAAGTCAGGTTTGGTTCACCCGTCAGTTCTGCAGATTGATATTGGTGGCCTAGGGTGCTTTTCTGGGAAAGCCTTACCGGTCTGTGTATTACTGTGTGTGCTGTGAGTGAGTGAGTGGGGAGTGCCAGCATGTACACTGGTTTTCACTACCCGTGGGTTCTGTGATCAACAAGGCCTTTGCAAAAATTCCCACTTACTGCTACATGTTTACTTAAGTCAGTGGCTTCAGACGTGGCTCAGTGGTAGAATACTTGTCTAGCACATGTCAAGCCCCGATCTATCTCCAGCACTGCCAGAAAAGGGGAAAAAAGTCTAAACAAAAAAGTACAACCTGAGGCCGAGCGGTAGTGGTACACGCCTTTAATCCCAGGATCTCTGTGAGCTCAAGGCCAGCCTGGTCTTTAGCTTGAGATCCAGGACAGGCTCCAAAACTACACAGAGAAACGCTGTCTCGAAAAACCAGAAAAAAGTACAGCCTGGACATGGAGGCATATTCCTATAATCCTAGCACTCAGGAGGAAGAGAGGCAGGAGGATAGCTGTAAGTTTGAGACCAGCTTGGACTACATGGCAAGTTCCAGGCCAGTCAGGGTTGCACAGTGAGACCCTGACACACATACTCATTTTCCTACCAAAGTAAATAAATAAGTGAAATAAAATACTGAGAATAGATAACTCTTAGACAAGCCCTTTTTTAATACGTCATTAATTTAAGTGAACTTTTCTTGAACCTAAAGAATCTTGTCATCTTCAGGAAAAGAGATAGGAATTGGTTGTTTATCTTTTGGTAGATTGGGAATCAATTGATAGTTATATACTTTGAAAAATAAAAGTGGAAAAAACATACATATGTGTCATACAAACACAATTTTGTATATAATCTCAATATTTAGGTACCCTCCCTAAAGCCCACCCAATGCAGCCCTCAGTAGAGCCCCCGAACGGGCCTGGACATCCCACATCAGCATTTTGTGTGTGTGGACATGCACTTTTGTGTATGTGGGCATGCACGTTCCACCCACTGTATTTGATTTTCTCTGTGATGCAGTTAAGTCAGGCCTGAGATTTCATTGTAGGTAGGGGAGGCAGAGACCTAGGCGGCTGGCCTGCCTGTCTCAGGTCCATCTGGTGCTGACCTAACAGTACTGCCGATGGGGTAATTTGTGGGGAATGGAAGTTATTGGCTCACCATGCAGGCTGAAGATCTAAAGTCAAGATGTCTAGTGAAGATCTGATTGTCCTGTCTTCACGTGTGAGAAGGCCTGGAATTACAAAAGGAGGTCCGCTCCCGAGAGCATCGCACTTCGTAGAGATATTTATTTTCATTTTATGTGTGAATGTCTTGCCTGTATGCACATCTGTGCATCAGAGGCATGCAACTCCCTAGGAGGACAGAAAAGGCAGTGGGTTCACTGTAACTGGACAGTGGTTAGCTGTTGTGTGGGTGTTGGGAACCAAACCCAGGTCCTCTGCAACTGCAGCAAGTGCTCTCAACTGCTGAGCCATCTCTCCAGCCTCAGCAAGAGCCCTTTTGATGATGGCTCTAACTGTTCATTGAGCAGAGCTGTTGTGGTCCACACTGCTCACATTAAGTCCATTCTCCAGCACTGTTGCACGGGGACTCAGTTTCCAGTCCATGGATTCCGGGGCATGTGCTCAAACCGTAGCAACTGTTTAACTAGGATTTTGTGTTTCTGAGACCACCCCCTCTTTCTCCTGTGCTCTGGCCAACAAAGAATTGATGGTAATACATTTGAAACCGAAGACCTCAGAATATCGTTGGTCTCTTTGTAGGTTCCTGACGTTGTTGCTTGGTTATCCCTTCTCATTTCTTCTTGAGGGTTAAAAAAATGCAAACGTATCATTTCATTTTTAAAAAATGCAGACGTATCATTTCATTTTCCTCTTGCCCAAAGATGACACACTTTTCTGTTCTTTTGCCTTTGTTATTTAACACCATTGTCTGGAGATCATCACTCCTTATTAGTCCTGTAGGTCAACCTTGTCCTTTGTTCAGCTGCAAAGTATTCTACTGTGTATATGCATGTGTATGCACACACACAGTCACACTCACACACACACTCACACACACACATTCACTCACACACACACACACACACACACACACA
This sequence comes from Peromyscus californicus insignis, assembly GCF_007827085.1. Lineage (NCBI taxonomy): Eukaryota > Metazoa > Chordata > Mammalia > Rodentia > Cricetidae > Peromyscus > Peromyscus californicus. Next base: position 91,307,727 of record NW_026294424.1, read on the forward strand.
CACACACACACACACACATCCCACCACCACCTCATTGACACTATTGGTTATTTAGACATTTAGGTAGTTTTCAATATTTTGTAGTAATAAACAATACTATAGCTAATAATCTTTGAGTATGTATTTTCATTTTGCTGATGTGTTTTCAGGGAGAATTTCTAGAAGAGAAATGATTAAAATGGGGGGTAACTGAATATGTAATCTTGACAGCTGTTAATGTCCTCATTCCTTCCCCCAAAGCCTTACAGCAGAGTGTGGTATCAAGGCTAAATCCTGGACATTCGGGTGCACTTGAAATCACAGTCCACTGTAGCTCTAATGTGCATTTCCATGATCTTGATGAAGTTGAGGCATCTCTGTTTTTCAGAGTTCTAGGACAGCCAGTGGAGCAAAGTGACTTTAGTGTCCAGCTAGACTTTAGCTGCTGAAGAGCACGTTTTGGCTTGCATTGGGCTTTGCAGATACTTTGACTAGATTTAGACTTATCTGTTAGTAAAAGGCAGCCAGTCTTCTCTCTGAGTGAATAGGATTCCCTCTCTTGACAAGACCCCTAGCAGTTTTTCGTTGGCTATACCTTTATGTTTTTCTGTCTGTCCTGATTCTTCTAGGTTGGACAGGTTCATGGTGGATTGATGGGGGTCATTCAGAGAGCCATGGTTAAGGCTTGTCCACATGTCTGGTTTGAGCGCTCAGAAATGAAGGACCGACACCTGGTTACTAAGAGGTAAACAGTGCAGTTCCTTGGCCTTCATTGGAGTAACAGAGAAGCTGATTGACTTGGATCATTTGGCCAAAGGGCAAAACAAAACAAAACAAAACACAAAACAAACAAACAAAAAACAAACTTAAAATGAAAACAAAATCATCAAAACTCTATTATTCTGTAGTCATCAATAGGACTGAAGTAATAGTTCTGTAGTCAGGGGGATATGTGGCTGCATATAAACAGACTGGAAAGCTCAAATGTCTGTTTTGCTGTGACTCGAGTACAATCACTGAACTTTTAAAAGTTTAAAATTACCACCTTGAGAACTTAGAGAAAAATACCGATAATTTATTTGCTGAATAAATGATTTTTTTTCTTTTTGCTGAATGGCCACTGCCACTCCGAATCTAGTTACCAGAGAGCTGATAACCACAGCTGTGCCTTTCTATTACCATCACAAGACACAATCAGCTTAGTAGGGGAGGGTTGATTTTGGCTCCTGGTTTTGGGGTAAGCTGTGCGTGGTTCCTTGGCTCTTGTGCTTGGGCTCGTGACTATACAATAAACTCCAAGTTTATGGCAGAGGAGATCTGTTCACTTCATGGCAACAGGGAAGCAAGAGAGAGTGGAGGGACCAGGGTCTCAGTCTTCCCACCAAGAACATGCACCGCATCTCCTAAAGGCACTGTCACTCCTTAGCGCCGCAGGCGGCAGCTGAACCGTGAACACAGGGTTGTAGGGAGTACATCCAAACCACAGCAGGTCTTCATGGAAAGGGAGGGAGGGAGTGCCTTTCTGGGGCTCCATAGAGATGAACTCACTAGGAACAAAGCTGAGGAAAAGCTTTCCCTGAAAAGGCCATGCTCACATGCAGGTGTTCCTCATGAAAACCCTTTCCTTCTCTGTGGAGCCTAGGCTAGACGTACTTGTGCTAGCCTCCTGCCTCATCCTCCTGAGCACTGGGATTGCTATCCCTGGCTAAGGGGTTTGATTTCATAGGAAAGGTCATCATCCTGATTCATCAAAGGAGTTTCCTACCTAATGACCATAATGCAGACAGATCAAGCATGATCAGAATTCCTTTTTTTTCTTTTCTTTTTCTTTTTTTCTGAGACAGAGTTTCTCTGGCTGTCCTGGAACTCACTTGTGGACCAGGCTGGCCTCGAACTCACTGAGATCTGCATGCCTCTGCCTCCCAAGTGCTGGGATTAAAGGCGTGCGCCACCAGAACTCCCATGTTTTTTCACACAAGGAATTATCAACACAGAGAAGAAGGGCAGAGTGCTAATGGCACCTGGCTATCTAGAAATCTAAGAGTAGCCAGAAGAGCTGGACTTGGTAGTGCATACCTGTACTCCTAGGAGTTGGAGAGTAGAAACGGGAGGTCAGGAGTAAACATTTGTGGCTATGTAGTGAGTTCAAGGCCAGCCTGAGCGAATGAGACCCTGTCACCTGTCACAGACAGAGTAGGCTGAAGTGACCCAAACCCACTCACTCCAGAGGAAATGAAAGTGTGCCGATCTCCTTATCCCCTTGCCCTTCATCACTTTCTCTTTGTCCCTTACTTCTCTTACGACTTTTTCTTCCGGCTAGTGGGATGTGACAAACAAAAACTCTCTCTGTCTCTTTGTTTCTTAAGATCGACTCACAGATCCTTTATTTCCCCTTACAGATTGAAAGAGCACGTCGCTGATAGGAAAAAGTTGCCCATATTAATCTTCCCTGAAGGTAAGAGACTGCCTGCCAAGCTACGGCTGATGGCCGCCAACCATCTGAGGAGCACTCTAGGTTTGGCACTCCGAGAGGAAGGGACGGGTGCCTTTTCTTTTCCTGCTTTTTGATGACAGGGTTTCTCTGTGTAACAGCTCTGGATGTCCTAGAACTCTCTCTATAGACCAGGCTGGCTTCAAACTCACAGAGATCCACCTGCCTCTGCCTCCTGAGTGCTGGGATTAAAGGTATGCACCACCACCACCTGGCACTTATTTGATTTTTAAGCCATTTTTCCATAGTGGTATTAAGCAGCATGGTCTATGACTTTGTAGGTATTATTCTTTAAATGTATTAAAATCGCCAATTGCTGTGATGGGGTTACTGCTGAGCCTTTAGTGGCAAAGTGAAAGTTTGCTGTTAAATATGCTCCAAACTTACTTGTAAATTATTTTTAAAGAAAGGTGACTTGTGGAGTGGCACTAAGGTATCTACAGTTTTGATGATGTTTTAGATTATAGAAAATTAATTTGTGGGCCAGCGAGATGATTTAGTAGGTAGGGGAGCTTGCCTGTAAGCCTGATGGCCTGAGGTCAGTTTCCGGGACCCACCGGTATAAGAGGCATGACTCCCTCATGTTGTTCTGACCTCCAAACACATGCACCCACATAAACAAATGTAATAATCCTTAGAGCAGTTCCCTCTAAAATTTGTTTTTAAAAAGCGACTCACTTCCACATCTCCTCTTCCAGGTACCTGCATCAACAATACTTCAGTCATGATGTTTAAAAAGGGAAGCTTTGAAATTGGAGGGACCATATATCCAGTGGCAATAAAGGTAAAGTTTGAGTTTTAAAAGGGGGAGCATTTGATTGTTAACTTTATTTGATATTGTTACAAATTTAAAACGTGCAAGAGTGAAGAACACTTGTGTATTTAGCTTCTTTGGGTTCTTACATTGTACATTTGTGCTCATTCTGTCTAGACAGGTGATAGATACATGCATGGAGAGCTGGTAGATGATTCATCCGCAGGAGACACTTAGATACAGAGATAGGTAGATGCATAGATATAGGAAGATGGACAGACAGACAGACAACATGACTGTGCAGCAGAGGTTGTATTAATACTCAGGATCTAGTGGTGGGCAAACCTGATTGATCCTTGCTTGTATTGACTTTCTAATTAAGTGCGGAGTCATATCAACAGCTTTCATAGTTAGCACTCTGGGCTCTACTGGCTTAGTTCTTGTGAAAAATTCTCTCAAGTGAAGTAAATTCTCTTGGGGTCTGATAGGCTCATTTATCTTACCACCCAAAGAACACTGACTTGGATGAGAGAAGCCGGCATGGAATTCATGGCTGGAATGTCTTGTCTTTCTTTTTTTCTCAGTATAACCCCCAGTTTGGCGATGCATTCTGGAACAGTAGTAAATACAACATGGTGAGCTACTTGCTTCGAATAATGACCAGCTGGGCCATCGTCTGCGATGTGTGGTACATGCCTCCCATGACCAGAGAGGTATTACTGAGATAACTTCCAGTCTTTGATGCTTTATTTAATTAGATAAAGGCAAGAAAACCTTTGCCTAAAGCCTTGGGTCTTTCCATTCCTCCCATCATGCTTTTCTTCATTCGTAGTGAAAGGGTTGTTTCTTAGTAATGTATGTAGTTCTATAAAAACAAATAAAATGATTACGAGACATTTTAAGGTGTTTGAAAACTTCATACTCAAGATGTGTAACTTTTTCATTTACCCAGGAAGGAGAAGATGCGGTGCAGTTTGCAAACAGGGTTAAATCGGCCATCGCTGTCCAAGGGGGGCTGACTGAACTTCCCTGGTAAGAGTCCTCCCAGAAGCACTCTCTGTATAGTCAACAAAGCCGCACTGGTTAGCTATAGATTTAGCAAGAAGTACGTAACAAAGACTTAACTAGGGTAAAGGCTTTACTCTCCCACTTAAGCACCAGAGTCCAGGCTGGCTAACGGCTTCTCCTTTATTCCTATACCAACCTCAACAGGCACTTCTAACTCATGGCCCAAGAGTGCACAGCAAATGGCCGGCTGGGGGCCTTTGAAAAGGGACACGCCCATCTCCCTAGGCGCACACGCTAGCAATTGCACACGTAACTTAAACTTGTATCTATGTGCTGCAAGTCTCGGGGCAGCAGTTAGCTGCAAAGGAAACTGGGCGATGCAGTGTTTGCTCTGGATGATCATGTTCTTAGGTAAAATGAGAGTTCTTTTACTGAAGAAGGGAGAGAAAGGGAGCGTGGTTTGGGGGCAGGCTGTTTGTGTTTCACTGTAACTGTATCAGAACACTTAAGAACTGGAAGAAAGGAAGTGGAGCATTTGGTGATGGATAACTATAGCTTTCTTTCACTTTTTTTTTCTGAGGTGGGTTAATGTAGGGGTGTGCATTAGTCAGCTTGGGCTGCCATAACACAATACCACAGAGTGGTGTCTTCACAGAATTTGTTTTCTCTAAGTTCTCAAGGCTAGAGGTTTGAGCTTCGGATGCTGCACAGCCCGTTTCTGGCGAGGGTTCTTCCCTGTGTTTCAGAAGGCCGCTTTCTCCATTTCTTGCATGACCTTCTCTTTGTTCAAGCTCATAGAGAGCAAGTTCTCTAGTACCTGTTGCTATGAGGGCGCTAACCTCATTCTAAGGGCCCCATCCTTTTGACCTCACCTGACCCTAATGATGCCCTAAAGTCCTCATTGTCAAATATTGTCACCCTGGGAGTTTGGCTTCAATCTATAAATTGTGAGGATAGAAATATTCGGAGTAAAGCAGTGAACAGGGAGGGTTAACTAGACCCACTGTGTGGTAGGAGGTCGATCCTTGTATGAGTGGGCTGTCATCAAATGGTCTGTGTGTCAAGTTCAGCAAATTCAGTGAAGTCTCTATGACCTTTTTGGATGTTTCAAAACACTTTATATGATGAGTTCAATTGAGGCAATTGTAGTGTTGTTCTAGGATTTGATTTCCGTGTTAATAGCAACCAAGAACATCCTCAGCATAGGGGCCCAGGATTATTTAGGGGCTACATCTTTAAAGATGGGCTGGCTAGCATTTTATATTCCTTTATCCAATAGTAGGGCATATCACTAAAATATATTTTGCCCATTCACCTCTCTTGAAACCAGTTAATTTATACCACCCCACCCTATTTCTGGCAAACACTGCTTTTTTGACACTAATTTTTATAGGAAAAAAAGTCATTTAGAAGTATGCTGATTAGCCAAATTTTGGAAATTGATGGGAGGTGAAAGTCGATGCTAGATGAGTCCCTGGAAGTATGAATTCTTGACTGACAGCAGCTGATTTGTTCCAAGCTGCAGGCTAAGATAAGCATTTTACATCGTGCAATCTAATCTGGAAATGTTAAACTGGCAAACAGGGTAACATCACAAAACTCTAGGCCTGAGGCGAAACGTGTCTTAGTGACTCTTCAAGTTCATGTGTGTAGCTGTCTTCCTCTTTTTCTCTTCTTAAAACCTCTTTCCAGCACTTCCTCTTACCCGGCATGCTAGCCCTGTCTGAAGCTGTCACGAAAAGCTTGTGGCTGGCTCTGTGGTCTCAGAGGCAGGGAGAGAAGCAAGCAGAGAGAGAGAGACAGAGAGAGCAAGCACAGGCAGTCAGCCACGGGGTAGACTCACTGTCAGATTCTGTCAACAATGATCTTTACCTCTAGTCCTAGTATTAGGAGACAGAGGCAGGAGGATTCCCATGAGTTCCAGGCCTACCTGTGCTGAATAGTGAATTTCAGGCCATCCTGGCAACAGAGTAAGACCTTGTCTCACAGAAACAAAACACACCAAAACAAATCCTTTGAACTTTTCCATTTCCTTTTACTGAATCATATGCCATTGTATAAACAATATTCCTTTTAACTACCTGGCCTGTTTTTCCAAAACGGAAAAGCCTTCCTGCCTTTCCAGGTATATTTTCACTCACCTGCTGAGTATGAGTGAACACGTCTAGACTGATTTCTTTGCAGATGAATGAGAACTGCTGTGATTTTTTTTGGGGGGGGGGGGAGGTGGTATTTTTAATTTTAATTTTTTGGTTTTTTTGAGACAGGGTTTCTCCATGTAGCTCTGACTGTTCTAGAAGTTACTTTGTAGACCAGGCTGGCCTCAAACTCAGATCTACCTGCTTCAGCCTCCCGAGTGCTAGAACTAAAGACGTATACCATCACGCCTGGCTTTTTGCTGTATGATCTTAAGCTGGCTATTATGTGGCTACGCCTTCCTAAAGAACTAAGATCTGCCGTGAAGTGGGGAGTTTGATAGAACTTTGAAGCCTCTAGAGGCGAGAGATCATAGCTGGGGTGGTTCCCTGGGTGCGATGCCAGGAGATTTAGGAACAGGCATTATTAACATCAGAAGCAGTGCGTCTGTGTTACTGTCCAGTTTAGTTCAGGCCTTAGAAAAAGAAAAAGGTCCTTCTTCTCTCTCCTCCTTTAGTTCTCACTACTCAAAATCCGTGTAAATGCTACAGGTAATTAGAGGTGGTTCATTTGGAGAGAAGAGGCTTGTGTGTACAATTCTTAGGACCCGACCACAACCTACAGTTTTATTTCATGGGAACTTCCCATACCCGACCCTCTGAAAAAGTCTGTGGACGGTGGTCCATTCTCAGAACATTGCACTGGCGTCAGGCAGGTGTCTGTCTGAAGGTCAAGTCCTGTCCTGGTGGCATTGAGTTCACTGTGTAACCCATGATCATTCGGCACTGTTAGAAGTTGCCTAACTGGGCTAAAGTTCAATAGTCCGCATAGAAAGTAAACAAGTTCTCAGCCCCCTCCCCCTAGGAGTTAGAATCTACAGTATTGTAATGGGGGAGGAGCAATCCCTGGTAGCCCGGTCTCCTTCCAGCCCTTAGAGTTTGCAGTTCCTTGCGTCCAAAGAAGGAAAGACACTCAGAGCCCTTACCTTATAACACAGAGAGGTCTGTGGTTCACAGCCCTGGAGAGAGTTCAAAGCTTTGAGTGGAGGATGGCTGTTTCTACTGTGCCAACTTCTGGTCAAATGCAGCTTACAGTTCTGTTGTTTGTTTTATCTTGAATCTGCTTTGGAGTATAAAAGTATACATACGTTTTGAATAAAAACAAAATTGTTAAGCATAAGGTTAGATTCAAATAATTATTAAATAATTTATTTTAAAGAAAATTGCCTGTGTTTATAACCCATGAATGAATAACACTCTTATCATTTCATGTGTGTGTGTTTACAACTTTTCACGGGGTTCCTCGGCAAGCCACAGCCAATGAAAAACCAATGTTTGGTTTTCCAAGGGAAGAATCTGAAGAAACTTCTTGGCTTTAATAATCCTTGTTTCTGTTTAAATATTGAATGGGGTGTAGCTCAGTGGTAGAGCGCTTGCTTAGCATGCACAAAGCCCCGGGTTCAATTCCCAGCACCAGAAAACGTCTGCCTATTTAGGCAGAAATGGCACGCAGGCAGTATTCCGCTCCGTTTTTACCAAGCTCAGAGAGCATGCCCATTGCTCAAAGGAACACACACTTGGTCATTTGTAGAGCGAGGCCAGAACCTGCCCTTCCTGCTTCTGTGAAGCGTCCTGGTATCACAAGGCACATGGTACCATGGCCCCATTTCTTCCCTGGCAGAGCATCTTTGCTATGTGTGCCTTTCTGTTCGCAGGGACGGAGGTCTGAAGAGGGCAAAGGTGAAGGACACCTTTAAGGAAGAACAACAGAAGAATTACAGCAAGATGATTGTGGGCAATGGCTCTCCCAACCTGGAGCTGGACTGAGGCGCCGTGGATGAACTGACTTCCCAGAGCTGGCCTTCAGACGGGAAATTTTGTAACATCGTTTGTTGTACTGTTTTTTTGCTTGTTTGTTGTTAATCTTTTCTACCGGCTGATTGTCTCTCTACCTCTTCACACGAGAGGCAGAACCCATAGGTGCCCCCCGCCCCCGCCCCCTTTTTGACATTTTGTTATAGTGTTGGTTCAATGAATTGTAAGGCGGATTCTTGAGTGGAAGCAGATTCTGCCTTTTGTAAAAATGGCGTGTCATTGATGATTAAATGAATCTTTGTCTGCAAACCAGTGCTTCTAGAGTGTGTTTGGAGCTTGTTAACAAGGTAATTCTCAAAAACAGCTCCACACTCTCTAAATTGATTCCCTCTCCCTTTCATTTCTTTTATTTTTATTTTTATTTTTTATTTTTTTTGAGATAGGGTCTTATTTATGTAGCCTAGGCTGGCTTCAAACTCACCCAAGACTGGCCGGGAACTCTTCACTATTCCTGGATCCACTTCCCAAGTACTAGGATTCCAGGCATGTGCCGCCACCCTAGCTGTTGGCATCAATGTTGTAAGTGGTGGGATCACACCACAGTACGTTCCCATTATGGCCACAACTATGGTTACATTCTGCTCTAAGGCTGAAAGAAAAATGGAGGGTTAATTTTAGGGGAAAGGACAAATTTGTGGTCACCTGATCTGAAAGGAATGGAATGGAGATGATTTTTTCCTCGAGTCTTACGAGAGAGATGTTGATTGGTTAGACTCATTTAAGAACCATGTAGGAGTGATGTTTGTTCCCACAACACATTTAATCCAGCCACCGTGGGAAAAGCACCGTTAGTTTTTCTTGTTTGTATGCTAGAGATCTCCTTTGTCTTTTTTTTTTTTTTTTTTTGTAGCAAAACATGTTTTTCAAAGGGAAGGAGCCTTTAAAGAAACAATCACACTATCTCCAGTATGAAGGAGCTTGCCTCCCACCCCACCAACCTCACTGCAGTGATTTAGTCCCAAACGTTCCCAGCCTTTTAAGCAGAAAACTAAGTGGTTTAATTATCTTTTGGAAACTGAGCCTTAACCTTTTTAAAGGGAAAACAAGCATTCTCCGAGTCCAATAGCATGAGCAATATTTGATAGCAATATATCACGCTGTGAGCTCTCGAGGCTGTTAGCTCAGGAGTGACCCTATACAGGAAGTGAACTGTCTTACTGACTATGAATAAATTTTATATTTTTAAATGAGTGTTGAATTATTCTTCCCTTGCTTCTCCCCCTTTTCCTGTAACAAACAAGGGTTCTTGTTTCAGTGACAAATTTTACTGGATCATGCGCTGGCTAGTTTTATATCAACTGGACACAAGCTGGAGTCATCAGAGAGGAGGGAGCCTCAGCTGAGAAAATGTCTCCATAAGGCTGGGCTGTAGGCAAGCCTGTGGGGCGTTTTCTTAATCAGTGATCAATGTGGGAGGGCCCAGCCCATGGTGGGCGGGGCCATCCCTGGGCTGTGGTCCTGGGTTCTGTTAGAAAGCAGGCCAAGCAAGCCACAGGGAGCACGTCAGTAAGCAGCACCCCTCCATGGCCTCTGCCTCAGCGCCCGGCTCCAGGTTTGTACCCTCACTGCTTTGGATGAGGAACTGTCATATGGAGCTGAGTGAAATAAGCCCTTTCCTCCCCAAGTTGCTTTTGGTCCTGGTATTTCATCACAGCAAGAGTCAGCCTAGCTAAGACAGCCCAGAACACCGGCCACCACTTTCTTTTTCACCTTGGTTTGTGGCCTCCCCATTTGGAATCTGGCCCTTGAATCCCACCTTAAAGCCCCAGGCCGGGGGTATTTTGCAGGTGAACTCAGGCAATTACATGTAATTGACTAGATAGGCAGGCCTGGAACACACTACCAGTACTCCTCTGGATGATTAGATCCAAAGGAAACCGAGCACAGGTGTCCCTTATGTCCAGTGGGTTTCCCTCAGGCCAGTGGGTACCCCTCATGGTCAGTGGGTGTCCCTCTGGGTCTGTTGCTTAGGTTTTTATCTCTCCCTAAAGCCGAACTAGGGTGATTGTGCTGGAGAATCAGCATGTACAACTGTGCTGAAGTGATCCTTTGTTTGATTTATTTGTTTTTTTTTTTTCTCAGAAAGAGAGGTTCCTGTTTCTTTTTACTTTTAGTATTCAGTAAGGCCTGAATTACTAAATCCATTTCATGTTCCAGTTCTCAGAAAAGTTGCTGTGTTTGGACACAGATAAAATGTGTCTTTCATAGAGCATGTGAGGACAATAATAATGCTGGCACTTATGCTAGTTAATGGCATGCTACCTCAGTCAGAACGCCGCTCATTCTCTAGGACTTCCATCTACATTAGTTTCTGAGTTCTTGCAGGATGGCTTTGCTGCTCCGTGTGTTTTTGGGACGCTAATGCTGTTGAGATTTGGATCACGAACCTTAGAACTCTCCTGTTGTTAAGCTTTTTGTTTGTTTGCTTTGTTGTTGTTGTTGTTGTTTGAGGCGGGGTCTCTGTAGCTCTAGCAGGTCTGGAATTCACTGTACAAACCAGGCTGGCTTTGAACTTAGAGAGATCAGTGTGCCTCTGCTTCCAGAGTGTTGGGATTAAAGGTGTGCAGCATCATGTCTGGTCCTAATATTACTTTGATGAAAAAAAATTTCTTTGAGACAGGGTCTCAAGTAGTCCAGGCTGACCTCAAACTTGCTCTGTGGCCATGGATGACCTTGTACTTCTTATCCTACCTCTATCTCCCAACCTCCTAGTTCAGGATTCCAGGCTTGCACCCCATACCTATTTATATTATTGCTATTGTTAGTTGTTGTTATTATTATTATTATTATTATTATTACTATTATCATATGCAGTGCTGGGGACCCAGTCTGGGGCATGGTGCATGCTAGGTATGCACTCTAAACTGAGCTGTATCCCTAGCTCTAACATTGTTTTAGAAACACTGTGCTCTGTGGGGTATTTCTGGAGACAGGATCAGAAGATCAAGGTCAGGGCTGAAGAGATGGCTCAGCAGCATGTATCAGAAAGTTCACATCCATCTGTACTGCTCCAGGGGATCCGACGCTCACACCCACATGTAGGTACACAGACATAATCGAAAATAAAAAAGAAGTTTAGGGTCATCTCTGGCTACAAAGTAAGTTTGAAGCCAGCCTGGACTATAGGAGACCTTTTAGAAGAACTACTACTACTTCTACTGTTTTCAAAGCTTCATGGGTCATGCTTGTTATCCCAGCACTCAGAAGGCTGAGGCAGGAGGATTGTGGTGAGTTTGAGGCTGACTTTGTCTACATAGTAAGTTCTGGGCCAACTTGGGCTGTAGTGTGAGATTTCATCTCAAACATAACCGCACATGCAGAGAGAGAGGTTGGGGGGGGAGGGGGATTCAGTGTCTGGCGTTTCTGAATCTTCATTACCATAAATGAGGTATCAAGGGCTCGGTAGAAAAACTCCATCAGATATGACCTTGCACCTAAGCCTCCTGTAGACTCATTATCTGAGCTCTGAGGTTGCCCGTTTTTTCATTCTAGCACTTTGTCTGGGCTGTGTTTGCAGACAGCAGGTTTGAAGAACACTGAGAGTTCTTGACCTACCATGGCATACCCTGGACTTGGATGAGAAGTCCTGTATGGAGAAGTGGACACAGGAAGTAGTGTGACAGCCTGTGCAGAGAGCCATCTTCAGGAAGGTTTCTGTGTGATCAGACTGTCCTTGGCTTACTCACACAATCCTGGTGACTGTCATTCCTTGTGTGTGTGTGTGTGTGTGTGTGTGTGTGTGTGTCTTAAGGAATCCTATAGACATCTTCAAATCAAAGATGGGGGTTGTTGGTTTCTTGTGAGAACAGCTGTCTTCCATTTTGTTTCTGAAATATGGTGTTACCAACCTAAAGCTCCTGATGGATAGAAGGATGTGGTGAGAGATGGGCAAGACAAGGCTACAGTCTGGGATTGGCACCTTAGGTTAGGTGCCCTCTCAAGGTTAGTCTCTACCTCTCAAGTTGTGGATTACAACGGTCTGATGTAACATCATGTGTTTAAAAAAGAAAACATTTGTTCTTGATGGATTTGTTACTCTTTGGTGGGTTTGGGGATTTTGGTGGGGAGGGGGCATGATGGTGAAGGTGTGTCCGGTATGCATTTCTGTTACTCAGTGGCTGGGCATCTGGCTCTACATCTGTGGATCAATGTTTTCAAGTCAGGGAAGTTCTAGCAGCTCTAATGAACCCTTGCCCCATCTTGTGGTTTTGATTTCTCTGCCTTATATTTTTGAAATGAATCCATGTGGTGCTCTAAGCCTTTCATTCTTTTTTTTTTTTTTTTGGTTTTTCGAGACAGGGTTTCTCTGTGTAGCTTTGCGCCTTTCCTGGGACTCACTTGGTAGCCCAGGCTGGCCTCGAACTCACAGAGATCCGCCTGGCTCTGCCTCCCGAGTGCTGGGGTTAAAGGCGTGCGCCACCACCGCCCGGCTACCTTTCATTCATTTTAATTGCCGAGTAGTTTTAAATCCTCGGTGGGGGTGCTATTTTTTATTTTTATTTATTTATTTTTTTGCTTTTAGCACTAAAGTTTGACACAAGCCACTTGTCTTGCTCACATTTGGAAGTGGGGAATTGCTGTGGGATGTTCTGTATGGCAAATGTGTTGCTCTGATTGGTCAATAAATAAAACACTGATTGGCCAGTGGCTAGGCAGGAAGTATAGGCGGGACTAACAGAGAGGAGAAAAGAAAGAACAGGAAGGCAGAAAGAGACACTGCCAGCTGCCACGATGACAAGCAGCATGTGAAGACGCCGGTAAGCCACGAGCTGCGTGGCAGGGTATAGATTAATAGAAATGGATTAATTTAAGCTATAAGAACAGTTAGCAAGAAGCCTGCCACGCCCATACGGTTTGTAAGCAATATAAGTCTCTGTGTTTACTTGGTTGGGTCTGAGCGGCTGTGGGACTGGCAGGTGACAGAGATTTGTCCTGACTGTGGGCCAGGCAGGAAAACTCTAGCTACAGGGAATGGATGGTTTCTACCTCAATCCTGTCTTTTAATCTGGATTTGGCTACTATTTTAAGAGCAAAAGTACTCCTTTAGAGTCATTGCTGGTTTTATTGTGTTTGCTTTTTTTTATTTAAATTATTATTGTTTTGAGAAAGAGGGTCTCCTATAGTCTATAGTCCAAGCTGACCTCAAACTTGCCGGGTAGCTGAGGTTGGCCTTGAACCAATGTGTAGATGTATCCAACCTTCTTATTAAATAATAAATACAGAACCAATGCAAAGAAGAAAGCCAAGAGGTCAGAGCTAAGAGCTAAAACCTTACCCTTCCTCCTGCGGTGGTCCTACCTCTCCGAACCAGAGCTACCCCTGTGTTAAAGTCTTTATATAGAGTTCCTGTCCTGCCTTCTCATTGGTTGTAAACCCAACCACATGACCGCCTCCTCACAGCCTGTCTGTATAGGCCTCCAGGTTTTCCATGATTGGTATTAAGATTAAAAGCATGTGTATCCAATAATGGCTGTATCCCTGAACACACAGAGACTTACCCAGCTCTGCCTACCAAGTGCTGGAATTACAAGCGTACGCTACCACTGCCCTGCTTTCCTATGGCTTGCTAATAGCTCTGACCCCCGGGCAACTTTATTTATTAACATACAAATAATATTTTAATACAAATAAAATATCACCATACCAATGCTCTTCCTATTTCCACCCCCCAAGGGCTGGGATTACAGTTGTGCACCACCACACCTGACTTTATGCAGTGCTGGGGATCAAACCAGAGCTTCAGGCATGGGAGACAAGTACTGTGTAAACTGAGCTACATCTCCACCCTGTTTTCAAATTAATAGTTTGCTGAAGAACATTTTTTTTTTTTTAACAAGGTAGGTGAGGTACAGGAAGACGTGAACTACCACATGGAACTCAGGAGATTTCCACACAGTGGACACAGAGACCCTGTGGCAGGAAGCAGCTGAAGGAAGCTGCAAGGTCTGTGGTTTTCTCCTTACAGTGTCCATGGCTCAGACTCTGACTACAAGCAGGGAGCCCGCCAGTCTGTGAAGATACTCCTGTGCTGTGAGTCTCCTGTGGTTCTGACTGTGGTGGGAGTCTGATTATTGTGGGAACCATCTTTGATACATGCAGCCCTGGCTCCTATCTGTTGCTAAAACTGAGCACCAATTGAGCTCTTTATCTGACCTTTATCAGAATTCTCAGTGCTGGTGTGTGTAGCTTCAGGGATTGTTCCTTCAGAACCACAATTTTGCTCAGGACATGAGGAGAAATGACTCCAGGAATCCATCCCTATTTAGAAAGTTCTGCGGAAATTTGGCTGACCAATGGTGCCAAATGTTTGAGAAAATGCAGCTTCACCTAGTCTCTGTGGAGAAAGAGCTCATGTGAGGTGACATGTTAGCTATTACATGGATTTTAGGCAAGGCGTACCTGGGGTCAGCCTGTTAGTCCTAGGCTCCAGGATGGACTGTAGCTTGACCATTATTTTGCTTAAACAATGGGTAAATGCATCATCATTCCTCCGTCCTTCATTGGCTGGTCCACATGACTGATAATTTTGAAAATGATAGTCTGGTTAATTTGTGTATATTTTCCTTGACTTGGGTGCCTCTGGTATGTTTTCACAGTCTGGCATAGGCATTACATTTCGGAAGAAGTAACAAGACATGTGCATCCTTCCCACCGCATCTTCTTAGGTGGTCCATGCTTCCGTTTGTTCCTTCAGGAGGGTGTTCACTCCTGGCATTTGATTAATATGTATTGGTTGTCTAGTACTACTATAACAAGATGCCAGGAATGAATTTTTCATAGTTCTGAAGGTAAAGGTTTGAACATGACTGCCTTCTTATTCATGTGGCTTTTCTCTGTTCTCTGTGTTCTGTATGTCATCTCCCTTCTTATAAGCCCAAATTGTGGGGAGGAGGGGCTTCCGATGCTGGGTTAGGACCTCAGCCTGAGTTGTGGGGAGGAGGGGCTTCTGGTGCTGGGTTAGGACCTCAGCCTGAGTTATGGGGAGGAGGGGCTTCCGGTGCTGGGTTAGGACCTCAGCCTGAGTTATGGGGAGGAGGGACATAATCTGGTCTGTAGCAGGTAATGTCTGCTGAGCTTTCATACTGCAAACTTTATACTTTCTCTAATAAGAGTCATTTGGGAGGAGATATTTGAAACTAAGTATTCATTCTGAAAACTTCTAGTTCATCCCTTCTTTCTTCATACAGTACATTAAAATCTGTTGTCCACATTACTTATTTTGATGTACAGTTTGTCTCAGATTTGACCTCTGGAGCCCCTAGCTTTTCTGTCTTTCTGAATAACCCCATTATTTCAGGTTCCACCTTTTAGGCATGAGCTGTTCCGAGCTTGTTCTGAGCATTCTATGCCCCTCCCCATTAACTATTCCCTTGGAGGCTTGGTTTCCTTCAGTGGAAAATGGTATGTAGAACCCAAAGTTTGTACTGGTGTATGTACTGCTCCTGGGGTGTTGCTGTTCTCATAACCCTGTCAGTGGACAGAGCTAGGAGTGTATGTACACACACACACACACAACTTGCATCTGAATTTTTGTCTCTCTACCTAGCTATCAATCATCTATGATCTATACCTATAATCTATGCCTATCATCATTTCTATCTTAGCTATTGATCATCTATACATATCGTTTGTCATCAGCATCATCTCTGGGCAACTTATTTTTTTATCCTCTGTATTTAACATCATTTCTTTATATTCTATCTATTTATCTATCTTTCTTTCTTTCTACATCTATTATCATCTATCTTTCTATCTATCATCTACTACATCTATATACTATCTATCTATCTATCTATCTATCTATCTATCTACCTATCATCTCTATCTATCCTCTATCTACCTATCATCTATCTACCTATCATCTCTATCATCTGCCTATATCTAAATACCTACCTATCTATCTATCTATCTATCTATCTATCCATCTATCATCTCTATCTATCATCTATCTCTTAATCATCAGTCTTCTTCTTTTTTTTCCTCCCCTTTTTTTTCTATCTCTTTTAAAAGTGTGGTAACTATTTCCAATCCAACACTTCAGGGTACTGTAACACGAATCTTAAAGGGTCTTATAACAAAAAACTCAGAGCCAAATATTGAGGTGAAAGCTGAAAGATCAGAGAAGCAGAACAAGCCAGCTACAAGTTCTTACCTCTAGGAAGTCCTCAGTCTCAAGAGAGTAAGTTCCTGTTTCCTCATGCCTTATATACCTTTCTGTGTCCTGCCACATTACTTCCTGGGATTAAAGGCATGCGTCACCACTTTCTGATTCTGTTTCTCTCATGTAGCCCAGTGTGGCCTTGAACTCAGAGATCCAGATGGATTGATCTCTGCCTCCCGGGTGATAGGATTAAGGGTGTGTGCCACCACTGCCTGACCTCTATGTCTAATTTAGTGACTGGCTCTGTTCTCTGATCTCCAGACAAGCTTTATTGGGGTACATAATATAGCACCACATGGTACACTTGAGTTTTTCCACCTTCTGTATTGTAAGTCTCTTCTTCCAGTGAGGAATCTGTTTTCTACCCCTGATATCCTGATATTTACTCATTACTAATCCATCTCATAGTTCTTGCCACCCTCCCCCACTTGGGCATCTTTCTCCCTTCACTCTGTGTCTGCTTGTACAGGTCAGGAGAGGCAGATCGTATCTTAGGTGAACCTGCCATGCAGCCAGCAAGCTTGAGTCCCCCTTCCAGACTGGCCCTTCTCAGTAAGGATGTCCTTCTATCCCAGTGCAAGGTCCTTCACCTCACCTATTTTAGCTCTGGTGTCCTGGGAAGTCCTTCTCTATGGAGTTTCTCTGCCTGGCCCTGACAACTTCGCTGGTCCACCACAACCTTCCTACCACCAGTGTGGAGGTCCTTTGCTCTGCCCATTTATGGCTTTAGGACTGTGTTGTTCACGGAAGGAGGCTTAAGGGTGGAAACCCAACCTGCAAGCCTCAAGTGGAGACTTGGTTCTTCTGTATCTCTGGGTGACAGCTCAAAGGTCCTCAGAGTGATCTTTGCTGCCACCAGGAGAATTATTCTGGAACCAAGTCCAATACAGGTGGAGCGGATAGGAAAAGATGACATGGTCTGATATTCAACAATACTGGAAACCAGAGAATCCTCGGATTTTCCAAGCATACTAAAACCCACTCCCTTATTTAAGCCAGAGTAAACTGGGATGCACTTAGGCAGAAGAGGGCTCTTCCTGTAGGGAGCCGCAAATGAAACGGTCCTAAAACAGATGGCTTTGTAAATACGCACCATTAGTGCACATTGTACACATGCTTGTGTAGCACACATCCGGTGTCAGTTACTTTTCTCACAGCATTGAAGAGAAATACCCTACGAAAGCAATGTAAGGGGGGGAAGGGTTGATTTTGGCTCACAGTTCGAAGAGATTTCAGTCCATCATGGTGGAGAAGTCGTGGCTGCTGGAATGTGAGGCAGCTGTTCACATTGTGTACGCAGCCAGGAAGCAGAGGGCGATGAGGGCCGGTGTTCAGTCTGCTTTCTCCTTTTCGTTGAGTATGGGGACCACAGACCAAATAAATGAAGTGGTTCTCACAGTTAGAGTGGTACTCCCATCTCAGCTAACCACGTGTAGGAACTCCTTCACGGACATGCCCAGAGACCCTGTTAATATCAACTGTCACCGTCCTGTACCCAAAGTGCCCCGACTCTTCTCCTGCTCCGCATTTTCCTTTCTCTTTGCTGTAGAGGTTTTAAAACTCTAAAACATAGTTAAACCCCGCCCCCAACACCTTTGGATACGTCCTTATGCATCATAGGCTGGTCTCCAGCTCAGTACGTAGTCGAGCAAGACCCGAGCTCTCCGTGGTGCTGCCTCCCTTTCCAGCACTGGGGTTTTGGGGGTGCACCACCAGACCTGGTTTAGACAAGACGGTACTTCCGTTGGATCGGGGATGGGGCTCAGAACCCCCTGCACCCACCCCCCTCTCTCTCTACCGCCTTTGATTCTCTGCTGCGCTGTAGAAAGCCCGCGAGCTCTACAAAACAAAAATGGAACACAGCCTTAGAGGAGGAATATGTAATTTGTAGGATTCCCCCATCCCCCCACTTCACTGTGGGACCCAATTTTAGCTTTGAAAATACAAAACACCCACTACAAACTTTGTTGAATATTTACAGAATCTAAATATCTCCCCTGGAATAACTTTTGGGATATAAGACTATTAAGCTAGTCTTAATCCCACTGGGCCAGAATAAGACCACTACCACAATTTTTTTGAGCCAAATTTGAAGGACATTTTATTAAATACTGGCCAGGATGATGAACACTGGCTATGTCTATATCTGAGATTCCCAGAGAATATCCAAAAATTATGCTAGTCTTGTGCTTAGAAAGGCAAAACCCACAAGGCTACGTAGTTCTTACCCTCCTCCAATCAGGGACATCCTAACATAACTCCTGCCTACATGTGACCAAGCACATCCTGTGTAGTTGGGGTGGCCAACCTTATTTACAGATGTGAAAGCACATGATTTGTTATCTGACATGAACAACAGCCTCCAGCATGCTAGAAAGTTATCTGCCCCTAGGCAAGTGGGGCTTACAGGTTAGAGGCATTTTTATTTTTTAGATCTCTTAAGCACGGTAATTAAAACTTAAAACATAACGTTAGCCCTCATCCTAGATTAAATATTAACTAAATCAAACTAGACTCTAGACAGGCAATTGTGCCCAGGAGCTTCTGGAAATTTCCTCGCTGCTGCAGAGAAGGCAGTGTGGGTATCATCTGGGACAATGAGCACTACTGTGGTGCCCAGATTCTCTGGCAGCTGTTCAGCACATGTCCACTGCTCAGTGCAGGGCAGACAGCCAGGGAGAGTCACTGAAAACTCATAAGGACTGGAGCAAGCCTTTCCAGAAGTCGACTTCCCCTTTTATGAGAGACAACAGAGAGAAATAAACTTATTGAGGCCCTGAATATCTCACTGGTGAGTCAACTCCTGGTAGGCAGAGGGAAATTGCCCCTTCAGCACCAAACCCACATTTGTGTGAGCTGCATGCAGAGTGATTATCCTGGTGTGGGACACTTCACTCTCATATCTGGACCTAAAAGGGGATAATTCACTTGAACAGGAACTTTAAGGGACATTTTTGTCCTGGGAATTGGAGGTTCCACAATGCTGCTGTTTCCCTTTCCGGGAGCATAAGAAGGCAAACAGGTTAGCAGCTCATGCTTCAGGAGACCTATGCCTGTTATCAGGAGGGAATTCGACTTTACAGAACCACTCAGAATCCAACAGGAATAAAGAAAATGATGTAAGAAGCAGGAGTCTGGAGAGATGGCTCGGTGGATAAAACTGCTTGCTGCTCCGTCATGAGGAGGAGCACCTGAGTCTGCACCCCCACAGCAAGGCAGTTTCCCCACACTCTGGACTCTGCGCACACGTGTCCATTCATACCCAGATGTATAAACACATAAAATGAGTATTTCAAAGCGATGAAAGAAAGAATCCATTTTCTCACCGTGCCCTGGGAATCAGTCTAGATTATTAAAAGCACTTTGGCTGTGCCTTCAACCTTTCCCCTCCATTCTCTTTTCTTCTATTTATAGCCTGACTCCTCTGGCACATGTCTGGCTCAGCTTCTTCGTGCTCTGTTCATTCTGGCTTGCTATTTTAAACACTGTGCGGAGGTCGTCTTGAGCTACAGTCATGTGTCCCGGCAGCAAAAGTCACTCTGCTAAGAAAGGCACAATGCTCACTGAAGCGGTGTCCAAATTAGAATTTTTTTTTTAAGAGTACATTTTTTTCCAAGTAGCTCTGTGAATGCTCCTCAGCTTTGCTTTAGAGCAAGTCACATTTACTTCCTAGTACTGAACTAATTTCTTTCTGACGTGGTTTTGTCAACTAGTTGGTTCCATCATTAAAAGAAAATCCAGTTTCATAGACTATGAGTAAGTCAAAATCCTAAGCCAAACCTTAACTTCTACCAAGAAGGTAAATGGTGTTATAATAGAAGTTTTGAGGATTGCTACATGCCCACACCTTTAAATTTGTTATCTTCTCTGCAATTTCTTCTTTTTTTTTTTTTTTTTTTTTTTTTTTTTTTTTTTTTTTTTTTTTTGGTTTTTCGAGACAGGGTTTCTCTGTGTAGCTTTGCGCCTTTCCTGGGACTCACTTGGTAGCCCAGGCTGGCCTCGAACTCACAGAGATCCACCTGGCTCTGCCTCCCGAGTGCTGGGGTTAAAGGCGTGCGCCACCACTGCCCGGCTAATTTCTTCTATTTTTAAATGATGTTTTAAAGAAAAATTTTACTAAAAAAAATTTATTACATATATATATATATAATATATTCTGACATGCCCCCCCATTACCTCCCTCCCACCACTGCCAACCTTTCTACACCCCTACAAATCTCTTTCCCATATTCCTGGCTTTTGTTTCATCTTCCATGAGGTTAACTCTACCTGTGTGACTATGGATTTGGAACTGTCCAGCGGTACCTGGTGGGTGCACAAATTGAATACTGTGCCTTCCCTCCCCCACAATCTGTTAGCTGCTCACAGTTCAGCAGTAAGTGGTAAGGTCCCATGAGGCCCTCTCCCATCTCTAGCTGACAAGTTGGCTGGGACAGTCTTGTGTAGTCCCAGTGCCAGTAACCGAAGAGGTGTGGGTTCATGATTGCCATGGACATGTGGTGCTTATCTTACAGCAGTTACATTCTTTCTGCTCCCTCTTAGACAGTGATCCCTGAGACTTAAGGGGTTGTATGAACATCTTGTTTAGGGCTGAACTGTCAACTGTCAGTCACCATCAGCTGTCACTCATTCTCAGGATCCTGTGAGTCAGGGGTCTCTGCATTCACCTCTGTTCAGTGTAAAGGGAGACTTCTCTGGTTAAGAGTCTGTGGGTGTATATAGATAATTAGAAGGCAGTTTGATGCGCTAAGGTCTCCCCTAGGACCCAAGACTTTGTGGGGTTTTGACTGGGTTTATAGTACCAGGCATGAGTTCCCTCTTGTGGAGTGGGCCTCAGATAAGTTAGTCTTCTTCTAAGTTGTACATTCTGGTACAGGAGATTTTGTTCTGCAATTCACGATGAACTTAAGAGAGTGGATCCCCGTAAACTGATCAAGAGGACAAGTTCCTACAACATAAAGTCCAGGAAGGAAGTCTGAAAAGGAAGCAGATCAAGTCTCAGAAAGATTTGAAGTACATATGGCTGAGGCAGGCCTGAAGGAAGCAACTGAGAGCTGGCAGACCCCAAAGGTCTACATGAAGAACAAATAAGTCTGGGTTCCCATCCCCTTGGCCCTCTTACTGCTGCTGACCCATTATAATACATGATGGAAGGACTCAGTTATTCTAGGCTGGCCTAGGGGGAAAAACAGAGTGGATCATATGGCAACAAACCAAAACAGCTTTTGGATCAATCACCTATAGTGTACCTTTCTGAGCAAAAACTTGGCAACTATTCATTCATTCATTTATGCATGCATCCTTTGGTCATTTGCAGAAAAATGTTTTCTGGGCAATACAGCGATATCTTCCTACTTGAGTGCTTTGACCCTCTCTCTGTCCCATCGTAGGCCACCTCAACTTGTCTGCTGGTGATCTTGTATTCTTTCTTTAGTCTTGGGTTAGATGTCTCCAGCTCTTGAAGTAGAGGACCAGACCAGGCCCCAAATGGGTGACTGTGGGTTTCAAGCCCTGGCTCCTTCTCATGAAGGGTTGGCTGTAGCCCCTGTGCTCTGCAGGAAGAGGGCAGAGCTAGATGTGCAGGAAGATGGTTTCAAGAGTTCTGACTTCAAACACGAGTGACTGATTCTCTTTACTTAGTCCTCTGTAATGGACTTTCTACTAAAGCCAAGAGAGTCGCGTGCTTTCCTGGAAGGGAAAGCTTCACCTGCCGCTGCCTTCACGGAATCTGTTCAGCCAAGTCGTGGGCACGCGGCCAACTGCATTAGCCGCCTCTCAGCGTTTCTAAGTACAAAATTCATTGTAATCGCTGCTTTTCATTCAGCACACCAGGAATTCCAATCCTACAAGTAAATCATTATCCTCATTTTTAAATGAAAAAGTGGAGTTCGCAGGGCCTGGATGAGAGATGGAGTCGCAGCTGCTGTACTTCGGTTACTTTTCTTCTTCTGTTTCACTGCTCCCTTTTCACAGCCGCCGCCGCCGCCGCCGCCGCCGCCGCCGCCTTTCTTCGTCATCACGGCCCCTTAACAGCGCCTCCTAATGGAGTGACTCTCATCTCCTAAGTTCTCCATTCCCCTTCTCTGTTGGTTTCTCTGGCTACATCTGAAACTTGGCTGCCCCTTCCTCTTCCCCCTACACACAGCAGCTCAGTGGTTAAGAATGCTCACTGTCTACACATGAAGACCTGAGTCAGGACGCCTGCAACTCACAGGCATTACATTCTGTACCATTCCTTCTTGCTAGCTGACTCACTCTAGAGCATTGGTTTTCTCTCAACCTGTGGGTCGAGACCCCATCAGCAAACCTCCATCTCCAGAAATATTTGCATTATGATTCATAACAGTGACAAAGTTACAGTTATGAAGTAGCAATGAAAAGAATTATGTTGGTGTGTGTGTGTGTGGGGGGGGGGTCACCACGACATGAGGAACTGCATTAAAGGGTTGTAGCATTAGAAGGAAGGTTGAGAGCCACTGTACTAGAGTCTCTGTCTGTCTTTCCTGCTGCTTCTCTGTCTATTCCTTCCTCCTGTGCTGGTGTTGAGGAAGGAGGCTGCCGTGAATCCAAAGCTGCGAGGGTCCTGGGACCCCCAAGAGCCGTGTGAGTAGGAACATGGCTTCTTTCCTGATTGAGCCTCCGGTGGCCAGCATCTGGATTGCAGCTTCGGACTCTGCACCAGAGAACCCAGCTAAACCACATCCAGACACCTGACCCGGTGCATCTATAAAAAACAATTCTGTGTTATTTTCAGCGGCTGAGCCTGTGGTAACTGGTTGCTCAGAAGTAGGTGGCTGACCCCTACCACTTCTAGTCCCTAGCCTTGAAGCGGTGGCCCAGCTGCTCCGTGGAGCAGGGCTCAGATTGCTCGCCAGGGCTCAGATTGCTCACCACAGTTCCCTTCCTCTTCCAGGGAACTGTATTGTCCCTGGGAAGCAGTTCCTAGCCAGTGGCCACATTTCCCAATGTCCCCTTTCATCTGAATGGAGCCATTGACAGGTTCTCAACATCAGAAGAGACTGGCAGCCGTCTGGGTGGTTTCCAGCAGGAGGAAGTGAAGAAGTGGGCGTGTTTCCTCCAACCCTCTTGGCCTGTCTGCCTGGTGGAGGAAGACAGGCCAAGGTCCAAGAGTCTGGAGGAGCTGCACAACCAAGGAGCCTGGGCACTTCATTTTACCTCATAAAGGGACTTGAACTCCTGGATTACACAAGAGTGAGGAGAAACAAACAACTCTCATGATGTTAAGCCACAGACTTCTTGGGTTTTGTTTATTGTAGCAACTTATTTGTTTAATTTTTTTATTGTTTATCCATTTTCCTTTTTCAGAAATGGAGATAAAGTTGTTATGATCGAATGCAACAACTTATTTGAAACATTCGTCAAAGTTTAAACTGTCGTAAATTGCTGACAGTGTCTTCACAGTGACGCTGAGGTAACCGGAGAAGGAGTGGTTGTTATTTGAGTTGAGGTCAGTGTGTAGGTTAGTGACGGGGCTCAGCCTAAATTTTTCTATCTCCTGCCCAGCTCTCTTCCAGAGCATCCCGTCAAGGCGTCTAGGAGTGGGCTGAGCTGAGGGTGACATTTGCTGGAGGACATTCCTTTTGAACTAGAGAGTGATTCAAGGCTGCCCTTGTGCATTCGAGCCAAATGCCTCTCTCTGCACTGGTCTGACATTTAACTGTCAGCTCCTGCAAAAGACACATCGCTATATTGCACACATATTTAGTGAGGAGGTTAATGGGTGCATATTTTGAAGTGATTCTTAAAATACCTTCCTTTTGTATAATGGAGTCTTTTTTTCCCCTTGACAATGGCAAAGATAGGTCGATATGTTGTCTGTGAGCTTTCCCACATGCTTCTGGGAGACATTTGTCTTCTCTAGATGGCCCGTGTAAAGCCCAGTGGCTCTTCCAAAGCAGTGTACAGATGGGACACACGTGCTGTGACCTCCCCAGACTAGACAAGAGCTCTTTCTCAGAAAAACAAATGGCCTCCTATCCCAGAGGGCATAGAGTTTTCAGTAGAAAGTGTGTTCTGAACCCAGTGTGTGACTACAGAGCCAGCACTCAAGATGACACAGGACTGTGAGCCTGAGACCAGTGCGGGCCGTGTAGTGAGAGAGAGCCTGGCTCAACCAGAACAGCCAACCAACAACCCAAAACAATATTCTCTAAGGCTTAAGTTTAGTAGCATCTTTACTAGGTAGAAAAGTACCTAGTGGTACAAAATACAGTTCCTCCCTCGTAGAGACAGATAGCCATAGGGAAGGAGAGAAACAATTAAATAGATTAAATAAATGTAAAATGGTCAAAAGCAAAATTATAAACGGTGGTCAGAACATAACATGTGATGGTGGCATTTTATTACCAAAGGAAGCCTACTGGGGCTAAAGTTATGTTTTAAGTTTTAATTACTGTGCTTAGGAGAGCTAGAAAACAAAAATGACTTTATTTAACCTTTTAGCCCCACTTGTCCAAGGGCAGATGACTTCCTGGAATACTGGGGGCTGTTGTTCATGTAAGATGACAAGCCACATATTTTCCCGTCTGTCAACAAGGTTGGTTGCCCCGACTGCACAGGAGGTGCTTGATCACACGTAAGCAGGAGGTACGTAGGCAGGAAGTATGTCAGGATATACACTTGCTCCCGATTGGACCAAGGCAGGAAGTAAGCAACCTTGTGGGTTTTGCCTTTATATATAAGCACTGGACTAGCATAATTCGCGACCATTCTCTGGAAATCCCGGGTATGAAGGTGGTCAGTGTTCATTGTCCTGGCTAAATTTCCTTTAAATTTGGCTAAAAAATGTGGTAGTGGTCTTATTCTCACCCAGTAGGATCAGCAAGCCAAGAAGGAAAGTCTTTCTCTGTAGAGTATACAAACCTTTTATTGTGGTGGTAGGAGCCTTGCGTTTATCCAAGAGGTCAAGAACTTCCATTCTCATAGACTCCCATCAAACCTCATGCAATGACAGCACCTGATAGTTGGTGTTTATGTGCAGTTGTCTTAACTGAAAACTGGAGGCAAGCGTTAAGAGGACTTCTCAGGCTCTGGTGCTCTAAATTTAGGCTGGAGACGGGGACACGGACTTGTGATATACCAATAGGTAACAAATTTAAAATAAAGCTCTCTTTGGCCATGAAGACAGGGAGGCTAATAAGGTTGGTGGATAGGTGAGTAGTAGGGGGCTCTGTGACCTCCCCTGTCACAGAGCGTTTTGATGTGCAAAGTCTAAACACATTGCAGGCTGATGCTGTCCTGAAAGAAAGGACCACATTGCACCTTTGCACATCTGTTTGTTTTAAACCATTACGTGCAGGATGCCCCACGAGACACAATGTAACTACTGGAGTGCATTCAGAATCATCTAGATTTTTTAAAAATCCTAATATGATTTTTTTGGCCTGAGTAAGAAGACTGTGGCTATCAGGGTGAACATCTGGTTGGGAAGCTATGGAAAGAATGCTTTCGGCGCCATCTTGTGGACTCTGTTCAGCATTGCGACTACACCAAGTTCAATTTAACTTGCCAGGATAAAGTTTAAAACTTGGAACGGGAACCTGTTCCAACTGGATTCAATAGATCCAACGGAACTTATGGAATTGCTGTGGGAACCGAACCCTTGGAAAGTAGATCCAGGACTCAGGGTCAACTAGAACCTGCCATTTTCATTATTCCAACCTGGTTTTAGTCACACTTCAGGAAGACAGGTTGTTGCAAAAAAAAAAAAAAAAAAAAAAAAAAAAAAAAAAATCCAATTTCGAATCAAATAGCTTTCCACATTGTGATTCATCTATACAGAGAAAAAAACCCTTAAGACTCTGGCCTCGTTGGGTCACATGTTAGTCATGCAGTTAGGTAAGTAGGACACCATGGTCAGCCAACTTGAATCCAATGGCTATCTCCTGCGTTTGGGGGCAGAGGAAACAGGACGGACTATGTTACCCCAGGAGGCGTGATTGTGGTGGGAATGTTTGTTGGGAAAATGGGAAAACTTCAAAGAGTAAACTCATCCCACGTTGTCCCACTGCAAATGCCCAGCCCTAGCCTTCTCCCCAGGCATGCTGCTTTGAAAGGTCCCAGCTTTCATGAGGACAACACAAGAGCTCATCTCTCCCAGAGGAGACATATTAGGTAAGTGCATCACACTGTACTCAATCTAAGAATTAAAGCTGCTTGGGTTTTGAATCACAAGTGATGGGGGGAGCCAGGGGGATGCTGTGGAAACAAGGCCTATCCATTATATTTAAGGGGTACATGCCAGCTTTCTGGGGTTGGATTCCCAGCACCCACGTGGTAGCTCTCAACAGTCTGTAACCAGTTCCAGAGCATCAGACGCACTCTTCTGTCCTCTTCAAGCAATAGGCAGCCATGCAGTACACATCCATATATGCAGGTAAGACACTCACATGCAGAAAATAAAATGAATCTTTAAAAAAAGAAAAAAATTGATGATTAAAGTCAGTTTGTTTATATTAATCTGTTTTGAGTTCATGTAGCTTATCTTTGAAAGTCCTCTAAAGGTTCTGGAAGGAGTCTTGCTTTAGGGTTTAGTCAAATGCTCCCAAGAATCACTGATTTGAGCCCAAATATTTGTTAGGTCTCACTTTAGGGTGAAGGACTGTGTCCTGGACTTCTCTGCACTTAAAGACGTGTACTAAGAAGGAAGGAACTATACTAGCACCATGATTCACACACGTGCTCTGCTTACAGCATTTGGAGAAAAGTGTATGTATTTCATAGCTGGAGCTTTCAACTCTGAAGCCTCTGAAGAAACAGCCTTGCCGATGGAGAGAAGAGGGATAAATGGGGCCTCAAGACTTAGGGGAATGATGGTGATTGATTTCAGATCAAAGGATGTTTAGCAACAGCTTGTTCAAATATATGGGGACATTTTCTTCCTCTTCCTTATTTTTTTTCTGGTCTTTTGTACCAAGCAGAGTCCGGTGGATGCACCTGAAGGCAGACTGATCACAAAGGAGAGTATTGAAATCAATTTGCATTATTCACTGCTGGTTTGGAAGCTCATTGTCCTGTTGGCAATTTTCAAGCAATTTAAAGCAAACCAAAGGACTCATCTTTAAAACAGACATTCAGTTTAATGATTGGGAGGGATGGATTGGTAGTGCATAGAGCATGGGTTTCGACATGAGATTGACCAGGCCTGAGTTCTAATGTCTCTTTTATTACTGGAATGACCTCTAGCAAATTCCTTGACCTCTAGAGTCCTCTGTTTCCTCATTTGAGTAGAGAGAATACAGTACCTTGTGAGCATTAAATAAATATGCAATAGTTTGTCACATAGTAGGGATTCAATAAACACTTAAAATAAAAATCAGAACAAAACACTTTCTATTTTATAGGCAGGTACTATGTAGTTAAAATCTATTTATTAATGTCAAACAGAATATTGATTTAATGATCGTTGCTCATGCCATTGATTACTGTGGTCTTCACTGGGGAGCAATGTCACCTGGGATAAGTATTGAAAACACAGATATTAAAATTTTAAAAACAATTTATTATGTCGAGTGTGGTGGTGGAGAGTCACTGACCTAGCAAAACTCAGCATGTTGACTCAGGGTGAACTGGTGGTAGATGGGGGAGGGGGTGCTTCTTCCTGCTGTGGCAGGTTTAGCCTAACTGTAGGGAGCATGTGACACTCCCCTTTCTGGTCCCTTATCGCCTACTCTTTGGAGGAGTATCACTCACAGCAGGGGTCACCTAGACAGTGTGGCTCAGTCTCTGCTCCCCCCCCCAGGGAGCCTGGCTTCAGGAAGCTGGCATGTCCCCCTTAAATATAATGGATAGGCCTTGTTTCCACAGCATCCCCCTGGCCCCCCCATCACTTGTGATTCAAAATCCAAGCAGCTTTTATTCTTAGATTGAGTACAATGTGATGCACTTACCCAATATGAAAATCACATTCTTCTGGTGGGGGTGAATGTTACCAAATACATTGCATACATGTATAAAGGTTCTGAAGAACTAATAAATTATATTAAGATAATATCCCTCAATATTACAATATGGCGTCTACTCTCCTATATGCTTTGTTCCGTGTTCTTGATCAACAATTGTCTCACAACATTTGTGGGAAAGATGGATGTCATTTTATTAAACCTTTTGCAATCACAAAGTTCTGTTACATACCTTAGGGAACATTCCGAAAGTCTGACTAGAAAATACCTCAGGATCATTTATTGGTGGCAGGGTGTATGTGGGTGGGTGTGTGTCAATAAAGTAAAGTCATTTATCCACCAGTTTCCATGCCTCACTGATTGAAGGCTGCTTGGGGACTATAGACACCGATGCTGGGTCTGGTAAAATGGATCAGGGGTGAGACTGCTTGCTTTGCACCTAGAGGACTGGGTTTGAATCCCCAGCATCCCATAAATAGCCAGGCATGGCTGTTCATGCTTGTAACCATGGCATTAGGGGGCAGGGATGGGTGGATGCTGAGAGCTCCCTATCTTGCCAGCCCTGTTGAAATGGATAAGTAAAAGTCTCCAGCTAGAAATGTGGGTCTTCGGTGTGGGAACCACGTGTGTGGCTAGAAGTATTTATCCAGGTTTCCAACTGCTGAGGGTGACTTACCAATAGTGATCGTTCTCACACCGCCATGGTTGTCCTCAACTGACTCTGAGCGACGTTAGGAGCCTCCACTCTGCAGCTCCACAGCTGTTTTCCCACTAGAAAATGGGCCTCCTTGTTTGGGTTGTATCTCCTTTTTCCTGAGCGATAATCCATGTTGGCAAGGCAAGGTCAGCTGGTCCACTGTGATATAAGTAAACTAGCTGGCCAGCTAATATTTGTCAAATGAATGTTCTTACCAGGGATAAGTAAATATTCATACTAGAAAAAACCCTTAGTTTCATGATTATTAGGAAAGCTAGTTTGAGTATTTGGTAAGGAAAACACATTTACAGAACATGGAATGATATTTCCGAGTCCATTTAACTCAGGTGTGAAATGCTTCAGCGAACCCCACCTGGAGCTGGTGTCAGGCTTGAAGGAAACTGTTGCTTTTTGCAACTTTGTGGTCCAAAAAAAAAAAAAAAAAAAAAGGATGGAGATGACACACTTTTTTAAAGCAGATATTGTGAATGGGCAGTAGTGGTCCTTAAGGTAACGAAGAAAGTCTTTGTAAGGACTGGGGACATGGCTAGTGGCAGAGAAAAAACAGCCTTGATTGAGCAAGGTCTTGGAATCAATTCCCTACAACACAAAAGGGCATTTATATCTGAAGTCTCTCCAATCCATTCTGTTTGTGTACCTACTTGTGAAACTTTCTCAGCAGGAGAGAGTTCAGCAGCTCATGAATTTCCAGGCAGAGGACATGATGGTGTGTAATGTGACAATCTTGCCACTAGGTGGCATCAGAAGCTTTTTGAATTTCAAAAGCATTCACAACATTAGTCTCAAAATATTAGACTAATTTCGGAGCCTTTGATAGGATTTTTTAGTATTTGATAAGCGGAAACGAAGGAAAAAAGATCAGCAACCTCCACATAAGCAAAAAACAGTTGGAAATACTGTTGCCATTTCAGGGGACAGCGTAATGGGAAAGAAACACAGGATGGTGGGGAATTCCAGGGTGCTTGTCTGCCTGGTGTGGACTGCCTGGATGGCTCCCTTTCGAAAGATATTCCGAAAGGACCCAGATGGTGCAAAGTTCTGATATAATGGATAGTGGGTGTGTTTTGCTAAAAAGTCAAGCTGCTTGAATGTATAGCTTTAAGGTAAACTACGATGTTTGCAAATTGCTCGATTGCTATATCGAAAAGTGGAAAACAAAGTGATTCCTAGTAATCTATGTGTAACTCGACACATGGCGGATCTCTTTTCTTTTCCTTTCTTTTATTCTTTCTTCTTTGTCTTTTTTTTTTTTTTTTGGAGGGGTCATGTAGCTTAGGCTGGCCTTGACTTTGAACTCACTACATGGTGAAGGATGACTTTGAGTTTATGATCCTTCTGCCTCCTTTTCCCAAGTTCAGGGATTATAGGTGCTTAATGTGGTGTTGAGGGTTGAACACAGGGCTCTGTGTGTTCTAGGCAAGTACCCTGCCAACCGAGCTACATCCCAGTCTGGCTGAGTCTCTTAATATTTCAGCTGAATTTAACGAACAGTTATTTCAGCCTTTTATTTTTTCCCCTTTAAGGAGACCCTGCTTTTTCTCGATCACAGTCAGAGAACTTAGTCCAAGGGGTGTAGTACAAGGAGAGGAGTCAATATGCTCTCCAACTGTGGCCATCTTGGCCAGCCCTCCCCAGTTTGGAGACTTCATTCAGCCTGGAAGTGACCAGAAAAAAGAGCGGCCAACACAGTTGTGCACTGTTCACCCTTCCCACACAACCATCGTTGTTGCAGATGTTTATCAAAATCTAATCTGGGGAGCCTTTGGGAAGGTGACTTAGCCAGTATGGTACTTGCTGCAGAAGCACGGGGATCTGAATTAGGATTGCCAGCACACACACAGAAAGCTGGGTGTGTGGTAGCGTGCATCTGTGACCCTAGTGTGGGTTGGGGGTGGGGTGGGAGGATGCTACAGCAAGAGGAAGGTGGGTCCTTGGAGCTGCTTGGTCAGCCAGCGTCATCAAATTTGTGAACTCTAGGTTCAGTGAGAGGCTCTGTCCTAGAAAATAGACTGGAGAGTGACTGAGGAATACATCCCATGTGGACCTCTGGTCTACACACACACACACACACACACACACACACACACACACACACACACACGTGTATATGCACCTGCATGAACAACGCATACATACACAAACATGTATGCCTACATGGAACACACATATACACATCTAGGCTTAGCTTAAAACACCTCATCATTTATCATACCCGAATTTGATAATCGTACCCTGAAGCAGGTTCAAGTGAAGAGTTTGAAATGTCACCTCTGGTGCCTGTTTACCCAGGAAGGCTTGAGGTGGTGGATGTTTGCCCAGACATCGGCAAAGAAGGATGCCCAGTTACCTTCTGCAGAGTCCGACGAGAAGAGATGAGCAGCGGTAACCTGGGGCCACTGAACAGTGTGTCTTTGGACATACAGCATCCTGGTACACACCGAGGGAAGAAGCATCAATCACCAGCCTGTGATTTGGATAGAATGGCTTCCCTATGCTACATCTTGGTGTCCTCACTGAGAAGCAGGAGCCAGAGTTCCCAGCTCTTAAAGTTGTTTCAAAGCTGGTGACAGAACATAGGGCAAAGTGCCTGTAATCACTTCCTGCATGCCAGACATCCTACAAAATGAGAGGGCTGGCCTTTATGTTTGGAGGGAGGGTTGTCGGACACCAGACCATGTTAGGAATGTTTGGTATTGAAAATGGTGTCATTCGGTAGCGAAGTCGACAGGCTATCTTATGGTGCAGTGATGAGCAGCTGAGGCATTGACTGTGGTCGTGGAAGCATTCGCAGCCCGATCCCTACAGCAACAGCTGCGTGTGTTTCTCATGCATTTTCTTCTGCAGGGTGAGCTGTCTCTGCACGCCGCTGTGACTCTAAAAGGAACGAATTAAATGACACATTCTGCTGCTTCCCACAGCCTTCTCCTGCCTGCCAGGCGATTCTCGGCCTGCTGGCTTGAGGCACTGTGTCTCTTCACATGCCATGGGCAATATGGGAGCATGACTGCTTTTGTTGCTGATGAAAATATTATGGCCTCAGTTCCCTGTAATCAATTTACTGCTTTATGGACCCAAAGTCCTCCAGAGAATTTAATAAATTCACATAATGTTTCTAAGTGCTGCATTGTGCATTTGGAGCGCTGATTTAGCTGACAAATGTGAAAAATTCGTGTAGCTAGACAACTCCCTGGCGATCAGACATGTGTGGAGGCTAGAGAGAGCATGTTGCTCGAGAGAAGGTCAGCATTAACATACGCCGAGAGTCTCCGCTCTTGATTGGCTTTGTGTCTTTGCTGCTCTGATGGATGGGACCATCTGACTAGACATTTGGGGAGCTGTACCCATCTCCAGTGGGGATGCACTCTTCTTGGTTCTGTAACAGTTTGCGACTTACGGTCTGGGCAGAGACAAGAACAGAGATGACGGAGACAGCAGAATCAATGACTGGGACTGACCGCCGTACTGAGATAAAGAAATGGTCACTGAATTATGGATGGTCAGTTCTGAGGGTGCCGGGGCCTCCAAGGGAGCATTTTATGGTATAATATCACAGAGTCATTTGCTTAAAATGGGTTCACTTTAGCTTATATTGAATTTTCATGTGTCTCTCTCCCACCCCAATTTCTTTCCAAAAGTAACCAGGTTTACCAAAAATAATATATGTTAAGACATCTTTATTATTCAAAATAATGTTTTGTATCTGTTAATATACACATAAGCATTATGCAGAGTCAATACCAGTTAATATTTTATTTTTCCTCTTTAATGTTATTTCACAGAAGTGATGATGGTATTGATATCTATTGAGATGAGGCTCAAGTTGCCCACTTGTATTGAGTTTCACAAAGTTACCTTTAGGATGACAGGGGCATCATTGTGCCAGACTCTACTGTTTTCAGAGCTACTGAGGTTTTACCTTTGAATTTGTTTTGATTTTTAGCTCAAGTGAGGATTTTACTCAGAATGGGACAAATCATTCGCAGGTAAACCAGACCTGGGGATTTTATAACAGCTGGTATGGTTTATTTTATAAAGCAGCTCCCCACCTCCCCACCTCTAGTGACTGGTGGACCAGGTTTGGCCTCTGTGCTGGCAAGCTCTAACTGTCCAATGAGTGACGGGCTGCGGACTCTCTCCCGCTGGGCCCCTGGGGTTAGAGCTCCCTATGCTGTGGATCTGGCTGGTTACGGAGGCCCAGCTGCCTTGCTGATCAGAAGAAGAACAGCTGTGTGGGTCTGGATGCTGTGAGCAGTGGTGGTTGACCTTTTACTGTCCCAGCACCGCAGGGTGGTGAGAGAGCTGTGGGAACACAGGACAGTCAAGCACTGACCACTGGAGACAGGACTGGAATGAAACCCCTCATTAGTGACTTGGGATTCCAGGTATGATACTTACTTGAGACGTGAGTATCATTAACATGGGGTACCAGGTCATGGTTTGTAGCAATGTAGCAGGGGAGGGACTGGTAGGTTGTGAAACACATTTTATTTTATTTTTTTTTTACATTTCTGAATAAGCTTCTACCTACCTGTTCTAACCCATCCAAAGCCGAGCTGGATGTAGAGAGAAGGCAAGTGACTTTCCTGTAACCCAAAAGCAAGGCAGCCTCCGTGGTACAACAATTCTGGGTCCCTGTGGTAAGACGAATTCTGGGTTCTGCGTCCTCCACCTTACTGTCCCTAATTGGCAGGTGGTTCTTTATTTTTTAGAGTATAGGGACTCTCTTTTTCAACTACAAAGTTTAAGAACACTTATACAACAGAAATTTTGGTAATTAAAAGAAATGTACTCGTGACCAAATCCAGAGTCCTCATCATGGCCATGATACTCCCCATATATAGTCACTAAAAGAATGTAGAGTAGTAACACAGCTCCTTTTCAAAGAGGCCTTAGTTCTTGGGGTGCACAGGTTTAAAATCATTGCACATAAGATTTTATGTATTTTTTAAAAATAAACTATGTCCTAGAGGGTAGAACAATGCAATGATATTGTCTACTACACGTGTAACAGTGAAACTCTCTCACCTAAGAATTACCAGGGGATGATGAGAAATGAAAGCATTGGGGCCTTAGTGACGGTCTCTTGGAAAAAGTGGGGGACTCCTAATGAACTTTCTAGGGTCCAGTTTTCTCCAAGGGTGATGTCACACGGTGCCTAATCCACCTGTGTTTTCTTCCCATCACCCATCCTGAGTGGGGAGAGCTGAGACACCTGTGTAGGCAGGCGGGAATCTGTATTATTACTCAAATGACAACCAAGGAGGCCACCCATCCTGTGAGCTTGTCATTTTATTTTACCACTACCTTGTCGCTGTCCTTCCCGATAAGTGCATCTCCACACTTGTCGGGTCAAAGTTGCCTTTGATTGGAATACAGAATCAGCCCATCTCCATATGTATGCATTCCTTTTCATTTTCTAAAATGAACATCATAAAAGGACAGAAATGTGACCTCCAAAGGCTGGATACAGACTTCAGATATTGTACAGCCGCTTCATCTTTTTATTAGATTTTCTGTGTTTTTTCCCCCCTAGTTGCTGGATAAAATCCATACAAATGAAATACTGGCTCACTCAGTAAATAATAATGAAAAGGTAAATTCATTTTGCAGACGAGACAGTCCATGTAAGACATCATTTTGAATGACTGTGATGTCTTGAACTGATCCCTAAGCTATGATGGTTTCTCAAAAAGAATGCCTGGCTTTCAGGTTCTCCAACTGTGCCTGTGACCTTTTCTTAACCCTTTGGCTCTCAAGAAAAATTGATTTTTTAAAAAACATGCGCACAGTGTGCTGCTAAAATCACATAGGTACGGTTTAGTGCCTATCCCTTGGTGGTCCACAGTGGATGCACACAGGGAGGGTCTGACTTCCTTCTTCCTCCCTCAGCCTGCCTCTCCTTATCTCTTGAGCACTCAGGAAGTAATGATGAGGGTTTTGAAAAGCAAATGGAAAAGTAATATCTTTAGGCCATTTTTAAATTTTGTTTTGTTGTTGTTTCTTTTGAGACAAGATGTTATATTGTATCTGGGTTGGCCTGGAAACTGCTGTGTACCCCAGGGTGCCCTTGAATTTAGTAATCTTGCTGTTTTGGCTTCTCAAATTCTAGGATTACAGGAGTGAACCACCCTGCTGGATCTGAAATAAAGACATTTATTTATTTATTATATGTTTATGTGTGCATATGTGTGTGGAAGTCAACGTTGGGTGTCTTTGTCAATCACTCTCTATCTTATTTTTTTGAGCAGGGTCTCTCACTGAATCTAGAGCTTGCTGATCCTGCTAGACTGATTGGCCCGTGTAGATGTAACCAACAGTCTTATTAAATAAGAAACACAGAGCCGATTCAGAGAAGCCAAGAGGTCAGAACTAAGAGCCTCACCCTTCCTGATTCAGGGATCCTCTTCAGCCAAGAGAGCTCTCCGAAAAAGGGGCTACTTCCTGTGCGTATGTCTTTTCATAGTCTAGCTGTTCTGCCTTCTCATTGGTTGTAAACCCAAACATGTGACTGCCTCATCACTGCCTGAATGTACCGCCCTCCAGGTCCTTAAAGGCGTGCGCCACCGCCGCCACGCACTTGCTATGGCTCTAATAGCTCTGACCCCCAGGCAACTTTATTTATTAACATACAATTAAAATCACATTTCAGTACAAGTAAAATACCACCACAGGCCCGCAAATCTCTCTTTCTTTTAACTAAAAGTAGACTACCCAAAGTTCAGAAATTCCAGGTCATGAACTGCTTTAATAAAGGGATACGCTCTGAGGATTGTGTTCCCAGGATTTC
This sequence comes from Peromyscus californicus insignis, assembly GCF_007827085.1. Taxonomy (NCBI): domain Eukaryota; kingdom Metazoa; phylum Chordata; class Mammalia; order Rodentia; family Cricetidae; genus Peromyscus; species Peromyscus californicus. The sequence goes on from NW_026294424.1 coordinate 91,343,556, forward strand.
ACTACTGTAGGAATGTCTTGGACTGATTTTACACACACTGAATAGCTATGGTGTCACCAGGTGAGGCAATCTTATGGGACCATCATATCTGCTGTGCATCTGTGACCTAATGCCTAGATGCATGGCTATAAATACACACATATTTACTGTGTGTCTCAGAAGACACAATTGTGTAAGGAAGGCTTTAGGAGAGAGTTTGTGCACAGCCTTCTAGGTAAGTCTTGGGCTTGACTGAGAGCTTTGAAGATTAAAGTGAGTTGGGACTTTCTACATACCAGTCTTTGCTGCCATGGTTGGTTAGAAGGCTGGAAATACTGTAACTTCTGACAAGGCCAGGCTCATGGGCCTTTGGATGTGAGAAAAGAGACCAATGGCTGTTTCTATTGCTGTGAAGAGACACTATGACCACGGCAACTCTTATAAAGGGAAACAATTAATTGATGTGGCGGCTTACAGTTCAAAGGTTCAGTCCATCATGGTGGGGAGCATGGCAGCGTGCAGGCAGACATGGTGCTGGCTCTATTTTGATCAGAAGGCAGCAGGAGTGGACTGTGACACTGGGTGGTGTTGAGCATAGGAAACCTCCAAGCCCACCCCCACAGTGTTACACTTCCTCCAGCAAAGCCACACCTCCTCATAATGTCTCTCCCTTTGGGATTATGGGGGCCAATTGCATTCAAACTACCACAGGCTGTGACTGGATGAGCATCCTATCTATAGAGAAGCCAGGCTGGTATGATGTCCCAGGTGCTCAGGTGTGTCATCCTCTGGTTTAACCAGGAAGCCCCTGGATCAGATAGGGCCACTGAAAGAAGAAGGAGTGGACTTGTGTTATGAAGGTGTGGAAGGCACCAATGGCCGGAGAGTGGATGGGAAAGGAGTCAGTCTCTCAGCTGGGACCCTTTCCTGGAGAGTCTGTTTAAACCTCTGTGTTCTCAGCTGTAACCAAGGCTTGATTCTTTCACTATCCTTTGGTCATCAGAATGAAATGAGCAAACATGAACAATGTAGCACAAGGCCCGGCACACAGTAGTCATGGATAATGTTACTATGTAACATTTTCATTCAGCGAGAACATGAACAATGTAGCACAAGGCCCGGCACATGGTAGTCTGGATAATGTTACTATGTAACATTTTCATTCAGGGAGAACATGAACAATGTAGCACAAGGCCCGGCACATGGTAGTCTGGATAATGTTACTATGTAACATTTTCATTCAGGGAGAACATGAACAATGTAGCACAAGGCCCGGCACATGGTAGTCTGGATAATGGTACTATGTAACATTTTCATTCATTGTGGGATGGATTGTCACCATGTGGTTCTTCTCTTTGTGTTGATAGGATTTTCTCCTCTAACTCTCACTATCCTTAGATGTGTACCCTTTCTATAAGAACTATAAGAACTTCTTTCTAGTTGATGCACAGATGTAAAGCACAGCACATCCATATACTGCCTCTCTGAGGCTTAAAATTTGATCCATATTAACAAAGGATGATCTTGGACTTTTTCGGAAGTAATAAGCTTTCTGGGAGAGGGACTGAGTGTCCTTTGGGATATAGTTTGTCTTCTCCCCCATTAGTGTATATACACACATGCACATGTGCACAAATAAGACACACACATGCACACACATATGCACATACACATGTACACACATATACACACATAAGCACACACATTTGTACACATACATGCACACACAATCACATGCACACACACATTGTCCTGAACATGTGTACACATGCAAGCATATATGAACACACACAGATGCACATAGACACACATACAATCCTGTGTGTTCTCACAGACTGAGAAGCAGAATGGAAAGCAGGGGCCTTGCTCATTCCACCTGGGGCAGAAACTGTAGTGGCTTTTAGCAGAGCACAGAGGAGGGACCTGTGGTGGGAAGAGCTAAACATGCGCACTCCAAGCCCACAGAGCCATGCCACCTACTGCTTTGCCATTCCCTCCTGCCTGAGCCCCACCCATTGGCTTTCCTGCACCTGGAAGTCTCCAGAGCTGGAGGCTGATTTTCCCCAAGAGCTCTGGGGAGAAGAGAGACATTCCAAGTGCCTGCTCGGGTCACAGGGCAAATCTGTCATGTCTCCCTTACTGGGAAGCTGTGAGTTGTGCACAGGCCGGAGAGCAGATGGATTGAGTTTACCCTCACGTGGGTGGGTTCTGTAGCTAAAACTATTCTTTTGACTATTTATTTATGTGTGTGTGTGTGTGTGTGTGTGTGTGTGCGCGCGCGCGCGTGCGCGCATGATGTGTACTTATGTGTGGGTGTCAGAGGACAACTTTAGGGAGTTGGTTCTATACTTCTACTATGGAATCTAGGAGCAGACTCAGGTATCTGGGTTTCATGGCAACTGCTTTTACCTGTTGAACTACCTCATTGGCCGCTCTTTTGGCTTTAAAGAGAACGAAGAGTTGTCTAATATTTTAGAAATTATTATTTTTTTAATTTACAATTTTATTTACTATTTTATATGTGTGGGTGTTTTGCATGCATGCATGTCTGTATACTGCATGTGTGCCAGAAGGGTGTTGGATCCCCTGCAGCTGGAGTTACGGATATTTTTGTGAGCTGGGAATCAAACTCAGGTCCTTTAAAAGAGCAGGCAGTGCTTTTAATCACTGAGCCATCTCAGCTCCTAGAAATTATTCAGACTTGTCAGAATGAGACACTTCTTGACTCAAATGGCAAGTACTTATACTCTCTTCCTACCAGAAAATGACACTAAAAAGTACAGGTAAATCAAGTGGACTGGCCAAGCTGTGTGAGCACATGAGCGTGTCTGCAGCTGGGTTAGAGAAAGCCTGGCAGACTTCTGTCTGCATCAGGGACTGGGAGGTCTCCTGAGAAAGGATCCAACTATGCAAGGCAGGAGGCAGGCTTTGTAAGAACAATCCCAAACCAAAGCCCGAGGACCCTGAGGGGTGAACAACTTCCAACCTGAACATTTGCAAACCCAAAGCTACTGAGTAGATTAGACCAAACAAGAGGAGAAAGCACTGGTGAGCTGGTGGGCACTCTCCAGTTGGAACTCAACACAGACCCTGCTGCTGAATGGGGAGGGCCAGGGGCTCTGGAGCAGCTTTGAAGACAGACATGTAGCAAATTTGAAGCTTGTGTCTACAAAATGGATTCTGTGGCATCTATCTTAGTTGCCATTTCTACTTGTGGATGGAATTTCAGAGACTGGGTAATTTCCAAAGAAACTAAATTTATTTGTTTCAGAGTTCTGCAGACTGTAAAGCCCAAGACAGAACTATGGGGAAGGGTCAGCAAAGGTGGACCTAGAGAGAAGGTGCCACATTCATCCTTTATGAGGACACTGTGTTCACGGTATCTAATCTACGCCTGGGATTGTGGCACTAGCTCATCCAATGTCCTCTCATAGGATCTACCTCTCAGCACTATTATATTAGGAACTGAGTGCCTAACATATCCATTCTGGGGAGACACGTTCAACCCACAGCACATGTGGTGATATATTGTTTGTAATCTAGGAAATAAAGCTTGCCTGAATATCAGAGAACAGAGCTACCACAGAGTTAGCCATAGAGGTCAGGCAATGGTGGCACACACCTTTAATCCTAGCACTCAGGAGGCAGAGGCAGAGATCTGTCTGGATCTCTGTGAGTTCAAGGCCACACTGGGCTATATGAGATTAATCCAGTCTAAAACAGAAACAGAGCTGGGCAGTGGTGGAACACACCTTTAATGCCAGCACTAGGAAGGTTGACACAGGAAATGATATGGCTGGGCAGAGAAGGGACTATAAGGCAGGTGGAGACAGGAACTCACTCTCTTTCAGGCTGAGGAGTTGGTGAGGTAAGAGGTGGTGGCTGTGGCTTGCTCTGCTTCTCTGATCTTTCAGCTTTCACCCTGTTATCTGGTTCAGGGTTTTTATTAAGACCAATTAGGATTCGAGCAACAAGCATCTGTAAAGTCTAAACTTAGTGGGGTAGAGGTTGCTAGAGCATGCTTTGGGTTTTGGTCACTGCTGGAGAGAGGTTGGGAAGATGTGGTGTGGTGACCCAGGGAACTTGGGACTTTGCAGCCAGGATGCCCCTGTGGTGTTGTCTCCAGTTGGAGATCTAAGGCTAGACCTTACACTCTTACACTAAGTACTCAATAAAATCCCAGGCTATGTGAGAAGAGGGCAAAGCTTTGGTCATGCGGATGTTGTGAGGTATAGGAGGCGGTTCCAAGGGGCTCGAGCCAAGGCTTGTGGGTGAGTGGCATCCTCAGGCTGCAGGAATGAATCCTCTGGTCCTGAACTTGGGATGTGGGTGGTGCGGCACAGTTTGTTACAAAGGGACTTATTTTTTGGGAGACCAGTGGAATGCATCGAACCTTCTGACTTGGGGGAGCTAGAAGTCAGTGTAGACTATCAAAGCAAACTCTGCTGTCCCCAGGTTTGGGGAGTCAGGGGTGGGTTTAAAGCTGACACCAAGCCAGACCACAATGAATGAGCTACATTTCTGGCGAGGTACTGATACTTGAACCCAAGCTGGTCCACGTTAAATGCTTCACTACTGAGCAGCTCCCAGACCTTTGGTTTGTAGAATTTTGAGGTCTGGTCTAGCTAGGTTGGTGAGTAGAACCAACTTGTGATCCTCATGCTTCTGCCTCCAAAGTAGCTGAGATGACAGGCATATGTCACCACCCTGGCGACAATCTGTTTTCAGGATGGGAAGGGTATATCTTAAGAGTCTCTTCCCAGGCCGGGCGGTGGTGGCGCACGCCTTTAATCCCAGCACTCGGGAGGCAGAGCCAGGCGGATCTCTGTGAGTTCGAGGCCAGCCTGGACTACAGAGTGAGTTCCAGGAAAGGCACAACACTACACAGAGAAACCCTGTCTCGAAAAACCAAAAAAAAAAAAAAAAAAAAAAAAAAAAAAAAAAAAAAAAAAAGAGTCTCTTCCTACTCTTGGAAATAGTAACTTGTGTATTTTTCCCTCCAAGATTTGTTACTTTTATTTTTATTTACGTGCATGTGCCTGTCTGAGTGAATGGATGCCACATGTGTGCATTGCCCGTGGAAGGCAGAAGAAGGCATCAGATCCCTCGGAGTCAGAGTTACCAGCAGGTGTGAACTGCCCTATGTGGGTGCTGGGATCTGAACTCCCATGCTCTGCAAGAGCAGGAAGCACTGTGAAGAGCTGAGCCATCTCTCTAGTGCCCTGTATGCTTTACATGTGATGTGATACTAGAGTCATAATGTGACAACCACAACCCAAATAACACACACTGAGTGCTAACTGCAGGCCAGCAGCTATCCACAGCCTTTCTCTATGGTCTCCTCTTCGACCCTGAGATCATTTCAGCTCCTTTGAAAGATGAGCAAACCGCTAGGCGGTGGTGGCACACACCTTTAATCCCAGCACACGGCAAGCAGAGGCAGTGGATCTCTGTGAGTTTGAGGCCAGCCTGGGCTACAGAGTGAGTTCCAGTAAAGGCACAAAGCTACACAGAGAAACCCTGTCTGGAAAAACCAGAAAAAAAAAAGTAAAAAAGATGAGCAAACCAAGGCACAGTGAGTGGAAACAGCTGGGGTGAGGATGCATGGCTAACAATTAGCAGTGGTGAACTGCAGATCCAGGCAACAGGGAGACCAGAACAAGGCGAGGCATACTTTAAAAGAGGTAGGCTCTGGCATCTTGAGAGCTGTTCAGACAGGGTTCTTGGAATAATAGTGTGGGTCACGGCATGGTGGGCCATCTTCTGTAGAACTGTGTCCGATCCATACACAAACAAGTCTCTGATCTCCCCCGAGGTGTAGTCCCTTGAGGGGTGTGGTTTCTTTGTGTTAAGAACCAAATAAGGGCTGGAAGGATGAGCAATTCTGGAGATAAAATAATTACTCTGCATCTCTTTTTTTTTTTTTTAATTATGTTGTTTCCTTTTTAGGTTTTATGCCATGCTTCTCTCAGAAAAGATGTATCAGGGCGATGTGAGGTTTGGAAACAACCACCGAACTATTGTATGGTATTGCTCTCAACCAAGAGGGGCATTATCATTGCTATTATTAACCACTTTGCCCTACATGCTGGAAGATGATAGTTGGCTTAACTGCAGAGAAAGGATCGGGGAATGGTGGCATGCACTTGTAATCCCAATCTGTGAAGCTGGGCCTGGAGGATTATGAATCTGAGTTCAGCTTGGTCTATCTATAAGAAAAATGGCAAATCAAAACCAAAAAGAGGGGACTAGGTATTGCATTCTTTCAGGCAACTTTGGAAGGCCCGTCTCCAACACCTCGTGGTCTGTCTTCATGAAGGCTGGACTGATAGATTCTGATGTTTGGCACCATCTGGGAGTAGGCAGAGATCTTTAAACAAAATACTTTGTACCAAAGTAAAATAATGGAATTTCCTGCTTCCACCCAGCCTCACTCAGACCTCTTCCAATATTTTCAAGGCACGTCTTGTTTTTTATTGCCCTTGCATTAACACGTCTACTTCAAGGAGCTTACCATGACCCAGGAAATGGAGGCTGACTAAAAATGGGGGAGAGAGGACAAAGAGACATAAAAGGAATTTTATGTTCTTTTTAAGGAGTCATTAAAGTAGCATAAAATAAGAATCCTTGAAATACATGTCTTGTTTAGATAGGACTCTGTCTGTGGCAAGGCAGAGGGCACTCAGTTTTGGCAGTTAACTCCTGGGTTGAGTTCTCAGCGTTCAGTTGCATGTAACGAAAATCACTTCAGTCCTTTGACAAAGAGAAAGGCAGCAGAGGGAGTGTATGTGGATCAGAGCTGAGGTATAGTGGCTTCCCAAAAGACAGCCCAAGGTGACTTGGCATAGGCAGGCCCTTGGAGAACCAGCAGGCCCCAGGACCTATTGTTAGTCACAGGGTCATGCTACTTTAGCTGTGAGTCTGAGGTCAGGAAGCCATTGCCTTTAATGCAAACCCCAGAGACATCCATCTGGGGCTAAGATCTGGAGTCTGGATTCTGGCTTCAGCCTCACTAGCTTGGGCTGTGATCTGCTCCCTGAATCTGCACCTGCTGGATGTGTCTCCCTTCCACACAACACAGGCTGGAATTTGAGTCTCACCGAACATGTTTGCAAAGGAGTCTGAGATATGTGGCTTTTATTGGCCCAACTTCAGCAGTGCAAGACGGCTGGGCAGACAGGTTGGAGCAGAAGCTGAGGGGATCTATGGCCTTTTGTTGCCATGGAAGTTTAGTTGAGGAAAGCAGGGTGTGTACTCTCTCTTTTTTTTTTTTTTTTTATTTGTATTCATAGAAAGAGCAGCAGGAAGTCTGGGCATGGGGGCTCAGGCCTGTCATCCCAGCACGTGGGAGGCAGAAACAGGAGGATTTCCATGTGTTTGAGGTCAGTCTGGGCTACATAGTGATATCTGTCTAAAGCAAACACACACACAAGCAATGCCCCTGTGGTGGTGGCTATTCTTGGTATTTAACTTGACTATATCTGTGCCAGAGCAGCTGGGCACACCTGTGAGGGATTTTTTTCTTAGTTAAATTATTTGAAGTGGGGAGACTCAGTTTTAATACAGATCTTTTGAGGTGGCAAGATCCACCTTTAATCTGGGTCACACCTTCCACTGACAGCCTACATAAAGGATGTGGGAGAAAGAAGCTTGCTCTCTTTTCCTGCTTGCTCTCTCGGGCAAGTCTATTCCTTCACTGGCATTAGAGCCTACTTCTTTGGGATTCTGGCATACACTGAAGACCAGCTGAGACATCCAGCCTCGTGGACTGAACAACTACTGGATTCTTGGATCTTCCATTGGTAAACAACAATTATTGGATTAGCTGGACCACAGCCTGTAAGCTACTCTAATAAACCCCATATATATGTATATATATATATTCATTCTGTAAGTTCTATTCCTCTAGAGAACCCTTACTAATATACTCACCCATCAGAACAACAAAAATGCCCATGATGAATTTCTATTATAGGATTGGAATTATTTGGACTTTTATGAAGACCAGCATTCTTCCCAGGAACTTAACTTGAGTGGAATGCCATTGGAAGTCATTCTGGGTTGAGCAGTGAAATCTCTGGAAGCAGAAGCATGGTGAGACTTGGATAGAAGTCTGATTATGTTGCTTTGGGGAGAGTTATTTAAGGACTTTGGAACTTTGGACTAGAAGAACCGTTGAGTATTGAGAGCGCAGTAGACTGTTCTGTAGGAGCTTAGAAGATTAGAATGTTGAGAGCAGTGCAGACAGTGGAGGCCTGGCTTGTGACATTTCAGAGGCAAGCAAAGACTCTACTGGGCACTTCACTGGGCCATCTGTGTAAAGAATCTGTGGTATCTGGTCAGCTGGGGCTGAAGAATCTCAGCTGTGGTTAAAAAGAGACCAGGATCTCTAAAGTAAAACCTTGTTTTGCTGAAAAAATGGATGCTGGTCAGCTGGGGCTGAAGAATCAGCTGTGGTTAAGAAGAGACCAGTATCACTGAAGTGAAATCTGGGAAATGTTTCCTGAGAACACAGAGAATCTGTGTTTGGAGGTGGCCCAGGTTGTACCTTGTGCTGGCAGCCATACTTGGTCAAGTGTAAGAGTTTCTCAGGTGGTTTCGAAGGCATGAAGGGGTCATGGAGAGCAGCTGAGGCTTGGCTGTGAGACGCCAATGTACCAAGACCATTGGAAATGGTGCGGCTGTGCTGTGGGATGTTCTGTATGTCAAATGTGTTGCTGATTAGTCAATAATTAAAACACTGATTGGCCATTGGCTAGGCAGGAAGTGTAGGCGGGACAAGGAGGAGAATAAAGCTGGGAAGTGGAAGGCTGAGTCAGAGAGACACTGCCAGCCGCCAAGATGAGAAACAGCATGTGAAGATGCCGGTAAGCCACGAGCCACGTGGCAAGGTATAGATTTATAAAAATGGATTAATTTAAGCTGAAAGAACAGTTAGCAAGAAGCCTGCCATGGCCATACAGTTTGAAACCAATACAAGTCTCTGTGTTTACTTGGTCGGGTCTGACGGCTGTGGGACTGGCAGGTGAGAGAGATTTGCCCTGACTGTGGGCCAGGCAGGAAAACTCAAGCAACACGGCTGGAGTAGCAGTGGAAACCCCCGAGACTGAAGAGGCTATAGAGCAAAGTTGAGGCTTTGCATCATAAAGAGAGCCCCAAAGAGGCTATTGGTGGAAGTGCAGCCCAGGTGGAGGAAGAGACGCCAGCATTTTGGAGATGGCAGTACTATGAGGTGACTTCTGAGAACAGCAGCAGCAGTAGAGTGGAGCTGGTCTGAGTCTATAAGACAAGCTGTGTGTGCTGCTGAGGGTGGAGCCTGAGAAGTGACCCAGGCCCCGTGGAGGAGCCCAGCAGATCGTGAGTGAATCCCAGACACTGGGCATTGAATTATTTGTGCTGTTGTGGTTTGATTTTGCTTTGTTCAAATTGTGACTGTGTCCTGGTTCTTCCCTCTTGAAGTAAGAAAGTATTAAACTTTTTTTCTTTTCTTTCTTATTTACTTACTTATTTATTCACTCATTTATTTATTTACTATTTTATAGGAGCCCACAGTTGAGAGACTTTGGATTTCTTTCTTTTTTTCCTTCCTTCCTTCCTTCCTTCCTTCCTTCCTTCCTTCCTTCCTTCCTTCCTTCCTTCTTTTTTGAGACATGGTCTCACTATGTAGTTCTGGCTGTCCTGGAACTCACTAGGTAGACCAAGCTGGCTTCAATCTCACAGAGCTCTGCCCACCTCTGCCCCCAAGTGCTGGGATTAAAGGCTTGTGCTACCATGCCTGGTGAGACTTGGACTTTTTAAAAGAGACTTTGAAAAGCTGGGCCTGTTTTCTCACAAATCCTTAGGAAAATTGAAAGAAACGCCCCACCCCAGCAATGTCAAACAAGGGCTTATGTGGGAAGGGAATGCTCTCTCCCACTGAGCTGCACCATGGGCCTGGGATCTCTTATACACTCCCTGCACCTGAATGCCTAACCAACCCTGACAGCAGTTACCCCCAAATGGTACCTTTGTTAGGATCATAACCGTCCCTTGACATGTCAGCACTCCAGACCAGAGCTCACTGTAGGGTTCATGCTTAGCGTTGCAACGATGGGCTTTCTACCATGATCTCTAGGCTCTTTCTGTGTTCCTTGTCACCTAGTGACCGAATCATGAGCGTTCTCAAAGGGCATCAGCAGAACTTTGTCAAGGGCCAAGGGAGGAACAGACTCACATACACATCTACAGAATTTGGGGAGGTAGGCAAAAAAAAAAAAAAAAAAAAAAAAAAAATCGAGTTTGTTTACCGAAAGAATGGCACTGCATCTGACATAGGAAAGAGCCCGGGGGAGCGGGCACTTCAAGGACAAATATCTGTGGAAAGTTCAGGGAAGAAAGGTTGGAATTACTAAAGCAGGAAATGACACGCAACTTCCAAAGGCGAAATAGAACATTTCTTCTCCACCAGGAGTGTAAGAAGACTGGAGTGTTGTCCTTTAATTAGATAGGAAAGGAGGAGGCTCACAGATGACATCAGAAGGTCACAGGGCACTCAGTGCCTTTTGAAAAACCTTTCTGCATGATTGGGCGAGCGGAGCGGGGCTGTGGGAACAGGTAAAGCAGACCTGAGGAGAATGAAAAGGTGAAAGGCAGGCAGGAGGCAGGTGATTTAAATCAGAGTCTGTATCTAAGTGTGCGGCCCCGATGGTTCACATCCACGGTACTGAAAGAATTGGCTGAAACGTGGTGGACCACAGACTGAATATGAGTCAGCAAAATGTAATGCTATTATTATAAAGGGGAACATGAGTGAGGGATGTGTTAACAGGAGTACAGCAGGAAAAGGGCAAGGACTCACGCTCTGGCACTCGGTGGGGATCAGCTGGTAGTTAGAGTGTACTTACGGATTTTGTTTGCTGTGTGATAGAAGGGAGCACTAAGGAGACGCAAATGACCAGAAAGTGACGAATGGCACAACAACACCCAGAAAGTCCCAGGACAACCGGCTGAACTCTGCGTTTTCCTATCCTTTTGCTATTTTGATCAGGAATACCAGCTTGTAGAGCAAGCTGCCCCTGGCCTGCCTTCGCTTCTTCAATTCTGTCTGTGTAGCCGTAATGTCAGCTAAAAGAAGTGGGTTGTGGGTTGTTTTGTTTTAAGAAAGAGATATCACAAGAGAGATGTCTAAGAAAGGTTATTGTGAAGACTGTTCTGGCTAGTTGTCCTTCCTGTTTCCCAGAGAGGAGCACGATGGAGTTTGTATATACTGATAGTAAGAAAATCACAGGCGAGCCGGGAGTGGCAGCACACGCCTTTAAGCCCAGAACTCAGGAGGAAGGGGCAGGAGGATCTTTGATTTCAAGGCCAGCCTGGTCTACAGAATGAGTTCCAAGACAGCCAGGGCTACACAGAGAAAACCTCTCTTGAAAAACAAACAAAACGAAACCAACAAATATGGCAATCACCTCACCCCGTAAAAGGAAAGAGAATTAGAGGCCATGGAGAGATGGCTCAGGATTTGAGCATTTACTGCTTTTCCAGAGGACTTGAGTTCAGTTCCCAGCACTCATATCAGGAGGCTTTACCTTTAACCTTTAATCACAACCCCTTTAACTCTAGCTCTACAGGGGCCCAACACCCTCCTTTTGGCTTCTGACCTCCAGACACCTGCACTCACATGACACACACACACACACACACACACACACACACACACACACACACACACATCTTAAAAGATAAAAGAATAAGGCCAGCCAGGCTTTGTAGCTCAGGCCTGTTGTTTCAGGTACTTGAGAAGCTGAGGCAAGAGAATTATAAGTTCAAAGCCAACCTGGACTCCAGGACAATTCCAAGAGCAGCCTGGGCAGTGTCGTGAGATCCTGTGGGGAGTGGAGGAAGCCCTAAGTGAATGTGTAAGGAATGAAGTCCTGAGTAAACATGTGCTGGTGATGTGGGCAGTGCCATGTCAAGGACCCCAAGGCCTCAGACCCTTGACAGTGGCAAAGCCTTTCCTGGGTCAGACTCAGGAATTAGCAAAACACTCATTTTAAAAAAATGAAAAAAAGCAACAATCCCACAAATCAGCAAGAGACTGGTATTCCTTTCATTGATACTTTTAGTTTGATACCCAAACTGATAGATCCATAAGGCTCATTTCTAATTCTTCCCAAAATCTGATAAGCTCCTGTTCCTACAGGAGCATCCCAGGACACCTCTTGTCCAGGTTTGGGGGAGTTTGTGTTGCCTCTTGAAGTCTAGGACCCTCTTAGCTCATGCTGACGTCCCCCCAATGGCTTTCTGGCCCTTTAGGCTTCTTCCCAACACAGCCACCAAAGCCCACCTTTCCTGTCTCATTACCTACTATCCTTTATGTGGTTTTCCAAAAGGACAGTCTGACTTCCTACAAACCTATTCTAAAAAGGTTAATGGTGCTTACAGAGTGACACCGTGGAATGCTGGCCCAGGATATATGACTGGGCGCTAGTAAACATGGATACACAGAGCGAAAATGATTTCCTGATGAATGAGTTCCTGCTGAATTGCCCCCCAAATCCTCCAGGTTTGCTGCTGGAGAGAGCTCCTTTCCTTTTCCTTTCTTGCTAGAGTTCTTCTAATTCTCTGAAACTACTAATTCTCATTATTTATTGGCGTTTAAACATTTTATTTTTATAGTTTTTATTTATGTGTATGTTTGTATGTCTGTAGGAACGTATGTCACATGTGTGCAGGCCCTCAGACTGCAGAAGAGGGTATTAAGCCCCAGGAGGTAGATGGAGTTATATATAGTCTTGTGAGCCACTTGGTGGGGTCTCGGGAACTGAACCCGGGTCCTCTGGATATCAGTAAGTGCTCCTAACTACTGAGCCATTTCTCCAGCCTCAACTTTTTTTTCTTATTTTCTTTCCTTTTTCTTCTTCTTTCTTTTTTTGAGGAAGGGTCTTACAAGCTAGCTTAGGTTGCATTCAAGCTCAAGATTATTCCGTCTTAGCCTCCTGAGATGTGGGATTACAGGTAGAAACTACCATATCTGGCTATTTTTCCATTTTAAAGCAAGTATAGGCTTTGGGTTCAAAGCCCTTGGAACTAAAATCATTTCTTGGGCTTTTTTTTGATATAAGTATAATATACACACAAGAGGGGGGCATAAATAAAAATATATACCATGATTAATTATATTAGCTAGAATTTAAATTTATTCCTTTATTCTACTTGCAATTATTTATACATCTTTGTTGTTTATGCCAAAGATACTGGTTTCCAGGGCAGTGTTTACATTTTCTTTAAAAAAGAAATTTATTAAGTAAAATATGTGAGCTGATTTATAGGGAAAAATATTACTTTGTTTTCCAGAATCTAAAGGTTCACATCTCCCTGGTATTAATATTCTCTGAAATCATGATACATTGCACAAATTATGCACTCCTAGGACACCCATGAACTAGGCACAGCAGTGTGCTTGGGTGTGTGTGTGTCCCAACTGCAGCTGACATTCCTGGGGAAATTGAGAGAGGTCAACTTCAGAGTACTTCAGACTCAGAGATACAAGTGAATAATTGATACTACAGGGCAGTACTCCAGTGGGGTGTGGTGGGGGAGATGTGGGGTGTAAATACCTGATGTTTGGGAACTAATTGTTGAGGGGCCCATTCTTCTCATCTGTTGCTTTGCATTTCAGTAGGGACCCTCTACAGATGTAGTGTCTCAATCCATAACCCTTAGAGAGGTCCGGTTGGTAAGAATTTCAAATCCGTGAGCAGGCTACAGCAGATGCCAGGGAATCCCTGGGATGTGGGTCTCTTAGTCTTACTTTGTATTTCTTTAGTGTTCATTGCATATCAACCCTGTGTCTGTCCCTGAGGCCTGCTTGGCCTTTTGTGACATATACATTATCCTTGTTTAGAAATTTCCAGGCACCACATAATCAGGCTGTAGGCTTATGAATGATAAGAAAAAAGAGCTTTGAGATATTATGCTAGACTAAAGATCAATAGCCCAGAATATCAGATATCTGCTCTCCGACCTGCACCAGAGCCTCCATCATCCAGTTTGGAGCTTTCTGCATGGGAGCTTCCAAAGACATAGTCAGGGAAGGGAGGAAGGTGGGAAGAAAGGCGGGCAGGCAGGCTACTTTGGCCTTCGCTGGAAGGTTCTAGGTACGGCTGTTCTGTGAGTCCTGGGCAGCTAGGGGCCAGTAGCAGCCCACAGTCTGTTCCTCCAGCCTCTCCTGCACATTTGTATGGCATACCATTTGCATACTCTAACGAGATGAGCTATAATTGGCCTTCATTGATTTTGTTTTCATTGAGCTAAAATAGAGTCAGAGCTTCTTAGGCTAGAAGAACTGATTGATTTGTGGTAGAATTCAGGACTATTCAGTTGAAGAAATAATTAATTATGTTCTTATTTAGTAATCATCAAGGTTTGGTCGGTTTCTTTGTAGCAGAGTGTGCCCAGCAGAATCAAACTTTGCCAAAGCAGGAATGCTTTAAAATAGATACCCTCGGCCAGCAAATGGCTATCCTACTTACTATTTTTATGAAAATGATGTGATACCCTTCACAAGGAGGTAGATAATACTTATTATTTTTAAAGGACAGGTTTGTGCTGAGCAGAGACCATCTCTACATACTTGTAGAGATTGACACACAGGAATTGTGTCTCTCTGCTCTTCATTTCTTCCTCACATGAACCTGTTGCCTGTTAGTCTAGCTCCATCTGCCCTCTGCATCTTTGAATCCATTTACTCATCTTTCAACATTTTGTGATATTCTTTATGAGTTAATTCAGAGTGGGCAAATGGTGCTTCTCACCATTGTCTTTCAGTTTGTGGAGCTGGGAGTTGATTCAGGTTGGCCCTAACACTAGGGTTTCAGGAAGGGAAATCTCTGCCTGCTCTGATTATCCTCAACTGTGGTTCACTTGAGCATAAAGTTGCTTGGTAGGCCATCCTCCATAGGAAAGATCGCTTGGAAATTTGAACTGATTATAATCAAAATGTTTTGAACTGGCTTAGTTTCATGTCAGTCTTTCTCTTTTAAGATTTCGTTTGTAACAACCGTGCCAATGTTGGATCTAATTTGTCACTATTGAAATGAGTTCCATTCACTAAACTGAGGCTTTCTATCCTTTGGGGAACAGATACAGACATATATTATAGATCTAAGTAAATAACCATGTTTCAATCTAATGACATTTATACTTGGCTCAATGTGTGAAACACTGTGGTAAGGTTCAAAAAGAGGATGAAACACTGTAGCTGCTTGGAAAGTCTTTTATAAAGTGGACAGAAGTATTTGTCACAAGTCCATCTGTGAGTCAGCAATTTGAAACTGTGCAGACAATATAACATAGTTGATTGCTAAACCCTCAAAACTCTCAAGCATTTGGTTGAATTATGTGAACTTGGTTCCTCTACTTCTGCTCCACACAACTGGGCACTTTGTAACAGCTCAACTTCACACGTATGTAAACAGTGTGCTTTACTAAGTTATACAGCGCAGACTAATCACGGATCGCCATCACCATGTGGGGAAGCAATACTCAGTACTTTGACTATTTAGATTTGACATTGGTACATGACCATTTGCTGAGAAGTGCAAGGACCAAAGGCAAAGATGATCTGTTTCCTCAGCTACTAGGACAGGTTTTAGAAAGAGTTCATATGTTTATACTAACTATGCACTGACATCCATGAATTTGAGCTCATCTAGATGGGATGTGTCCTAATATCAAAGAATTAAAAAATTTAAAGTAATCTAGTTTCAAGAGAAACCTAGTCAATTTCCATATATGGAGAAATAACAACAAAAATGACAAAGGATGATAATTTTCGCCTCTTTCATTTGTCAGTTCAACTTGATGCATGTGTACAGAATGTTTCCTATATTTCAGGCATTGTAGTTCTCATACTTGACAGTGAGTTTGACTCTCTAAAATAGTCCCTTCACTTTAAGATGTAGTGGAAGACTACAGTATTTTATTCTGAATATTTGACTTAAAAGGGAGGTTATATAGATAAGGTGACCAGATGCCCTGGGTTGACAGGACCAAGACTAGGTGAGGTGACTACTTGTTTATGGGTATGCCTTAGATCACATAATCCTTAAGCCCTATAAGGCCAAACTTGTCCCAAGATCTCAACCACACTCTAACTTAGTGATTTTTACTGACATTCTGATAAATAGATATTACAATCTTTATTAGTCTCTTTTCCCTTGTTGTGACTAGACACACGGCATACATTAAGGGAAGTTCACAGTTTGAGGCTCCAGTCTATCATGATAGTAAGGCGTGGCAGAGTAAAAGGCATTTGCAGTGTTTGGAGCAAGTGGCTGTGACTCCCCATGTGGAGCAGAAGCGAGGGACAGGGACCAGAAGCAGGTCTGGGTTACAGCTCTCATGACCTCCCCACAACAATCTACTTCCTCTCCCTAGACTGCACTTCCTGAAGATTCTTCAACTCTCCAAAATGGTGCCATCAGCAGGGTGCTCAGTGCTCAACCCTGTGAACTGTGGCAGACATTTCACATTGAAACCATAACAGACTCTGAGCCTCATTTATCCCATCAGGGTCAGGCAAAGAGTCTGATCAAGAATTAAGAGCTGGCTCTTTAAGAGCAAATTCAATTCATATTTCTTAGATTCTGCCACACATGGAGTTCAGCACTTCTGCCTGGAGCCCCCTTCAGGATCTCCACACCGACCCAGCAAGGTAAGTATCATTGAGCTCACTTAGTTGCTGGGGTACGTGGTGAGTTCACGTGTGTCTCTTGGCTTGACCTCTAGCTCTATCACTTCTTAGTGACTGTGAAGAGCTCTGTGGCATCTTTGTTTCCCAGATCCTCAACTGGTGAGCATTATGACCTCACAGAGTTTGGGGGAGGAGGAGAGGAAGGAAGCACGTGAAATGCTGAGAGGCTTTGACCCACAGAAGCGCTAAGTAAATATGAGCTACTTTTGTCTGTGACCAGATTGTTGTTTGCAGGTGGCCTTGATAGCTCCATGACCCTGGGAAAATTGTTAGCATCTCTGGACTGCAGCATTAAAAAGTCTAGAGTATTGTGGAAAGCCAAAAATAACATACTCATTATGAAATGAAATAATTAATTAAACTTATTTAGTATATTAGTATATTTAGCATCTTAGTATAAAATTGCTCATTAAACAACCTTGTTATTAACTCAATTTCTAGTTTTCCTTGAACATTCTATCAAAATATCCTAGCAAAGGAGATAGACATTAAGGGATTGTTCAATTATTTCTGTCTTAAATTGACCCAGCTTTCTTCTGTGAAGGTTTCCCAGGATCAGAATCCCAGTCTTCTCTACTGGCTTCTAACACGTTATAAATTTTGACCAGGTAGTGGGAAAGGCTTTGTGAGTGGATATGATACGGAACAACTATTTTGTATAATAGACTCAAATCCAATAGCTTCTTAGGATGCATTATCGTAACAATCCATATCTGACAGTGAGCACACACTTCAAAGACAGTCTCCTTTCTTTATTTATTGTCTTTTGGAGACAGAGTTTCTCTGTGTAGCCCTGACCATCCTGGAACTCACTCTGTAGACCAGGCTGGCTTCAAACTCAGATATCTGCCTGCTTCTGCTTCCCGATTAAAGGTGTGGGCCACCACTGTCCTGCCACTTATTTACAATGGTACTTTAAGGCACATGGGGTATAGATTTTCATCCCCATTTTAGAGACAAGAAAATGAGTGTTATTCTAAAGTACTGTTAAGAAATTAATATAAAAATTGCTTTCCTACCTACACAATCTATGACAGTATACATATCATAATTTCTGGCAAGGATGTTGATTGGGGGGTTTTAAAGCAATAGTTATCCAAAGGTGATATGTTATTTAACTAAATTCTTACTATCATTTATGTGACATTTTACAGATGAGTAACTGTGCCCCAGGCTTGGACACTGTAATAAAGTTCGATGCCGACCACCGACAGTTAGTGCAGACCTCACAGGATAAAGGTGCAGTGTCCTCTGGATGGTGGTAGCACAGGCCTTTAATCCCAGCACTTGAGAGGCAGGTGGATCTCTGAGTTCGAGGCCAGCCTGGTCTACATAGGGAGTTCCATAAGCTGTGCAGTGAAACCCTGTCTTAAAAAACAGAAAAAAGCCGGGCAGTGGTGGCCCACGCCTTTAATCCCAGCACTTGGGAGGCAGAGCCAGGCGGATCTCTGTGAGTTCGAGGCCAGCCTGGGCTACCAAGTGAGTTCCAGGAAAGGCACAAAGCTACACAGAGAAACCCTGTCTCGAAAAACCAAAAAAAAAAAAAAAAAAAAAAAAAAAAAAAAAAAAAAAAAAAAAAAAAAGAAAAGAAAAAAGAAAAGGGAAAAAAGGGCACAGGGTCCACGAGGGTGACTCTCACTTTAAGTGCTAGCTGCAGATGTGCTTCTGACCAATGCGCTACAAATACAGGGGCTTCCACACCTTGTCCAGGATAGCCCACTTACAATGACAGTTTCGTTATAAAGGACACACCTTGGTGAGATCTAGAGGGTCTGGAATACACAGCCTTCCATGTACTTCACATGTGAAATCATGGTAGACCCCTCTTCCAGCTCCTCAGTGGTTGCACAGACTAGGAAGCTCACCCAAGCCTCAGTACCCAGTGTTTGTGCTGAACCCCCTCCACCTTCTGCTGCGGGAGCTTAAACCTGGGGCCCCACATCAGCTAAGAAATGATCTCCTAAGAGTATGTTTGTCCCCGCCCTCACTGGTCTCCCATTGAGTCCCTATTGGCTGTAATTCTATCTGTCCTATTGTGTCCCCGCCCTCAATGGTCTCCCATTGATTCCCTATTGGCTGTAGTTCTATCTGTCCTTCCCTCACTGCAGATCGCATGGACTCCCTTGGATCAAAACTTCTGCTCTCTGGTCACACAGTTGGCCTTTCTGGCTTATAACCAGGCCCCATCCTAGCATGAAGTCAGACAGGATACACAGATGCACCAGGACCCACAGGGACATTTCCAGCTATAGGAGAATTGCTAAGGTGTGGGAATGTCCTCCTGTGAACCTGGGATGAGAACATTTTCTTTATTGTAGAACAGTGCTTTAAACAGGACAAGGATAAATCAGCATTTAAGTGGAAACATGATGAAGGACTGTGGAAATATGATGATGTTGATGGAATTTCTGCAGGGTTTGACCCAGGCTTCCTAATATCCTTCTTAGGGTAATGAATGTGGGGACCTCTGAACATTCGTGTGGCATATTCAGAATTTGTTGATCCAAATCCACATGCTCACAGGGGTCATGTGTCTTGTGGGACTGTTCTGGTATTATGGATGTTTCTCCAGTGTAGAATACCTTGCGATGAGCTACACCCGCGGTAGGGGGGGGGGGGCATTCACTTATTTAACAAGACTTATTGAATGTCTATCATAGACTAGGAACTGTCCCAGGTGTGGAAGATACAAATGGGAATGAAACAGACAAAAGACCTGGCCTTTTTGTAGCTTTCCTTCTGGTTGGGAGAAACAGACAATAAGCAAATAATCACGTATGGGTATGCAAGTCAGGTGGTGGAATGCACTTTGGAGAAAAGCAAATTGAATGCCCAGAACCTGTCGCCGCTCCTCTGCAGGCCAGGCAGGGGAGGCTTGAGCAAGCAGCGGACTCTGGGGCAAAGTTTGTAATTTGTTGTTGCTGCTGCATGCCCTCTGGCTTAGGAAAAAAAAAAAATCTGTCCCTGAATGTTTAGCGAGCCTGCTTGGCCTTTTGATTCTGCAGTGATTAAATGCCAGCCTATTGGGAATTAGTTTTATTTTAATTCAAGGTTAAATGTAGAAAAGACCTCCTACTTCTTCCATCTATCAAAATTCAACTATGGATCTTCTAAGGGTGTCAGCTCCCTTTGCAGCCTCCCCTGACCTCCCCCACACTAATTGCATTTCATTCTCGTCTTCCGGCTCCCACTGCACTTAACTTACAGGTGTTGCCTCACATTTCATTGCATTGCAGATGGACTCACATGTGCATGGGCTCCGTTCCGCCAATAAAATGTGTCATTTCCTCGGAGCCAGAGGCTCTTTTTCATGTTATTCTCACTGTATCCCTCTCCCTCCATCCCAAGGAACTTTAGCATGCTTGGTACGCAGCACCTGTTCAATTAGCTATTGATTGGGAGAGAGACACCTGCTTGCATGCTGAGCAGCAGTGATATCTGATTTGCATTATGTAAGTTTCTTATCTAATTTCCAGTGACTTCCCAGATGAATGAACTCTTCACCAGGCTCTTTAAGGCATTAGCTGTGACTGTTTCTTAGGAGAACATTCCAAAGTCAAGACTTCTTGATGAGATAACACGTGGAAATACACTTACTGCTGCTTTTCTTATCACAAAGGAATAATCACTCCTTGTAGGGAACTGCAACTATAAATGAATAGAATGAAAATAAAGAAAACTCAATTTCACTTGTCCGAAGGTATCTATTTGAGCTGTAGTTCTCTCTGGGTACACGGGAAGCACCAAAGACAATAGCAAATAGTGCAGGCCAAGTCTGACATAGTGACAGCAAATGAGTGCTAGTGGTTCATGGAATAAATGAGTTATTATCCCCATAGTTACTGCACACAGTGCTAACATTTTGATCTATCTATCTATATATATACCATCTATTTTTAAAAAGATTTGTTTTTGTAATTTAAAATTTGTGTGTGTGTGTGTGTGTGTGTATGTGTTCGTGTACACACACACACACACACACACACACACAAAGAAACAAACAAGGCCTTGCTATGCTGAGAACAGGTGTCCTTAGAGGCCAGATGTGTCAGAATTACTGGAGCTGGGACTACAGGTAGTTGTGAGCTGCCTGTGAGTACTGGGAACTGAGTTCCGGTCTCTCACTCTCAACCCCAAGCCATCTCTCTGGTCCCTGCAATTTAGTCTTAAAGGCAATATAGCCGTATGAATTTCCAAATAATGTAATGCCACAATACTGTCTTCTAGCTTGGCTTAGAAAAAGTGATATATTTGGTAGTAGTATTCTATAGCATTATTTTTATTAACTAATAATGCCTTGTTCTTATAATGGCTCAAATTTTCCAGCTGAGATACATTGATTATGAACTGAGAGCAAATTGCTGGCCATGGAATTTTTTTCATCAAGGATTTGTAAAAACCACTCTCTCATGGGTGTGGCTAAGTTGCCATCACAGTCCACCCAAAGACTGGAGGTTCACACTGATCAGTGTGTGAGAAGTGTAGTGTCAGCAGATTGATTTGGTTTTTGTTTGGAAAAGAATTAACCTGGGCCATGTGTTTTTGCTGGTGAGGATGTGGTCATTTCTTATGCATTGATCTCTAATGAGACCCGCTCCACAGTAGATAATGAATGAAATTTGTAATCAGTGCTAGGCCAGAGAAGCATTTTGCCAAGGTGGATGTCAGGACTATTGGATGGTTTCAGCCCTTAAACCATAAAGTGAGGGGATGACTAATAGGTCCTATTCTTTATATTTATGTTAATTGATTCTTCAGTTTGGCCAGTATCTTGTCCTGCCGTCACACGGAGAAAGGGCATTTAAGAAAAATCCTGGCCTGAGAATGTCAGGAACGCAAGGAGAGAGCTAGGGCAAATGGTCCCAGTGTCACTAATGAGATTGTAAAGGGGAAGTGGTCCCTGGGCCCAGGGGAGGGAGTGTAAAGAGCAGCACTCAGTCAAAGGCAGCATTGCTAGGCAGGAGGCACATGCTCACTGCAGCCTGCCTAGGTTTTGCAAGCGGGCATGAGCGGCTGTGAGTGCCAGTGTGACACGCAACTCATAAAGTGCTATACTATAGCTACTGCTTATGAAATTTATGGCCCAGGCTCTAAGAAATTTCTGTTTTTCTTCCTAACGAGAGGCAGTGGATCAAACAGCTAAGAGACCTGGGAGGTGGCTGTGGTGTGGAGGGGACTACATGAAGACCTGATGGGAAATAGCACTAGAATGCCTGCCGGGAGTCTATCCTTGATCCCACTGCCCCCTACCACGAGCTAGACCCCTGACCTCTGCTGACTCAGCTGCTCCACTTTAAAGTGAGAGGTTTGAAGGCAAGGGCTTCAATGGGTGTGGTGATAATGTGTTCCCAATATATTATGCACCCTAATAAACTTATCTGCGATCAGAGAACAGAACAGTCACTAGATATAGGGGCCAAAAAATGGTGGCACACACACCTTTAATCCTAGCATTCCGAAGGCAGAGATCCATCCGGATCTCTGTGAGTTCAAAGTCACACTGGAAACAGCCAGGCATGGTGACACACGCCTTTAATCCCAGGAAGTGATGGCAGGAAACAGAAAGGTATATAAGGCGTGAGGACCAGGAACTAGAGCTGGTTAAGCTTTGAGGCTTTTTGCAGCAGTTCAGCTGAGATCCATTCGGATGAGGACACAGAGGCTTCCAGTTTGAGGAAACAGGATCAGCTGAGGAATTGGCAAGGTGAACTTAGCTGTGGCTTGTTCTGTTCCTCTGATCTTCCAGCGTTCACCCCAATACCTGGCTCTGGGTTTGTTTTTATTAATAAGACCTTCTAACAACTCGTGTTACAAATGGGTCCTTTGGCTTTAGGCATTCTCTTATGCTCTCATCACCGTAACCAAAGCTTGCACAGGCTCAGTGAAGGTGCAATGCATTCTTCCCACACAAACGCAGGGAATAACAAAGACTTAGCAGATCTAGTCTGCATCGCTCCCATGAGCTGTTTTTCTGAGCTTCACCAGAGAGAGTGGTTCTGAGAGCTGTACCATAACTCGCAGGCGACAACAGCAACTGTCCCACGCGCAGGTGACCGCTTCTCCAGTGTATAGTTTCCCCGCCACCCCCAGAGTCTCATGCAGCCCAGGCTGGCTTTGAATTGGTTACTCATTTATAGTTCAAGGATGACCTTGAACTCCTGATCCTCTTGTCTCCACCTCCCAAGTGCTGCACCCACACTCCCTGTTTACACACGCTAGGGATGGAACCCCGTGCTTCACACAGGCCAGGCAAGCACGGCTGAGTTTTTATCATTATAGTGACCATCAAGACCTGACTTCAGATTTGTAGTAAGGGTGGAGAGGAGTCCTTTTCAGCCCTGTTACTTTCCCCTCTGTTCTTCTATTAATTTTCTTAACGTTCTACATTACCTCATAAAACCATGAATGCTTTGCAATTTACCAAAGAAGTTGTTCTATAAAAGACCACACGCTCTGATGGTTCGCAGGGGTGTTGTATCTTCATCAGCCCTAGAAAACAGTGTGTGTGTGTGTGTGTGTGTGTGTGTGTGTGTGTGTGTGTGTGTGTGTGCGCGCGTGTGTGTACATACATCCACAGGGAGTAGAGGAAGAGAAATGATGAGGTAGGTGGTCTGACTTCAAAGAGAACAGTTGCAGATTTTTATCTGAAACACATTTTATTAAAATTGCAGCAAACTTTATAAAATCAGATGTATGGTTCATTAAGGGAACATTACCTTACAATTATGATTAATTAGATTAAACTTATGAAAGTGTGTTATTTGTTCAAATCAAAAGGGTAGGGGAGGATGATGGATGATGAAAGAGTGTGATAAATGAAGAAAGCAGCTGAACTAAATTGAATGTGTATTCATCCGTTCTCACTTCATAACTAATGATAAATTGAGCATGTCACATTTAACAATACTCGTCTGGGCTTAAGCACATGGTTTCAGCTCCTGTTCTCAATGCTCTGTGGTGGTTGAGATGGAAGAACTGAAATTTTACTCCCTGGACTTTACCTGCCTCTTACCTTGGAAAACACAATGGCTACTTACTCAATTAAGAGAATGTATAGAGCTGTTAATTTATCGTAAAATTGACCTTCCTCAGATCATGCTCCAGGTACTTGAAAATAGATTTATCTTAACCTAAAATGAACATCCTCATTTGTAGGCCTAATAATATGGCAGGGGTGGAGAGCACCCGGAAGTGGGGAAATGGCTTTCTCTCTAAAGCCATGTTTTCTTTGGCATTTGGGAAGAAATACTCCCCCAAACTCATCAGAGGGTCTGGGAAATGTGAAGGCGAGAGACAAACAGGTTGCGTCAGCTTCCTGAAACCCCAGGCTTTCGAGGATTTTAATCACATCATCATTTTGCAAGGATTATGAATCTGGTCAGGGAGGAAGGAGGTGGGAAAGAGTTCCATCCAGACTGAAATGAGACAAACTGGCCACACAGACAGGAATGGCTTTGGAAAGAATCTTTTTTTTTTTTTCCTGTAAAAGCTTAGGGGCTTTGATATGGGATGTGACACATGGGCAGTGCCTTTGAGTCCCCTGACCTTGGGTTGAGACCATGTGAAGTCAGTGACAGTTTCTGAAAAGATTGTACACTTTATTTCTCTCTGCTCTGAGTTTTCTGGAAGGGTTTCTGTAGATTCACTATGTATTGAAGGTTTCTAGTCAGTTTTGATTTTATCTAAACCTCATCATCTTCAAGCTCTCCCTCAAGCTTGATTTGAGTACTTATAGCTTGATCTTTTCAGCAACGATGGCGTGTTTAAGGGACTGAGTCAGATAATTTTTAGAATACCACATGCATGGGCTCCATAGGAGAACAGACTTCTGGGTAAGAGTTATGCTATCCCTCAAGGGAGGGAGGGCACCCTGAAATGGAGGAGGCAAGAGGGACTATGGTCATTTTGGAGCTTCAAATGATGGTGCTGATGCAAGAGTTATTCAGTGTTCACTGTGCAGCTAGAAACCAGTTGTCCCATGCTTTGGTTCTTACACTTTTGGTTGTGAGCCGAGCCTCTAACGGCTGAGCCATCTCTCTAGCCCAGCTATGGTTCTTGATGGGGAAGGGAGGGCTACGCCTTCCAGGAGACATTTGCCACTGGCCAGAGGCCTTTTGTCTGTCATAGTTTTGGAGTATTGTTTCTGGCAGTATGGGCTAGGCCAGGATGTTGCCAGACTCACCACAGTGTATAGATGGGCTGTCACAAAAAGCAATGATCTGAAGTCCCCCATTTCAAACTGTCACTAGAGGTGAGGCTGCGAGCGCTACTTGACCATAAGGCACGTGGTTAAAGAATGGACGCTACTTGACCCGTAAGGCACGTGGTTAAAGAATGGACATCGGTGAACTTGGTGAGCCAGTGGAGAGGAAGCTTAAGGTGAGTTACAAAGCTGACGTGTATCACCATCTAAATTACATTCTTTAAAGAGATTTATTTATTTATTTAATGTGTGTGCCTGAGTGTGGGCATTACAGGTGGTTGTAAGCTACCACAGGGTGCTGGGAACCAAACTCTGATTTCTCCAGCCTCCTAGATTACATTCTTAAAGTGGTACAAGAAACCTGTGGGTCAGTTTGATGCCAAGTGAACCCTAAAATAAACAACTTGACTCTAACACTAAAAACTTAAGGAAAGTGCTGTATACATTGGATTAGTCTTGGATCCCAACCAGAGTGGTTGAATTCCTGAAGTACCCAAATACTGTGGCTGTGCTTAAATCTTTTTGATAGTGTGTCCCCTCAGGAATTCATCTGTTAAATTTCAGTGAGGTTCTTGGGGGATGGGGGATGTTGCAATCTGTCCTTTCACATGGAGAGATGCTGGGAGGGTAAACCTTGGTCTCGTGATCCAGTGAGAAGCAGAAGCAGAATTCAGCTTTCTTGAGGCCACTGATTGTTTATCCAGTCAGGACACCTTTCTCTTCTCAGGCCAGGCCGTTGCTCCCACTTGTGAGGATGGTGTCTCCATCAGTGACAAATTGTCTTTGGGAAAGAGCGTCCTGAAGGTGAGGGAATTGAAGGAAACTCTGCTGTGCTAGACTACACAAGAGGAGCGTAGAGCTGGAAACTGCCACACTTGTCTGCACTTTGGTGGAAAAATACACTTCAGAGCCAAGACAATTCCTCTATTGGGTTTCATGTGGGAAATTGAGCTGTGGGAAAGGGCATTGGTGAACACCCAAGCTAATGAATGTTTGACAATACTGAATATTCTGTTTTTTTTTGAGATGGGGTTTCTCTGTGTAGTTTTGGTGCCTGTCCTGGATCTTGCTCTGTAGACCAGGCTGGCCTTGAACTCACAGAGATCCGCCTGGCTCTGCTTCCCGAGTGTTGGGATTAAAGAAAGGCATGTGCCACCACTGCCTGGTGATGCTGAATATTCTGGCAGTACTCTGACTCAAGTAGCTTCTTATTGTCAGAATGTAAGATGATGAAGAATGTAGAGGAGATTTCCTGAGGGGTACAGAGTACTGAGAGCCCCCTTCCTGCCACCCCAAGACACAGATCCTCGGACTGTTCTGGGTTAATTGGAAAAGAGTAAATGAGGTCAATCACGTTAACCATTTAGTGGCAGCAAGTACATTCTCAATGTTACATAACCACCACACAAGGTTTTCAACTTGGCTTTTATTGCCTGAAAATTTAGATGTAATTCCCAATCCTTATTCCTGGCTGCAGGTAGTCAGGATTACACAGGGTTCCAGTGGGTCTGCCACTCTGGGTATCTCCTGCAAAGGGAATCAGGCCATGGTTGCTGCTGGCTCTTTTGTTTGGGTTTTTGGTCTGATCACAGTTAGTTCACTTTGCATTTTGAGTGCCCAGTGAATGTCAGGCATGGAAGGTATTGATAAATATGAAATAAATGAAAGTCACAACAGGGGAAGAGAAGAATTTCAGTGCATGTATCTTCAGGACTTAACATGTTAAAATTTTTCTTGAGGATCAGTGAGATGGTCCTTAAGCTGATGACATGGGGTGGATTCTTAGAACCCTCATGGTGGAAAAATAAGACCAATTCCTACATGTGGTCCCCAGACCTCTGTATGTACACTATGGCATCCTTATATACACTATGGCATGCACACACCCCTCATGAATTAAAAAGATAAGTGAGAAATATTTTCTTGTGCCAGGCATGTTATTGAATGCTTATAATTCCAGAACTTGGAAGGCAGAGGTAGGACAATTAGGTCAGGGCCAGCCTTGGCTAATATGGGAGTTAGGGCCATGCTATGCTCTGTGAAACCCTGTGTGAAATAGCCAAACCATACCACAACAAAACATTTCTTCTCTTAGTTTAGTAAGAATAAGATAAAGCCTGGCATTTGAACACTGTTTCATATTTCTTCACTCAAAGAACTGTGACATTGTACTCCATTGATGCTTATTATTTTTGAAAAATACATCAATCTCTTAGGGTCGAAGTGAAAATGTCAGTATTTTAATTTTCTAGTTTAATTGTACTTAGAAACATTCTTAACTTATTATTTGGGGGATTGGCCCCATGTGGTGAGCTGGTTGGGAGGAATGAGACATGCCCACTTCCTAATCATTTATTGGTAAGGACTATGTCTCCAAGAAGGAAATTGGAGAAGTGCATCTTTTCAAGATCCCATGGGAAATTAACAGCAGAGTCAGAATTAGAATTCACAGCCTGTGAGTGTCTAAGGCTCCACTGAGCTGAGCGGCCCAGCAGACACAAATTTCTCTTCCCCAAGTGCCTACTCCCAGTGACCTCTACTGGTGCTTGCCAGGCGTGAAGAAAAAGTAACCTTCCATGAATTCCCCCATGGGTGCAAACAGTGCAAATTGTTTTCTTTTGGGGTCAGAGCTTTGCCACCTGCCATTTCAGACGCGGTGGAAGGCTGAAATACATCATTTGAGGGGTTATACAGCATGTCACCCGTTACTGACTGGCCCCGACTTTTCCGTCGCGAAGCAGTTCTCTCTCTCCTGTCTGGCATTGTCTCTAGGACCCTGTCTACCTGCTAAGCTCCAGGTGGCTTGAGGTTGGACGGGACATTCTGCTCCCATTCAGATGCAGCAGAGGGGAAAGGTTAGGCATCAATTACAGTAATGCCTTCCTCATTGCCCACTTTATTTGCCCCTACCTCCACAGACTCCATCTTTTTTTCCTCCCGTGCTTGTGGTTTAACATAGCTGCGTTCTACTTCCCCTCTGATATTGTCTCATAAAACTCTCTGGCAGTAATATAATTGCCTAACTAGCTTTCCAGGTTATGCGTTGCCCCCTCCCTTCCTAAAGCACACCGGTAGGAAAGCAGTTAAACTTGACTCTGTGACTTCCCTAGGCCAAGTTCCGTCCTTTTATCACAGAAAGGCTTTCAAGGATGCACTGTAGCACTTTTACCTTTTTCTTAATATCACTCCTATCCCTCCTTCCTTGTCTGCTTGCCAAAGGAGGAAAACAGATGGGTCTGCCTGGAATAATCAAATGAGACAGCAGGAGGGAAAACAGGGCAGGGAAGAGTCAGCAGCTAATTTACCGGGACAATACATTCATTCCACTTCAGAATCTTAAAACCACCAAGCCTGGGAAAATAACTTTTAATGGCACAGTGATATTTCAGTGGCAATATTTGAGTCTTATGAGGAGCATCGATTTCTGACTGTGGAGGAGGAGGAGAGGGCAGAAGAGCCGAGCAGTGTTAGGGGATGCTGATTTCTTTGTTCAGATCTGTACATGTACATTTCAGTTTGGCGATGGCTTCCACACACATCGGTTGCCTTGCCTCTCCTGTCTTTTTCTGACTCCCAAGAGGCATGCTGTTCCCTCATCTTTCCTAGGACACATGACTATCCTGCACCAACCTTGGTCTCCAAGTCCTGATGGTTCTAAGACTGCATCTCTTTTCATCTCAGTGGTTCCTGATTTAGGCTCATCTTCATCACACACACACACTCACACACACACACACACACTGCATGCATACTCATCTCCATCTCCTTCTCTCTCTCTCTCTCTCTCTCTCTCTCTCTCTCTCTCTCTCTCTCTCTCTCACACACACACACACACACACACACACACACACACACACACACACACACACTGCATGCATACCCAGAAACATAGATCCTCTACACTGCCCCTTGCTGATGGGACTCATTTGATTTTGAGTTTACTTTAAAATTTATTTGTGAGACAGTATTTCAGTATGTAGTCTAGACTGCCCTCAAATTCAGAATCCTCTTGCTTCGGCCTCCTGAGTGTTGAGATTACAGGTGTGTACCGCCCTGCTTGGTGAGGAGTCATGTTTAAACACCACTTCTCATGGCTGTTCAGGTGACCTCTTGTATCGAGAAATGCCTTTCTTACAGCCTGCGAGTCATTTGCTAATTGTGCTTCCTGATCACAGTGTGTCTTTAGCTTGGGCTCTCATTCTGAAGAGGTTAGAAGCACAGCTCAAGACATCAAGGAAGACTGAAATAGCATTGAAACCTTGCTTCTTTCTCTCAGTTACAGGCTAAAATTCAGACTTCTTGATTTAACATATAGGCCTTCCTTGGTTTAATTTCTGTCCTCCTCGCCAGCTTCCCGATTCTTCTGTCATGGACATTACAGTCTCTCCCCACCAAACTTCTCACTGGATCCCATATGTCTACACAGGTGTGCCTTTTGCCTGGACCATCCCTCCCTCTCTGTCTTCACCTGGAGGGGTGGCCCTGCATATAGCCTGTTTGGTTGGGCAGACTGTGTTAGTTGCTCTATGGCTTTGGGGTGCCTATTTCATGCCACTCAGGCAACACTGACGGGATTGTGCAGTTCCTTGTCTTGCCTAGATTGCAAACTACCGGGCATCGCGGGTTGGTTCGTGCCTTTTGTTGTTGTCAAATCTGACACTCCATCTGGGAAACAGCAGGTCTAGGAACTGTGTACAGCACGAGTGAATAAAATCACCTCCCATTTATAGTGTGGCCCGTAAGAGCCTGGATGCCGCTCCCAGGTCAGGAATGGCTTTTGATCTTACTGCTTATTAGTTGGACGGTTTTGACCCAATTACCTACTACAATTTCCTCATGTAGTAGGGTGTCACCTGTTATTGTTATTATTGTCAATGATGGGGAAGGATACAAGGAATATCAGCAAAGGTTTGGGATGGAAGCAAGATGCTTCTCTTTTCTGTCTTAGGCAAGTCATGTGACCATTATGTAAAATGATTAAAACCTACCTGTTCACAGGTGTATGGTAACAATGAGAAATAGCAATAGTCACCATTTACCACATGCTTCCTGTATGCCAGGCACTTTTCTAGAACCCGTGTATGTGTTAATCCATTTAATGGTGCAATTGTACCCTATGTTGTAAAGATGGTTATTGTGAAAATTCTGTAGATGAGTAATTGGTCTATAAGATAATTATTTTATGTTACACAGAAAGTAGGTGGCATAGCCCAGAGTTTTCCCCATAAGTACCATATTTTACACTCTATCCATTTTCAGTATGGACAGGTAGATTACATATACATTTATTGCTTAAAATATTCTGTGCCATATAAAAGAATACTTTAACTGGGCGTGGTAGCACCGACCTTTAATCCCAGCACTTGGGAGGCAGGGGCAGGTGGATCTCTGTAAGTCTGAGGCCAGCCTGGTCTGCAAAGTGAGTCAGGACAGAGAAACCCTGTTTCAGGAAAAAAAGAGAATACTTTGGGATTTACATGTAGGGTTTTTTTTTCCAACTTGATCCTGGAGTTAAAATCTAAAAGAAAACAGTGAATTTAAATTTAAGTGATAAATGTCAAGGAGATCTGTCTAATAAGGTGTCACACCAAATCTTCATTTTCCCAGGAAGGGATAAATTTTGAGTATTGCCACATCTTAGACAAATGTACGTTATTTGGGGGGCATTTAAATTTTTTTCTACTTTGAAATGATTGTACATACAGAGGAAGTTGAAAAATGAATAAGGCTATTATGTGCATTTTGACTCAGTATACCACACTATTAACATCATAAATAATCAAAGCACAATATCAGAACCAGGAGACTGACATTGGTACAAGCATGCACACAGTTTGTGTGTGTGTGTGTGTGTGTGTGTGTGTGTGTGTGTGTGTGTGTAACTCAGTCATTGTCATGATTATAGCTTAATGTAACAATCATTGTAACCCAGATACTTAACTGTTTTGTCATTCAAGGATCTCCCTCTGCTACCAAGTCTAGCTGGCTCTCCATTCCTGACCCCGGGTGACCACTAGTCTACTCTCTGTCTTGTGTTATTTACAGATGTGATAAGAATGCAATCATATTGTCAGGTGGGGGCAGTGGGGGCAGTGGTGGCAGTGGTGGCGCACACCTTTAATCCTAGCTCTTGGGAGGCAGAGACAGGTGGGTCTCTGTGAGTTTGAGGTCAGCCTGGTCTACAGATGAGTTCCAGGGCAGCCAGGGCTACAGAAAGAGATCCTGTCTTGAAAACCCCCAGCCCTCAAAAAGAATGTAATCATCGTATGTGCCACGTGAGGCTTGGCTTTCCCATTGGTACAATTCTCTCAAGATTCCTATAGGTTGTGTATGTCAATAACATTCCTTTTTTATGTGGAGTACTATGCTCTTCATCTCTCACCTCTGGAAGGATGAATGGTAGTTTCTAGTTTCCAACTATTATGGATAAAACCACAATGGATATGTTTGTGCAGGATTTTCTTATCTATGGGACAAATGCTGAGTTGCTGGGCCATATGGCAATTATGTACATAGGTTTTTAAAATATTTATTTATTCTTTGAGAAATTAATAGGTGTGTTTTGGTACTATCCACCTCCTACTCCTTCCCCCCAACTCCAGCCACCCACCCCCAACAGACTCTCCTCCTAGCTTCATGCTGCTGCTCTCCCACCCCCAAGTCTGGCTAGTGCTGCCCTGGAGGATGGGTCGTCTACCATGGCACCCTCCAGAAGAAAACTTCCTCCCCATGTAGGCCTTCAATTGAGATGGACACTTGTT
The DNA here is from genome assembly GCF_007827085.1 of Peromyscus californicus insignis. Classification (NCBI taxonomy): domain Eukaryota; kingdom Metazoa; phylum Chordata; class Mammalia; order Rodentia; family Cricetidae; genus Peromyscus; species Peromyscus californicus. The sequence continues at coordinate 91,375,231 of NW_026294424.1, forward strand.
TTTTTATTATTTATTTTATTACTAATTTTGTAATCGGTGAAAGACAGCTGCTGGGATTAAAGAGGAGAGGAGGGGCAGGGTGTCCCAGCTGTGGACATCTACAGCCTGCTTCTGCCTTCCTTTGCATCCTCAGCTTGAAAGTCCCTGCCACAGACATGATGATTTTGCAGAGATTCAGATCCAGGGGGCATTCAGAGTACTGAGACTATGCTGAACAACTTCAGATTTCATGACTCCAATGCTGGGCTTTGTGACTGCCACGCACCCTAGGGCTGACTAGTTCTATGACGTCATCACTGTGCTTTAGAAAGGGAAAGACTAGAGTATCTGGTGGGCTTCGTGCTGCCTCTACTGTGTAGCTGTTGAATAGCCTTCAGCCATCTGTAGCAATCTTGTTCTTAACAGGGCAGCTGAATTGTGGGTCCTGTCAGAGCTCCTCCTGATTCTGGCTGCTTCCAAGGATTTCTACTCTTGAGGCCTGGGTTTATTTTTTATTTATTTATTTTTTTGGTATTTAGAGACAGGGTTTCTCCGTGTAGTTTGGTACCTGTCCTGGACCTCGCTCTGTAGACCAGGCTGGCCTCGAACTCACAGAGATCTTTAATCCCAGCACTTGGGAGGCCTGGGTCTTACAAGCATGAAAACTTTACCTCTAGTTCTAACTTTAGGATGAGAAATTGTTTCAAAGTTTGAAACAAGGGGCTAAAGAGATGATTCAGTGGTTAAGAGCTCTGAGTTCAATTCCTAGCACCCACGTCTTGTGGCTCACAAATACCTATAACTCCAGCTCCTCTTTGGGCCCCTAAAGGCATTGTACTCATGCGTACAAACTCACACTCAAATACATACATATATACATAGTTAAAAATAAACAAATAATGCCGTGTAGTAGATCATGACTTTAATCCCAGCACTTTGGAGGCATAGGCAGGCAGAGCTCAGTGAGTTTCAGGCCATGTAGGACTATATAGTGAGACCCCAAACAAACAAACAAACAAACAAACAAACAAAAAACAAAGACAAAACCCAACAAACAAAAAACCAAACATTCCCTGATGAAATATAATAAATAAATAAAGGAACAATTGAAACAAGCAAAGGACTGTCACCATGGCATGTCCTTTTGGTGTCTGTTTATGGACATTCTTAGTAATTTTATTTTAAAGTCATCTAGGTTGTGTCTGGCAAGCATTTCCTTGAAAGGACACATAGAAAATATTTTAGATTTTTAGGACACAAAATTTCTGTCACAATGATTCATCTCTGCTACTACAGCTTGAAGGCACCCATTGTTTAAGCAAATGAGTATGGTTGTGTGCCAATAAAGCTTTATTTATAAGGCGAAGTGGCAAGCCTACAGGTCATAACTTGCAACCCTCCTGGCCCCCAAATGGGATGGATCTTTTTGGGAATATTATTCACTATTATTAAAACTTCAGGTTGTGACATTTGTGTTAACTTTTGGCTTTTTTTTTCCTGGTAGGAATGTGAGTATTATTTATCTTTAGGAAACATTTTTTTTTTTAAATCACCATCCTGGATACTAACTATTTTTGTTTTTAATCTTACAGTATTGTTCTAATACTTTCTGACATGGCTCTAGATACTTAGGTGTTTGGACATTTTCCATCCTGCTAGCTCTCAGTTTTAGGTCGAATAAGTCATGTGTTAATGAGAAGTTGAGAGAACTTGTTGAAAACAATACTTTGACATCCCAGCATACAGTTCACTTCATTTCAGTGGTCCCTTGTCAGACCTCAGGGCATAGGAATCAACTTTCTTTGGTCAACGTTTTGTTAGCATTTAGGAGTAACTGTAGATGTGTTTGGCACATGGCATGTTGCAAGACTGGAGTCCCTGGCAGCACTCGGTTCTTCCCATCTTCCTGTTCTTTCCTCTTCCCATCTCTCTCCTTCCCTCCTTCCCAAGGCACTGCCCTGTCTCCCTACTCCCAGACTCAAATTCTCTCATGAGTTCTAAAGTCATGTTTCCTCTTTATAAAACTGTGAAGTTATACATTCTCTCCTCCTATACCAGGAAATGGCTTTTTGAAATGAACCCTTAGTATTTATTTATATTTTATTTCTCTTTAACAATTAATGTGCTTCACCACACAAACATCTCAGATAGAACAAACTTTATCTGTTTAACACAGGAGAGGTAGAAGCCACTTTCTTCTTAGTTAATTTTTCCTCTTGTAAAGTATACGATGTGTTTCCGGTGCCCTTATGCAGTGACTCACCCAACCTCTTCCTCTTCCAGTCATCTCATGTATATGCTTTACATTAATTATGTTAATTTAGTGAGAAGAAGGGGGAAGGGGCCTTCTCAATTTCTGGAATTCAGTCCTATGCAAGCGTGCGTACTGCAAAGCATTCATTTCTTCAGTGAGTAATCTTTTCACGTACAATATCAGAGCCTCCCTACTCCATGCCCTCAGTGATAATTATTTAAAAATATTATCCCAGGAACAAGCAATTTCTAAAGTGGTATGTTTATATTCTAACAAGTTTGGAAAGCTTTAGTTCTGTCTGCTTTTATGAATACCAACTGTCTACCAAGAACAGTGGCAGTGTGCATTGTGGAAAAGATATTAATAATAGTCCATGGATTTATTTACTACAACAACTGTTTCCTGAGCTCCTACTACATGCTAAGTGCAGCATTAGGAATGGAAATTAAAGTTAAATCAGAGAGAGTGTTGGTAAGATTTTTTTTTACCAAATGTTCTGAGCACAGAATTGCTTCATGAGAGAAGCCTGCATGAGAAAACCCAACATGAAAACAGCATTGTCATCTTCAGTGAAGCTTATGTTTCTTAAGACAGTCCTCCAGTGCTTTGGGTTGTAGGAGGGACAAAGAGGAGGGGGTGGAAGAGAAGGTGGAGGAGAAGGAGGAGGTGGTGAGAGAGGAGGATGGGGGCCTGTGAACCCGTCACTCACTGAAGGCCCATGTGTGTGAGGTTTCTATAAAACACGGATCTCCCTCCACTCCACGAGAAGTCGAGAGCTTGCTCTGCTTTCAGCAGATTTCTGTCCACATTTCCACGCTCAAGTTTTCATTCTGTTTTTGTTCTGTCCAAACTTTTGGTACCAGAAACATTTTATCTTCTACAGCATTTCAAAGGTTTTAGCCAGTTACAGATAGGAAACTTGAATGGCCACCACAGGCTCATATATTTGAATGCTTAGTCACGGGGGTGGGGTGGGGCGAATGGAACTGTTTGAGGATTAGAAGGATTAGGAGGCATGGACTTGTTGGAGGTGTGTCGATGGGAGTGGGCTTGGAGGTTTCGAAAAGCTCACACAGGGCCCGTTGCTTCTCTCTGTCTGCTGCCTGAGAGTTAGCTCTCAGCTACCGCTCTAGCCACGTGTGTGCCACCATGCTCCCACCACAGTCTCCACTGTGGTGATCATGGACTAAACCTCTGAAACTGTAAGCCAGCCCCCAATTAAATGTTTTCTTTCATAAGAGTTGCCTTGGTCACAGTGTCCAAGGACTTACCCTTGTGGAGGAGGGGGGAGTGATGGAGGGAAGCAGGAGGAAGGATGTGAGGGGGATCTGTGGTTGGTATGTAAAATGAATAATTTTTTTTAAATATTAAAAAAGGGTGGTATGACCACAGACCACCTGGATCTTTTCTTTGGATCTCTGACTTAATCCTTGCTCAGCAATTTCCCCCTTTCATCTTTAAGTTCTTCAATGCCTTCATCATTTGCTAGAACCCAAAGTGGATGTCCACCAGTCTCAACTGTTACACACACACACACACACACACACACACACACACCGAATAAGGCAAATATCTACTACCCAGGTAAGGAAATAGAACTTCATCAGTTACCTTAAGCCTAAGAGTTTTTATTTACTTTAGTGACCTTTGAAAATACTTTTTTCTTTTAATAATGTTTAAATATACAATATTAATACATGAATATATGCATGTATTCATCTTTAACCAGTATAATTGTACAATATAAGAACGTCAGTGTTTTTTTAATGGAGATAGACCACAAAGGTCTCCCTTTGACCGACAGAGTCATGTTATAGTTCTGCTATCATCGTAACTGCCTCCTTAACCTCGGGAGCAATCATCATCCTAATTTCATCATAATTGTTCACTGAACTCTTTACGGTTTTGCCATTCTAGCAAGCTTTAGAAGTCCTACACTTTTAGCTTGCATTCAAAGTATTTGTTATGAGTTTAGCTAGGCTTGTTGGCCTATACATGTAATTCCAGCATCAGGGGATTGCGGTAAGAGGATTATGAATTTGAGGCCAATGTGGTAAAAATCCTGTCTCAAAACTACAAAAGCAACCCCTAAAATTTCTGTCAGGAAATTTCAAATTTTAAAATTTATTCTCCTTTTATTTTTTTAATTTAAAATTAAATCATTAGAGCAAGTGTGAGCGCCATGACCTCTGCTTTCCCTTTGCCTGGCTCTGCCATTGTTTGGTGACCCCTGTTCTCTGCAAGTGTCAACTGAATCCTGATCTTCATAACACTACAGCTATTCCCTTGATAACAATATTGATGGTATGATGGTCTTAGAAGGTACACAAGTGACATCAGGTACTTCTTGTGTTATTTAGAGCCACTGGAATGTACTCTACCCAGGTGCATGGAAACAGTCCTCTGGCTACCCTGATATTCTAAACTTCATCGTCCAGTAGGTCTTCAGGAAGGACTTGTGAGAAACCCACTCTCTTTACTCTTGATGTTAACATTTTGTCTTTGTTGTGTGTTCCTGGTAATCAGCTTTGTTGCATATGCAATTCTTAGTTCACATTTTTAATTCCTGTGAATTAAAAAGTCAATTTATTATTATTATTTCATTGTTATTATTATGCATGTGTACTATATGATCTTGGTATGCGTGTCTGTGTGCACTATATGACCTGTGTGTCTGTTCCTGTGTGCACTGTATGTGCTATACATGTTCTTCTACCTTGATCTCCAGGCCTAACTTCCTACTCAATCTGCTTGCAGATTCCTGAGTATGCCAAGCAATTCTAATCTTCCGATTCTTCATTGGCTTTTGTCCTACTTCTAGAAATATTTTATTTCAATTCTGTACATTTCTAATGCCTTTCTGGGCTCAGTGTTCATGTTCCTGCCTCATAGAGAATATTCTCCAACTCCAGGTTGCCAATCATTTTTGCCTTGTACCTTCACTGTTTTCTGTATTGATTCTGTTGTAACACTTACTTTCCCCTTGCAGTGGTTAGAAAGTACTTGGAGAGCCATGTCTTTAAGTTAAAAGTCCTTTAAGTCCCCATGAACCTCTGTGAGCCCAGGTTATTGACACTGGGTTTTCCCGTGGTGTCCTCGACCCTTCTGGCTCCCACAATCCCTCCTCCTCCTTTTCCACAGGATCCCTGACGTCTGCCTAGTATTTGGCTGTGAGTCTCTGCATCTGTTTCCATCAGTTGCTGGTTGAAGCCCCTCTGATGACAGTTGGACTAGGCACCAATCTACGAGTACAGCAGAATATCACTAGGAATCATTTCATTGACTTTTTTTCCCCTGCTAGTCATGTTTGGTTCTATCCTAGGTCTCTGGGCTGTTCAGCCTCTGGGTCCTGGCTATCCAGGAAGTGTCAGGGGTGGGCTCCTTCTCATGGTATGGGTCTCAAGTTGGACCAGCCATTGGTTGGCCGCTCCCATAATTTCTGTGCCACCTTTACCCCAGCATATCTTATAGACAGGGAAAATTGTAGGTCAAAGGTTATGTGGCTGGGTTGGTGCTCCAATCCCTCTACTGGAAGTCTTGCCTGGTTACAGGAGATGGTTGGTTCAGGCTCCATATCCTCCATTGCTAGGAGTCTTAGGGTCACCTTCATAGATTCCTGGAAATTTCCATTGCACTGAACCGCCAACCAGAGAGCTTGTATGGGACTGACCTAGGCTCTCTGTACATATGTTACAGTGGTCCTCTTGTGGGACTGCTAACAGTGGGAGCAGAGGCTGTCTCTGACTCTGGTACCTGCTTTTGGGACCCTTTCCTCCTACTAGGTTGCCTTGTTCAGCCTTAATAGGAGAGGAGGTGCCTAGTTTTACTGCAACTTGATATGCCATGGCTGACTGATATTCATGGGTGGCCTGCCTTTTTCTGAAGAGAAACGGAGGAGGAGTGGATGGAGGGGGGAGAAGGAAGGTTGGGGAAGGGACTAGGAGGAGAGGAGGGGTGAAGGGGTAACTGTGATCGGGCTGGGAAAAATTTAATTAATTAATTAAAGAGCCATCAGTAAAAAAAAAAAAAGTTAAGCCTGGTGAGCAAGTCATGCTTATTGCCTGTCTGCTTGCTGATTAACTGAATGAATAGATGCTGTAATATTCCCAGTGTCATAAGTCCACTAAGAGACTTATTTTTCTTGCCTACCAAGGATTTTTGAAAAACACACATCTATCAGTAATCTATCAATTTGTCTTCTATCTATCTATCTATCTATCTATCTATCTATCTATCTATCTATCTATCTATCTTCTTCTTCTTCATCATCATCATCATCATCTATCTTCTTTTGTGGCTAACAATATAAAAATTTGATGTTTCAGATACTGCATTATGGTTTCTATCCTGAATATTTTCAATATGCAATTAAAATGTATTTTACTCTATTGTGCTATGTTTGGGAAGGCAAATTAAGTTTATGATGATCTTAAAATTTTGATGTCTACTTACAAGTTCTAAAGATTATTGGGTTCAGATTATGTACCAGGCTTTTTAATTTTGTGCCACTAACCAGCTCCCAAATCACGACATGGAGACTGATTGTTAGTTTTGAATGCTTGGCCTAGCTTGGGCTCACTTCTGGCTAACTCTTTTAAATTAACCTGTTTCTCTTTATCTCTGTTTTGCCTCAGGGCTTTTTACCTTTCTTATTGTCTGTCTGTCTGTGTGTCTCCTTTCACTGCTTCTCATGTCTGTGTGTCTGGCAGCTGCCTGGCTTCTTGCCCTGGTGTGTCCCTCCTTCTCTCCTCCTGCTTCTCTCATTCCTCCTTCTGTTTATTCTCCCTGCATGCCCGCCAGCCCCACCTATCCTTTTTCTTCCTAGCTATTGGCTGTTCAGATCTCTATTAGACCAATCAGGTGCCTTAGGCAGGCAAGGTGAAACAGATGCAACACATCTTTACATAATTAAACACACATCCTTACATCATTAAACAGATGCAGCATAAACAAAAGTAATACACCATTACACAGTTAAAGTAACATTCTGCAGCATAAACAAGCATAACACATCCTTACATAGTTAAAATAATATTCCACAACAGGTTTAACTTATAAAAAATAACCATCAATGAATTATTTTCAAAAATATATGAGATATTGTATAATGGCCCTTGATGAGGTTGTTCATATAATCTTATTATATGATAAATTTGAAATTCAGATTGACAGTGATAATCACTGACTAGACAAATAATATTAAATAATCACAAGTTGGAGCACAAGACCTTTCAAACTGTGATACATACGGGAGGGTTGTATCAGAGGTTATTTGCAGCAAAAAGAAAGCGTTATTGTTGTTGTTATATTTAAATTCTTGATTGTTTCTTACTTGACTGGGGTTCCCACTGAGGGAGTTTGCACTGAACAGTTTGAGAATATATAGTTAAAATCCTCAGGAGAATAGGCCAAATTTACATGTTATAATTCTTGGAAATATGCAAGCTTTCCCTGGACTTCATGGGAAGCCAATGTTTTGTGTGAATCACCTTGATTTCCCAGTGAGATTTAGTGAGGGGATTACATCCACCTGGAGCTTGATCACAGGAACCAATACATTTCCTCTCAGGACACCTCTCCTTTTCTCCGAATAAGGCCAAAGGGATGGTAGACAGGTTGTTTCTCAGAAACTCATTTAAATCGATATACTCGTTTGCCTCCCAAACAAATCAAGCCAATCAACTGTCTCACCCATTCGGAGGGCCTGATCCAGTTGGGGACCCCTCAGCCATTGGTTCATAGTTCATGTGTTTCCATTCGTTTGGCTATTTGTCCCTGTGCTTTATCCAACCTTGGTCTCAACAATTCTTGCTCATATAAACCCTCCTCTTTCTCACTAATTGGACTCCCGGAGCTCCACCCGGGGCCTAGTCCGTGGATCTCTGCATCCAGATCCCTCAGTCATTAGATGGGGTTTCTAGCACGACAATTAGGGTGTTTGGCCATCCCATCACCAGAGTAGGTCATTTCGGGCTGTCTCTCGACCATTGCCAGCAGTCTATTGTTGATTGGCTTGATCTGTTTGGGAGGCATCCAGGCAGTGGGACCTGGTCCTGTGCTCATTGCATGAGTTGGCTGTTTGAAACCTGGGGCTTATGCAGGATTGCTTGGCTCGGCCTGGGAGGAGGGGACAGGACCTGCCTGGACTGAGTCTACCAGGTTGATCTCAGTCCTCGGGGGAGGCTTTTCCCTGGAGGAGGTTGGAATGGGGGGTGGGCTGGGGGGAAGAGGAGGGGGGCGGGAGGGGGGAGAACAAGGGAATCTATGGCTGATATGTAGAACTGAATTGTATTGTAAAATAAAATAAAATAAAATAAAAAAATTGATATACTCGTTCTGCTTCAGGCTAACATGGAAAAAGACCACATGTAGCTTTGTGTAAATGTAAATTAGCATATAATTTGAATAGTGCTCATTTTGATACATTCATCCAAAATATACAGGCTATAAACAACTAGAAAATTGGAAGGGCTGGGCTACTTTTTTTACAAATGGAAAAACAAAACAATGATTCTATACCATCAGTTAGTTATGATAAAATCAACAAATGAGCAAGTTCTTTTTCTAAGACTCAATTCCTTCCCTGAACACTTTGCTGTGCTCCGCAAACAGGGGGCCTGGACCTGCCTCAATGATATATTAATCTCCTAAATGTCTGATAGTTTCAAATTTTGGAAAACTGGTTTTCTAGGATCTTAGGACATATTTATCTGTCAAGACATAAAATCAAGTACATTTTAAGAGATGTCTAGATAGCTTCATTTAGAACTTTTAAATATTCATAAATATGTGAAATTCCATCTGCGTTTTTGTTCCAGGTCCTGAAAATGTTATACATAGCTTAACCATGTATGTCAGTATAATGGTAATTTATTATGATAGAATTTTAAATGAAGGATCAGTGACATACAGAAGAATCTCTGAGATGACTTAGTAGTACAGGATAGTGAATCCACCCATGATTTAGAATTTCTATTAGTTATTATTATATAAAATTATTATAAATTACTGGGTTACAGCAACAAATATTTATTATCTCACAAGAATCCTGGAAGAGTTTGGCTAGCAAGTTTCTTATGGGATCACAATCAAGGCGTTGGTTAGGGCTATAGCCACCCTGGGCTTGACTGGGCCAAATCATCTGCTTCTAAGTTCACCCACATAGTTGGTAGTTGCATCATCTTTTTCCTAGGCTGCCTGGGGCCCGCATGAGGGGACAGATGGTTTTATCTAGCAAATGATGCAGTGTACAGAGAAAGCCAGTGCACCTAAGGTAGAAATGACAATTTTTAATAACCTCATCTCAGGAGTGATATACCACCTTTTATGCTGTGTTCCATTGCTATTCTAGGACGACAGTTTGGAGACTTCAGTGGAGAAGACAACACAAAAATGACAGGACCAGACACATGCCGTTGGACTCCATCTTGGAGGCTGCCCATCACAGAACTCCTTACAGAACACCTCCAACCCAATACCCATTGGTTCTTGAATACACACAATTCTGTCCCATCACAAGGCCTCTACATTCATTGCCTCTGCCTTTCTATTGATTTTTGCTTGGCTCACCCTGTATAGATCTAAATTTAAATGTTACCACTGTAGTGAGACTTTCACTGATCACTCAACACACAGTAATTATACATTCATTTTTTTATGATCTCACATTGTTTTCAATGAGGGGTTCAGCACACAAATACACATTAAATGAAGGCATCTTAGTAGTTATGTGACCTTGAGGGAAAGGTAAGCTTTCTAGACATCAGTAGCTTTATTCTGTGCTTAATAATTCCCCACATCTCCTGCACCTGTGGCTATATTGGTGTGCATGAGAGTCAAGTAAGACAATTTTTTTTTCAGATAATAATTGTGGAGATTTTTATTGTTGGATGATTTATTTTTTTCCTTTTCTCTTTAGGGTAGAATAATTTTCCTCCTATTTTGTTTTCAAGTTCCCTTTCTCCATCTATAGTGTAAGATTGCTTTCTTTATTTTTAACTTGTCCACTCACGAGAGTCACATTTACTGCCCTGTAAATATCTTAGAGGATTTAGTTTGAATGAAGGTTTTTATTTAATGTATGAAAAGTTCTTGGATGAGAACAAGTTTAGGAAGATTTTTTTTTTTAATGTAAACTGGTTTTGTGCCTTGCCTACTGCAGCATCCCCTTGAACATGGGAGAGCATGTATGTTTTCCAGAAACTTGTATATAAAGGAACAAATACCCAGGGACCAAATCAAACTCTTAATAATGCCCAATTGGAGTTCTGGTCAGGTTTGAGCCATTCCGAGTCTAATCAGTAAAAGCCCCTTGTGCTGATAATTGCCTTCTCTTGGAATCATTGTAGGTATCTGTTATGCCATACGTTATACACATACAAAGGAGCATATGGCTATTGAACACATAAAAACAGACCATTGGAGAATGTTTCCTTTAGGTATCTTAAAATATTCTTGTACAGAATATGATATGGGCCACTTCCTCAGCCGTCTGTTCCTGGTGTAGAGGAAGAAAGCTGCTCTCCCTTTACCTTAAAAGGCATGAATGATCACTGTGTGGAGATCTCTGAACTGACTTGCTAAGAAGGAAGTGCACTTATCTCCCATGATGAAGATGGAGCAGTAGATGGGATTTCTTAAAAGTTGAGAAAATACTGTTTTTCGCTCAGAAAAAGGAAAATTAAGGTTTCTAAGAGAGGAAGCATATAATGGATTTAAAACCTGTATTGACTCAGCTTGGTTGATTTCTACTTCTTTTTTTTTTTTTTTTGGTTTTTCGAGACAGGGTTTCTCTGTAGCTTTGCGCCTTTCCTGGCTGGCCTCGAACTCGCAGAGATCCGCCTGCCTCTGCCTCCCGAGTGCTGGGATTAAAGGCGTGCGCCACCACCGCCCGGCGATTTCTACTTCTGATTGCCTAGATTCTTCCCAGTTTGTGTTAAACTAAAAAGAGAGATGATCAAAAGCATATTTAAGCTGTTACCTTATTTGAATCAAGTCACTTAAATAATTACACTTTAGAATATTTTTAATTTAATTAGTTTATTTTACTTTGTTTATGAATGTTTTGCCTGTACCGCATGCATGCCTGTTGCATCCTCTGGAACTGGGGTCACAGATAGTTGTGAGTCACCATATGGGTGCTGGTACTTGTATACGGGTCTTCTGTAAGCGTAGCAAGTGCTCTTAACCACTAGGTCCTCTCTCCAGTCCTGAATAGTTATATTTTAACAGTTATATTGAAAAATAATTTTCAGATTAGCTAGAATGCTTATTTACTAAACATTCTGTAAAATCGGAGTATGCATTTAAGAAATGATCGTATTTATATGGATAATGTGGGGCACACTCACATATGCACACACATGCAAATGCACAAGACCATGTTAGAGATGTGGTTTCAGTCAAGAGTCTGTGTTGGTAGATGTCAGAAACAGATTGGTAGGACAAGACTGACTACCTTGTAAGACTTGCAAAGATAGCCAAGAACTAGGTGGATGATTCTTAAACACCGTCATACCTTGAAGATGTAAGAGAATTCCAGGGTGGAGACTACCAAATGGTGTCTGAGGAGAACCGCTGATGTGCTTTCCACTCCCGTTCTTCCTCCAGACAGACGAGAGTGGAGTGTGCTTGCCTCTCACCTCGTACTTGGTGAGTGGTGTTTTCAGTGGGGACGCTTGGAAACGATGGATGTGTGGGGAACATGGTGGGCTGATGTCTGACTTCCGTCTGAGAAATGGCCGGGGGGAAGTAGCTGCCAGCAGAGCCCATGGGTAAGCTTTAACTGATCTCGGTTCTAAGACGTGTATTTCCTATGAACTGAATGGGGCCATCCCCCACCCCCCACGCACATGTATACGTGCGCGCCCACACAACTACATATGTAGATAAGGGGAGGGAAGATTTAACAGGGATATGAAATGGTCTAAGAGAGACTAGATTGGTGCCCATTTAAGTTTTTATACAGGTCCAGAGGATATAAGGATGCTGCACTGGTTGCATAGATGTGTGGAAGGCTAGAAAAATATCCCCCAAGACGAATCTCCGATTGTTCACAGGCGCTCTTAGATACAGAAAGATGGATATTGGTGCATTTTACTGTGCATGATTCCATGAAAATGGCAGTGTTTTAACTAACTTCACCTTTTCATTTGTTATATGGCCCAGGCTGGCTTTGAACTAGTTAGTCATCCTCTATGTTATAAAATTATCACGCCTGGTTTAACTTAGCTTTCTAAGTTTGCCTCTTCAGTTCTAACCAGTGGCAACTTCTTACTTGTGTAAAGTTATTACTAATGAGCAAACAAGCCAGGTGTAGTGGCGCACACCGTTAATCTTAGCACTCAGAAGGTGGATGCAAGAAGATCTCTGTGAATTCAAGGCTAGCCTGGGCTACACAGTGAGTTCCAGCCCAGTCAGAGCTACATGGTGAGAGCTTGTCAAAGCAAAGCTAAGCAAAACCGAAACCAATCCACCCCACCCAAACCATGAACAGCAACAATGAGAAAACCATTGATGTACATGTAAGGCGAATCTGTGTGAGTTCAGGTGAGGCTATCTATATTCCTGGTATGTGTGATGACCATTCAAAGTTTCGTTTATTGATAAATAGTTTGTGGGTGCAGTGCTGAAATTTGCCACTGACCTCTGATTAGGCCTTATCACCCTCTCTGTCTACTGGAATCCTTGGTGTGTGCCAGAAGGAAGGAAATGCTCTGTCTGGTTTCACTGTGAAATTCATGGCACCCTCTGCTTGAAATAATAGAAAAGTCCTTTATTATTTAACCTATGCATTGATCTATACAACTGCATCCCCTTAGGGGAATGCTGGGAGATGGGATCTGTGTGGCCTTCTCTCCCATTTGGCTCTTCCCCCCGCTCCCCCATCTCTCCTTTCCTCATCTTTGTCCGGGTATCTATTAGTTGCCTCTTCCAATAACACTGCTCTGGCTGCAGCGGAGAGTGCTTTTAATGTAGGAGCTGTACTTCAGGCACAACACTAGGTCACTTTCTGAGTCACATTTTATGGGGCTGATTAAACTTTAGCACTGTAACTGTTGACTTTACAGGCTGGAGAAGAGACTCAGAGTGATACCTTCTGGGTAATTTGTGCTTCACAATCTCGAAAAAAATCAAATAGAGATGAGTTTAATGTGCTTGACAAGAGAAGCAGTCATCCATTTCCAAGTCCTTTATATTTGTAAGACCTCAACATTTAAGATGAAATAATATCTTTCACACTAATGAAGTTCAGTTACAGTAAATAGTTCTATGTATAGAAGGCACGTTTTTGGTTCCAGGGGTGACAATGAAGATTTAAATGGTCTCTAGTGTACTAAGCTGAACTGCTGCCTTTCGTCCCCTTTGCTTCTGGAGAATGAAGGATTTGCTCTTGGAATTTTCAAGGCTTGAGAAATGCATAGCTATTATATTTACTAGAGAAACAACCTTTGGCTGAAATACAGCAGCACCATGAACTCAACCCATTTTTTTCCCATTTAATTTGGGAGTTGGAAATAAAAATCATCGACTTTATCTATATTGCCAAACTAGAGAGAAATCTTCCCAGCTCGTCTATCATGGTTCCTTGATATGGCTCAGAATTAGCAGGAGCAGAAAGGAAACAAAAGTGAGAGGGGAAAATGCCACCATGGAGTCATAGGCTGGCACTCTGCTGGTTAGCTAGGTTGGCACGCTGGTCCACAGAGTCCCCTTTCCTCTGTGGTTCTGGATTAGGCATAGGGTGGAATGATGGAGGGGGAGCCAGTGGGCAGGCTGGGTAAGAGCAGCAGGCTGCACTTGGAAGGGCATGTGTGTTGTGGCTGCTCTTACCAGAAGTCTTGCACAGATGGTTCACTCTCTTAGCAAGGGGCAGCAGCTGAGCCTACGGTTGACCTAGTGCTGGGTAGGCCAATAGCTTGTGATTTTCTAAATCTCACACCTAGACAAACATTCACATAGGAATTTGGATGGGAGAGTCAATTGTCATAGGAGTTAGGTTGTGCCAATTTTAAGTTCTCATCTGGGCAGATTGTTTTCAAATGCGTAGCAACGACAGGAAAACAATACAAAGTGGTACGGAGGCCTGAGACGAAAGAAAATGGTGTGCAAATAAGAGCAAGCTACTAGCAGCTTTTGCTTGGTAATAACCTGTATGTGTGTGTAGACACAAATGCATACACCTGTATCCATATGCATGTACACAAGTATAGAGGAACGTACACATACATGTGAACATACATAATGCATGGACGTAACAATAAATGTGTGGATGGCTATACATGTAGACACGTGTGTAGGTATGGGGAACAGAAATTCCTGGAAAGAGCCACACTTTACACCACACTTTCTGCAATGCTGACTGGAAGTTCCATCATTATGGAGATACTGGTGGCGTGTTGCAGGTCCAGAGTCTAACAATTCCTCTCGGACTATTTGTCGCCTGTTAATGGCCATTCCTCCCCCCTCTACTTTGTGTCTGGTCTGACACTCTTGGGACTAACAACAAGTCAGAACTTCTGCAATGTGTTCCATTCACAGACCACCAACCAAAGCCGAAGAATGCCGGTCAGATAGTGTCCGAGGCCTCTCAGTAGAGACCCTGCTCTGCTTTAACTTGAACCCGATGTTTCCACCAATGTATCCAAAATGTGCCTTGATTGATGACTTCCTCTGTTTTGTTATTGTAAACCTTCCTGAAACAGTTATCATGTTGGAAGTTGGAATGTGGGGTAACTTGAATTGTTATCCAGAATGAACAATCTCTTACTCCTTTTGAGGTAAGAGATGTGTTTTTGTGTCAATGAGTGTACATGTAGTATATGCCTGTGCCTATACGTTTTCCCTTCCTGTATCCATGCAAGATTACTCCAAATAACAAAACTTGCAGATGGCCGGGCGGTGGTGGCGCACGCCTTTAATCCCAGCACTCGGGAGGCAGAGCCAGGCGGATCTCTGTGAGTTCGAGGCCAGCCTGGGCTACCAAGTGAGTCCCAGGAAAGGCGCAAAGCTACACAGAGAAACCCTGTCTCGAAAAACCAAAAAAAAAAAAAAAAAAAAAAAAAAAAATTGCAGATGATCAAATTCCTATGGTGGCCCTCCAAGTTTCCACTGGAACCTGCAGATATGAAGCGCATGCTCTCTCTCTCTCTCTCTCTCTCTCTCTCTCTCTCTCTCTCTCTTTCTCTCTTTCTCTCTCTCTCTCTCCTGTGATTACTATCAGTCAGGATATCTTATACCTGGCCCTGTGACCTTTGTATGCCCTCTTACTTCCTGAAGGGCACAGCACAGGCCATCTCCTTACTGGTCTTGACTCTGGTCCTTTGTCTCTCTTCCTCCTTCCTTCACACTCCTGTCTTTCGTCTCCTGACTCACGGTGTTCCTATCAATCTATTATGGCCCAAGGCAAATGAAAAATTAGTTGCATGTTTCCCAGTGGCTGGAGACCCAAGAAATGAATTCATACAGATGTAAATATCTATGCAGATTGTTCTGAACCGAACCCCTTTCATGCCGATGTACTTGCAAATTTCCTAAATACTGTTATGATAATACTAGGTGATTTATTTTAGGGAAGGGTACATCTGAAGGGTGCAGCACATTGTGATTTGCAAACCATTTAACTTGCTAGGATCAGATTGTTCTGCTCCATCTGCAGGGTTCGCCCACAGGAATTTAATATAAAGGCTTTTATTCATGTTGTTTGAGTGTTGTACTTTGCCGAGATCTGATGGATGAGTTTGAAATGTGTGTGGGGGAGGAGAGAGGGAAATTAGCTCCTCTGCATCTTCTAAGAAAAAGCAACCCCTCACCCTCCATTTCCCACAAATCTGCTGCGAAGAGTCAAGGACTCCTGGAGAGTGACAGCACATAGGAGACATTATTACTCAGATGCAAGTTGAATGGGCGCAGGCCCAGGAACAATGAAGGAGAAGGGCGTCCCTCTGGCTCTTATGTCTCACCTTGAAACCCAAATGGAGAAGAAGTGACTAAGTGCCCAGCACCCTTGCTGTACGGAACTCCAGTTCATTCTGGTCCTCCTCCCCTCGACGTCCCTGCATGGCAGGATGAGGTTGGCTTCCCGGCTCTTCACTGATCTGCGTGGTGTGAAGCGAACTGTTTTTACTCTTTGTGTGCAAGATGAGTTGGACAAAGACCGTGATTCCTGAGGTCCTTGCTGTGCTTGTGTTCGATAAATGTGCTCCTTTTATGTCCCTTTCCTCCTGGAATTAGGGTCTTGCTCTCCTTATGACTTTTAATAATGGCTTTTAAATTTAATATTCAAAATTACATTTATTTATTTGTGTGTGTGTGCGTGCGCGTGTGCACACACATGCATGCATGCACATGCATAATTGAAAGAACCGAGGACAGCTTTCAGGAGTTGGTTCTCTTCTTCCACTATGTAGGTTCCTGGGATCCAACTCAGGTTGTCTGGCTTGGGAGTAAGTGTCCTTACCCCAGTGGCCCCTGTTTTGTTTGTTAAAAATAAGGTCCTACTGTATAGTCCAGGCTGTTATTATTATTATTATTTTTAACCAGGTTCTCACTGTGCAGCTCTGGCTGCCTAGAACTAGCTATATAGACTAGGCTGTCCTAGAACTCACAGTAGTAGTGTCTGTCCTATCTGTCTTGGCCTCTAGAATACTGGGATTAAAAGTGTGTGCCAGCCGGGCGGTGGTGGCGCACGCCTTTAATCCCAGCACTCGGGAGGCAGAGCCAGGCGGATCTCTGTGAGTTCGAGGCCAGCCTGGTCTCCAAAGCGAGTTCCAGGAAAGGCGCAAAGCTACACAGAGAAACCCTGTCTCGAAAAAACCAAAAAAAAAAAAAAAAAAAAAAAAAAAAAGTGTGTGCCACTGTGCGCAGCCAAGGCTGACCTTGGACTCACAAGTTTATTCCAGTGACTAGTTTATTCCAAGGCTGACCTTGGACTCACAAGTTTATTCCAATGACTAGCTTATTCCAAGGCTGGCCTTGGATTCACTGGTTTACTCCAGTGATTAGCTTATTTGTTTCTATGTGTTCATTTCACTAAATATTTGCTGAAAATTTATACTATGTTAAACACTGGCACATATAAATGCTGAAGAGGACACGTCAAAAAACCTCCCTTCACAAAGGGAGGAGTAGTAGAGCATACTCTGAGTAGTAGGGCATACACTTAGCCTGCACGAGGCCTGCGTTAGGTTCCCAGTACCAAAAGCAGGGAGAGGGAGGTGTAAACTCATACATACACTGGGACTGGGTAGATAAAGGGTCTCTGGGGACTAGATAAGTAAAGGGGTGGGTGTCCTTCTCCTAGATAGTTAGAAAAGAGTTCCATTATGGGACTTTGCAGTTGAAGCTTAACTACAGGGAAGGGGGACATCAAGGAGAGGAACAGAAATCTTGGGAGTTTCCAACATGGAGGAAGTGGTGAAGAAGCATGGGGAGGAAGAGTGATGCCTTCTAAGATAGTAGATGGAGGAGGGCAGCAAGCAGGTGGATATGTAGTGGTGGCTGATTGAGTTAGAAAACCACTGGGAATGTGAGCAATGATTACATTTCAATGGTGCGTTGTCCATTAACATTTGACAGATTCAGACAAAAAAACTCCATTATATATATATTAACAATGTCCAATCCAGTAACATTTGATAAACTCAGACAAAAAATTTTCATTACTTATTTAAAACAAGTAGTTCCTTTTTAAAAGTATTTTTTCTTTTCATAATAGATTCAGTAATCTACCTTTCATCATTTTTATATCTTCCCCTTTTTCTTTCTAGTGTAGATTCAGTGATCTACCCATTTATCCTATTATTTCTTTATCTTTTTTCTCAGAATAGATTCGATGATCTATCTCATATCTATATTCTCTTTTTTCTTTTTCTTCCTTTTTTCTTTCAAACAAAAACTCTGAATCTAATCTCCTTGTTCAGCTTTTTTCTTAACCATTAACAATTAACAACTTGTAACCAACCATCAAATAATGACAATATCCATAACTCATCAAACAACCAAAAAAATTCCCATCCCACCTCTTGGGAATATGGGTGTCATGTTCTTAAAATTACTTTCTGCTTTCTGGGGGTGAAGACATCTTTAGGAGATCCTGAAAAGAAATTTTTTTGGGTTAATTGTCAAGTCCTGTATCATTTGTCTAGTCTCTGCATAATGACAAAGTGCAGGGCTTGTTTCAAAGCCTTGTTCAAGTAGTCCGTCAGCTGGATCATCTCAGCTAGCCATCCCAAAATTGTCCTGAGTAGTTTGTAGTCCAAAGTCGATCTTTTGGTGGTGTTAATCAGCTTAATGGCTTTACCATAGTCCTTGTGGAATCATCATTGTGGAGTCCTGTCATCTTTTTGAAGATTTCAAAGTCACTGTTAGGCGTGGTCATGGTTCCCTGTAGATTTTTTTTTTTTTTTTTTTTTTTTTGCCTCCTCTGTGGTTTGGAGTAATCACAGTCTGATAAATGTCTGTCTCTCGGAATCATGAGTGTTCTTCTGTAGAACAGAAAATCTTCACAGCAATTTCTCCCCACCATTTGTCTTGCCAAACTTTTCCAAACTGACCCTTGTCGATGTTTTCTTGTAACACGATGGTCCTGGCAATTCTTCTCTGAACAAGCAGTAGTAAACCCTTCGTCCCAGGTAAGCAGCATCACCGTAGTCACCAACATGATGAGAAGCAGCTAGGAACTTGGAGCAGCAGTCGCTGCCTCCATGGTCCCACCACTGTTTGTGGCTCGGCCCTGGCCGAAGCTTCTCCTAGGTTGGCCTCAAACTTGGGATCCTCCTGCCTCTGCCTTCTTCAGTAAATCCAATGGGTGTGAGCCATCACAACCGGCCAAGTGTGGGTCTGGCCTGAGCTGGGGCCCCATCTTCTTCCTGGAGACTTCAGTTGATGTTATTAATGTGGTGGTATTGTGTTCCCCCAAATATTGTGCACCCTAATAAACTTATCTGGGGTCAGAGACAGAACAGCCACTAGATACAAAGGCTAGAAAATGGTGGCACTCACACCTTTAATCCTAGCATTCCAGAGGCAGAAATCCATCTGTTCAAGGATACAGCCAAGCACGGTGACTCACACCTTTAATCCCAGAAAGTGAGCCTTTAATCCCAGGGAGTGATGGTAGAAAGCAGAAAGATATATAAGGCGTGAGGATCAGAAACTAGAAGCATTTGCCTGGTTAAGCATTTGGCTGGTTAAGCATTCAGGCTTTTGAGCAGCAGTTCAGTTGAGAGTCATTGGGATGAGGACACAGAGGCTTCCAGTCTGAGGAAACAGGATCAGCTGAGGAACTGCAGAGGTGAGGAAGCTGTGGCTTGTTCTGTCTCTCTGATCTTCCAGTGTTCATCCCAATAACTGGCTCCAGGTTTGTTTTTATTAACAAGACTCTTTAAGATTCATGCTACACACCTGTGGTCAGCACCTGTGATCAGCACCTGTGATTAGCACCTGTGGTCAGTACCTGTGATCAGCACTTGTGAAGTCAGTGTTTCTTTACTTCCTGAAATGGTTGGAATTAAGAAGTAATTGCTTATTATTTGAACATTACTGTATTTTCATAGTGCGTCTACACTCTTACAGTGATTAATTTTGTAGATGGTATTTCTGTCTTGATAGAGTATTGGGAGCTGAGCCTGGTCCCTCAAACAGTAGTATAGCGGAGAAAAATGACACCTCAACCCTACTATATGCTCATTCACCTTTAATATTGAAAATACATCCATTGAAAAATTAAGAGTATTTAAAAAAATCCAACTAATGATTTAACTCCAGAAACACAAATTCTAACACAAAACAACCCAAAACATGAAAAACTAAGGCAGCACCACTCCTGACCCCCAAATTACTAATTCCATAGTAATGGTTTCCAATAACAATGAATTGTATGATATTAGCCATTCTGACAGGTGTAAGATGGAATCTCAGAGTCATTTTGATTTGCATTTTCCTGATGGCTAAGGGTGTTGAACATCTCCTTAAGTGTTTCTCAGCCATTTGAGATTCTTCTGTTAAGAATTCTCTGTTTAGATCTGCACCACATTTTTAAATTGGATCATTTGGTTTGTTGATATCTAGTTTCTTGAGTTCTTTATATATTTTGGAAATCAGCCCTCTGTTGGATGCCGGGTTGGTGAAGAACTTTTCCCATTCTGTAGGCTGCCATTTTGTCCTATTAATGGTGTCCTTTGCCTTACAGAAACTTCAATTTCATGAGGTCTTATTTGTAAATTGTCTATCTTAGTGCCTTTGCTATTGGTGTTCTGTTCAGGAAGTTGTCTCCTGTGCCAATGTGTTTGAGATTATTTCCTACTTTCTCTTCTATCAGGTTCAGTGTATCTGGATTTATGTTGAGGTCTTTGATCCACTTGGACTTGAGTTTTGTGCAGGAGTGTAGGAGCCAGAGGGGTCAAGGACACCACAGGAAGGCTCACATAATCAACTAACCTAGGTTCATAAGGGCTCACAGAGACTGAGTTGACAAGCAGGGAGCCTGCATGAGAATGACCTAGACACTCTGCATATATGTACAGTTGTGTAGCTTGGTCCTCTTATGGGACTTGTAATAGCAGGAACAGGGTCTGTCTCAGACTTTTATTGGCTTTTGGGACCTTACTCCTCATACTGGGTCGCCTTGCCCAGCTTTAACACATGGGGAGGTGCTTAGTCTTACTGCAACTTGATATGCCATGTTTTGTTGATACTCATAGGAGACCTGCCCTTTCCTGGATGGAGACAGAAGCGGAGGGGAGAGAGGGGAGAGAGGGATGGGAGGGGGAGTGGGGGAGAGGGACTGGGAGGAGAGGATGGAGGGAGGCTGCGGCCAGGATGTAAAATAAATAGATGAATGAAAAAAGAATGAATCATATGAAATCTAAGTCAAAGAATTCAGAAGAACCATTTTAAGCATGTGAATAAACCAAAGTGGCACAAATGCATTGATTCATGACTCCGAGAGAATGCAAACAGCCCAACAAAATAGGGAAGTCAATACAGGATATGAAAGTGAAAATTAATAAAGAGATAAAAATCTGGGAAAAATCAAATGTAAATACTTGAACTGGAACTAAAATAAGTCAAAGAAGAAGCTCTGTGGAAAGTATTTCTCATAGAACAGACCAAGGAGAAGATAAAATATCAGGTCTTGAGGAAGTGGATACAGTAAAGATGAATTACTAAGAAAGTATGAACATAATATTTAAGGTCTATGGGACACTATGAAAACACCAAATCCACAAATCACGATTATGGACAAGGTAGAGAATTTATTCTAAAGGCATAGACAATATTTCAATACAATTAGAGTAGAAAACTTCTCAAATGTAGAGAAAGAGATGCCCATGTAGGTAGAGGAAGTATTTACAACACCAAATAGATAGGACTAGAGAAGAGCCTCTCTACACCACACTACAGTTCAAAGACAAGACAATGAAAGCTGCAAGAGAGAAATTACAAGTCATCCAAAGTCCCATCAAAATAACAGCAGATTCCTTAACAAAACCTTCAAAAGCCAGGAGGAATTGGAAGGATGTTACTTCAAGATCTGACAACAACTGATGACTCAGACAACAATTTCCAGGAAAATTATCTGTCAGAATTGAAGGAGGAGAAAAAATTTCCATAATAAAAAGTTTAAAGGAATTTATGACCAATAGACTGGCTTCGTAGGAGAAAGCTGAAGGAATCCTTTCACAAAAGAGATCGATGACGCGGCTGCAAGGCTACAGGAGAGTACCATCTAGACAGCAACGGACAGACAAGGAGCAGGACAGCACACACCACAAAGTGGACAGGATTCCAAGGCCACAGGAGAGTACCATCTAGACAGCAACAGACAAGGAACAGGAGAGCACACACAACAAAGTGGACAGGATTCCAGAAATCAGCACACACCTTCCAATAATAACTGAGTATTAATGGTCTCTGTGCCCCAGTCAAAAGATGCAGGCCTATTTGTTACCATCAAGGACAGACGCAACTTTAGAGTCAGAAGAGGAAAAAGGGTGTCCAAGCAAATGGGACCAGGAGACAAACAGGTCTCACTGTTCTACTTGACAAAATAGACCTCAAACCACATTTAGTCAGAGAGTTGAAGAAATTCACTTTATCACGATGAAAGGAATAGTCCGTCAAAAGGACATCCCAACTTTAAGCATAAATACACCAAACACTCATATACCCAATTTCCTAAAACAAATACGATGAAATGTAAGGAAGCCTGTCAATTTCAGCACAACAACGGTAAGTGACTTCAGTATGTCACTTCTACCAATAGGCAGGATTCTGACATCAATTCTGACATAAAACAAGCTGAGAAACATCTCAGTTAAATTGCATCAGAGATCAAATGGATCTAACAGACATCTATAGAACGTTCTACCCAAACACTGAAGAATATACATTCTTTGCCACAGCTTCTGGAGCTTTCTTTAAAATAGGTCATACGAGAGGACACAAAGCAAGCCCTACTAAATATAGAAAAATAGAAATAACTTGTTGTATTTTCCATGACCACAATGGGGTAATCCCCAGAAACAAACAAGAACACTATACATAAATGCTTGGATATTGAGCAGTGCACTATTACATGATGAATGGAATGCTGAAGAAATAATAAAAAGCAAAATGAAGAATTCCCTGAATCAAATGAAAATGAAAATACACCATACCCAAATTTACGGGAAACAATGACAGAGACGTTTATAGCTGCAGCTGCCTACAGTGACATATGAGAGTGCTGTCCAATGACAACCCAACAGTGCACCTCTGGCCTTGGAAAAGCAAGAGGAAGCCAACCTGCGAATCAGGAAATGGAAAGAAATAATTTAAATCAAGACAGAAATTAATCAAATGGAAACAAAAAAGCAACAAGGAATCAATGAAGCTAATAATTGATTATTTGAATATATAACAAGATTAATGAACCCTTAGCCCAACTAATGAAAAGAAAGCCCAAATTTAGTAAAATTAGGGATTCTATAACAGATACCAATGAAATTCAGAAAAATCACAAAGATATACTTTAAAGATTTGTATTCCACTAAATCCAGAAATCCAAAACAAATGAATTTCCAGATGCATGTGGCCTACCAAAATCAAACCAGTATATAAAAACAATTTAGCTGGGCGGTGGTGGCGCACGCCTTTAATCCCAGCACTCGGGAGGCAGAGCCAGGCGGATCTCTGTGAGTTCGAGGCCAGCCTGGGCTACCAAGTGAGTCCTAGGAAAGGCGCAAAGCTACACAGAGAAACCCTGTCTCGAAAAACCAAAAAAAAAAAAAAAAAACAAAAAAAACCAAAAAAAACAATTTAAACAAATCTATACCAAATGATAAGATTGAAGCAGTGATTTGAAAAAAAAAATTGTCACAACTAAAAAACTCCAGGCCCAAATGGATTCACTGGTGAATTTTACCAGATCTTCAGAATTAATGTCAATGCTTCTCAAAGCAGCCCATAAAGTAAAAATGCAAGGAATGCTACCAAACTATTTGATGAGGCCAGTATTACCCCAAGAGAAAAACCAGATAAAGGCATGCCAAAAAAGTAAGCCACCCATCTCGCTGTTTAACATAGATGCAAATATTTTTAAAACTTGAAAACTGAATTCAAGAACGCATAAAAACAGTCAATCATTTTGATCAAGTTGGTTTCATTCTAAACAAGCAAGGATGACTTAAAATATGCAAATTAGTAATATATGACATAAACAGACACAAGGACAGAAATCACATGTTCATCTCCAGCAATGTGGCAAATCCTTTTGACAACGTCCAACACTCCTTCATGACAAGAGCCTGAAGAGACTAGGAATGGACTGAACCTATCCCAACAACAGCAAAAGCTATGAGCAGCACTCCTTCATGAAAGCCTCGAGAGACCAGGGATGGAGGGAGCGTATCTCAACACAGTGAAAGCCATGTACAGCAAACCTAAGTCCAACACCATATTAAAAGGGCAGGGGGAACCTCAAAGTGTTTCCACTGAAGTCAGGGACAAGTGTCTGCTCTCCCCCTATTATTCAACGTAGTGCTTAAAGTCATAACTGTAACAATAAGACAAGAAAAGGAAACAAAAGAGACACAGAGGAAGAAGCCAAAGTATCCTTATTTACAGATGATACAATTCCATGTGTAAAACAACCCAAAGACTCCACCAAAAAAACTCGGCAGATGATAGGATATAAAAGTAACATACAAAAATCAGTAGCCCTACTAGACGATAATTATAACAACAAACGTGCTGGGAAAGAAATAAGGGAAATAATCCCATTCACAATTGCCAATAAACAAAACAAAATATTCTAAGAAGTGAGAGATCTCTATGATGACAACTTTAAAGTACCAAAGGACGACACTGGAGAAGATCCTAGAATATGAAAAGACATCTCATGCTCATGGATTAGAAATAAATATAGGGAAAATGGTTAGTGGACCTAGAACAATCTGAAAATTCAATCATCAAAATTCCTATGCCCCTTTCCACAGAAATAGAAAACAAAATCTTAAAATTTATATGGGTGCACAGAAGATCCTTGCTAGCCAAAGTAATTTTGAACAAAATGAATAATGCTGGAGTATCGTATCTGCGCCATAGCAGCAGCAGCAGCAGCAGCAGCAGCAGCAGCAGCAGCAGCAGCAGCAGCAGCAGCAGCAGCAGCAATACAGTACTAGCACAAATCAGCCAAAGAGAACAGAGGATCCAGATACAAACTCACATGGTTGTAACCTGTGATTTTTGATGAAGATGCCAAAAATATACACTGGAGAAAAGGCAGCCTCTTCAACAAATGGCATTGGGAAAATTAGCTATCCATATGTAGAAGAATGAAAATTAGTATCTATTTCTGACCCTGTACAAAATCCCACTCCAAGTGGATCAAAGACATTAATGAAGGACTTGAAGTTCTGATCCAGTTAGAGGAAAAGCAGGGAAAACGCTTTAAACACAACCATAGCCTCATCCTTCAAGGACCTCCAGGTGCTCAGGAAATAATGCCAACAAGTAACAAATTGCACAGAATGAAAATTGGGGCTGGAGAGATAGCTCAGAGGTTAAGAGCACTGACTGCTCTTCCAGAGGTCCTGAGTTCAATTCCCAGCAACCACATGGTGGCTCAAAACCATCTGTAACGAAATCTGGTGCCCTCTTCTGGCCTGCAGGCACACATGCTGTATACATAATAAATAAATCTTTAAAAAAAAGAAAAAAAGAAAATAAAAGGCTCCTGCACAGCAAAGGAAATGGTTAATTGGACGAAGAGACAAACTATGGAGTGGAAGAAAATCTTTGGTAGCCCATCACCTGACAGAATATTATCTGTAGTATGCAGAGATTAAAAAATGAAACAATAAGGAATCACACAGTCCAATCCATAAATGAGCTAATGGGATAAACAGATAGTTCTCAGGAGATGAAATACAAGCCTGACAAGATGGCTGGGTGGATAAAGGTACTGTCTGCTAAGACTGACAACTTCAGCCCACAATGGAAGGGGAGAACCCGCCCTGCAAGTTGGCCTCTGATCTCCACACGTCCACCGCAGCACACCTATTCACAGAATACTGCTGCAGACTGGTCTCACTCGACTTTGAAGTCCATCAGTCCTCCAGTACAAGTCACAGTGACCTGGAAACCTTCAAGCCTCCAGATAAGAGTGGAGTCCCCATATCCAGCTGGCCCATTAAGTTACCAGCTAGGGATAAGGTGGCTGGTCCTGTAGGTTTGCTCTGGGTGTGAGAGGGATAGGGACTTGGCAGAAGTCTCTCTAGTAAGATTGAAGTACAGTCTCCTTCTGGTTCCAGACATTTGACTCCTTGATTACTGGAACCCTGGACACTTCTTTCACTCATTGCTCTTAACTGGTGTAATTCTAGTTGGTCTTATCCAGTTCTGACTATCAATGGAGGATCTGTTGCAGAAGTAGACATCTGGAGGCTCACTGTGTCTGTTACTTCTTGTTCCTCCTTTACTCCAGCACAGTGAATCCAAGGATATATGTGAGATGGTCTCTTCCATTTTGGTTACTGGGAGGAGACTGGAGGGTGATTGGTAACAGGGAAGCATACTTTTTAGTGTCTTTCCTTTTTAATTGCATCTCTATGGTTGGAAGCCTTAAAGATAGCCGTGAACTCAGACTCTCACTCTGAAAAAGTTTCAGAAAAGTCTGCACAGGGTCCGCTGGCTCCCAGGTCCCTGTCACAAGCCCTGGTTTCACCATTGAGTTTTCTCTCAGCTTTCCAGAATGAGACCCCAAGGGATAAAGTGAAGGATGTTTGGAACCCAGCAGGGCAGCTGCCAGCCTGGGACATGGAGCCTTTCCTACAGCAGGAAGGGAGTATATGTGGGTTATTTCCAAAGCAATGCTATTTTTTGTTAGTAATGTTTCTATTTCTTTCTTTTATTGAGACAGGGTTTCACTATGTAACCCTGGCTGCCCTGGAACTCATGTGTATACCTTCCTGGTCTCACAGAGCTCTGCCTACCTCTGCCTATCAAGTGCTGGGATTAAAAGGCATGTGACACTCTGCCTGGATTTTTTTTTTTTTTTTTTTTGAGACAGGGTCTCTCTCATTTAGCTCAGGCTGGCTTTAAACTTTCTTTATAGCCAAGGATGAACTTCTGATCCATCTGCTTCTACAGTGCTGGAATGGCAGGCCTATGCCACTCTGCCTGGTTTATGTGACACTGAGGATTGAACTCAGGACTTTGTGCATATTAGGCAAGGGCTCTACTAACAGACCTACCAGGCATTTTTTGTAAATTGAGTTTTTAAAAAATAGTTTTAAGGAGTGGTGCTATAGCTCAATGGTAGAGCACTTCTCTGGCATTCGTGAGCCCTTGGTACTATATACACACACAAAATAAAAGTTTTGAAATTTGGCTTTCTTGGCACCCAATCATTTTGCCTGGTCATCGATTGTTTGCCTTTACTTTCAATTTTTAAAAATAGATAATAGCTGGGAGGTGGTGGTGCACGCCTTTAATCCCAGCACTTGGGAGGCAGAGCCAGGTGGATCTCTGTCAGTTCGAGGCCAGCCTGGGCTACCAAGTGAGTTCCAGGAAAGGCGCAAAGCTACACAGACAAACCCTGTCTTGAAAAACCAAAAAAAAAAAAAAATAAATAAATAAATAAAATAAAAATAGATAATGGGTCACTACATTGCTAGAATGGTGCCTAGAATCTTGTTTATTGAATGCTAAGTGATAGTTGAATTACCCCTGGCTTTAACAGTTCTTATATTGGTCATAGTTAAGCTTGAGGTTGTCTTGTGTGGTGCAGTTTATTGAATGTGGGAGCTAGACTTTACATTTATTATGGTCCTACACTTACCATCAGCCCGTAGCCAGCTCTCAATCCACATCAAGGTTATGAGGCTGGCAGCCCTGGGCAGTAACACATCTTCTCAGTGTAGACCAACAACATCAGGAGAGAAAGACTTCTTTCCCAAATTAGTGTTGAGAAATGCTTTCTTGTCCTGGCACTTGAGCACACCAGCATCCTGTGGGCCCTTCTGTTACTAATTAATACTGTGCAGCCAACTGTGGATCCTGCACATTGTAGTTCCTTCAGCCCACATGTCTTCATCTGGACTACAAAGACCTGGGGCATTGTAGGAAACGCTCTGGGGAAGTGGGGATGGAACACGCCTCTGGCTCCCCCCACTGGCCAGCTGCATACTCCTGAACAGAGGGCAAGGCCAGTTCATTGGGAGAGAACCTTATTTTTGTTTTTCCAATGTTTAGGAATATCCACATTTATTTTAGGATTCAGTGTAAAATACATCTTGAATCCACTTTTCATTTCATTTAAAACGCTGAAGCTTGTTCTCACCCACTGTTTAGCAATCGTCCTTTTCTTTGATATCTTAGAAGTTTGTTAGTGATTGTGGACTACTGCAGTAGCCTTTTCAAATTTGTGGAGAGTGACCATCTTGGGTCCTGAAATGTGAATTTGTGCAGAACTTCTGGCTATTTTTGTTCTCAGGTTTTTATTCCTGTTAAATCACATCCATGTCTTACTCTCCAGAAAAGTCCTGTTGCTTATGGAAAACCCTCTAACAAAGTGGCACTGACTAGTACAAGGGGGGCTGACTAATACAAAGTACATTGACTAGTACAAAGTAGGGTTGACTAGTACAAAGTACACTGACTAGTTCAAAGCAGGGTTGACTAGTATAAAGGGGGCTGACTAGTACAAAAGGGGCTGACT
The DNA here is from genome assembly GCF_007827085.1 of Peromyscus californicus insignis. Taxonomy (NCBI): domain Eukaryota; kingdom Metazoa; phylum Chordata; class Mammalia; order Rodentia; family Cricetidae; genus Peromyscus; species Peromyscus californicus. Next base: position 91,403,667 of record NW_026294424.1, read on the forward strand.
AGTACTGATTAGTACAAAGCAGGGCTGACTTGTGCAAAGCAGGGCTTACTAGTACAAAGTACACTGACAAGTACAAAGCGGGGTTGACTAGTACAAAAGGGGATGACTAGTACAAAGTACTCTGACTAGTACAAAGCAGGGCTGACTAGTACAAAGTAGGTATTTAGAATGCAGTTAGAAATTATACTGGTTTGGCAAAGAGTCAGTTCTCCTTAAAGGGTCCATGACCTCACCAGTCACAGGGAGTTGCCTAGGTTTATAGTACCAGGCATGAATTCCCTCCTATTGAGTGGGCCCTAAGTCTAATTAGATGGCTGTTGCTACCCCCAAGATATAAATGCTGCTATTGTATCACTGAGGATAGCTTATCATTGCTGGCCATTGTTGTGTGCCATAGGTATCACAGTTGGATAAAACTGTGCTTCTCCCTTGGAAACTTGTACTATACCTGCAGATACTGTGGTGGTTTGAATAGATATGGTCCCCATAGACTCGTGTACTGGAATGCTTGACCCATAGGAAGTGACAGTGTTAGGAGGTGTGGCCTTGATGGAGTAGGTGTGGCCTTGTTGGAGGAAGTGTGTCACTGTGAAGGTGGGCTTTGAGGTCTCATGTATGCTCAAGCCACACCCATGTGAGACACATGCTTTCCTTCTGGGGCCTGTGGATCAAGATGTAGGACTCTGAGTTTCTTCTCCAGCACCATGTCTGCCTGCACGCTGCCATGTCCCACCATGATGATAACAGACTAGAAACTCTGAAACTGTAAGCCAGCCCCAGTTAAATGTTTTCATTTATAAGAGTTGCCATGGTCATGGTGTCTCTTCACAACAACAGAAACACAAACTAAGACAGATACTATGAGAGCTAGTCTTCAGAGTTTCCAGCTCTGTTCCTGCTCAATTGCTCCAAGTCTTGTATCTGAAGTGTGTGGTATTCAGCGAGAGGGTCTTCCCTTCAAGTTCCGGGAGGCAACAAAAGGCAACAATAACAGCCTACAGTGTTTGGGGGAAATCTCTTGGACTCCCCTGAGTGTGGTCAGCTTTTAGCTGAAAGTCTTGTATAGGCCCAGAAACTTCTTTCCTGGAGCTTCTGTTTGCCTGCCTCAGGAAGGGCTGAAGAGACTGTGCACCATGGGAAGACGTGATGGGGCTTTAACGTAGATATTCAGATGTCTCTGCATCTGAACAGAATGGAAATACTCAGCTGTCTATCTTTGTAGAGTCATATATATTAAATAATACATGAGTAATATAAAATTTTAAGTGGTTCATAACAACATTTGAAAACTGTATTTGAAAACTGTCATTCTAAACACACACACACACACACACACACACACACACACACACACACACACATACACACACACACACACACACTGTATATTTGTTGCTGTGATAAAACATCATGACCAAGGACAACTTCAGAAAGGGCTTGTTTTGGTTTACTGTTCCAGAAAGTTAGAGTCCCTAAGGGTGGAGACAACATGGCAGCAGGCAGCTGGCCTGTGATGTCAGGCACATGAAGCCTGAGTCTCCTCAAACAGGCCCCCGACTGGGGACCAAGCATCCAAACACCCCAGACTATGGGGACATTTCTCATTCAAACCACTCCCCTTAAACCCGATTGAGCTCAAGTTAAATGACGGGCTTTATAGGCATTCTGTCATAGAAGGTCGCCAAGTCGCTAAAAATATATTATAAAAATATATCCTTTAACATCAGAACACCAAAGAGAGAAGGATCATTTAAGGTGTCAGAGAACTTTGCTGTGATGGAGGCTTGCACCGAGGATCTGTGCTCTCCTGGGCCGGGGGGTGGGGGTGGGAGCTGTCAGGTCAGGACTCACCCCCATGCTGAGGTTATTCTGCTGTGGCAGATCAGCACGGAGCATCCTGTGGTTTGAGATTCACTGACACAGCAACTTGAATTTGCCCTTTAACCTTTGAGAAATTCAACTTCTTGGCTTGCCGTGTAACCCGTGTTTCATTGACTGTGAAATTAGGAGAATCTCCAATGAGTTAGAAATGATTAGCTTTCGCTTTTGGATGAAAACATGCCAAGGACAAACACTGATTTTTGAGAGATCCTTTATATAGAACCTCACACCTTATAAAACCTTGGTTACAGGCAGCTCGCTGGAACATTGGCTGTAGCTCTTAGCCAAAATCTTACCTCCTACCTCATTACTCCTTAGTCTGTCTTGAGGACTTTCTAAGTCAATTTGTTCATGACCTCAAATTGTAATGTTTTGAGAGGTAATGGCACCATTGCTGATGCCTCAAAAGGCAAGTATTTAAGTGCCTATTTTTTGTAAACTGTATTTAACTGATGTCTTTCTTCTAGCCTTCCCAGATGAGCTGTGTTTTTAAATACAACTTTAGCTCCTTGCTCATGATTTTACTCGATCACTCAGCACCGTATTTCTATTTGTCTGTATAATTTTCTCTTGGACTATAAACTGCCCAAAAGCAGGACCTCTGTTTTTATGTTCATTTGTAGCATGTGGCATGGGACTTGAAACATATTGTTAAGTATATGTTGACTGGACAGACTAATTACATGACATTTAAGAAATGTCAGTATTAGAAGAGTGGGTGAGTTAAATGTGCGGGTGTGAGTGTGGATATGACATTTGTATTTTATTTGCAAATTGCTAAATTTGGAGACCTTCACTGTGTATAAAGGCTCCAGCAGATCCACTGACCTCATGGCTCCTTTCTCTTTGATTTTACTCAGTTTAAATATCCATGACTCTGATTCTACAATTCATCATTTTGTTTATTTTTATTTTTTTGTTTGTGGTTTTGTTTTTTTTTTTTTGAGTCAGGGTCTCACCGATCCCAGGTTAACCTTGAACTTCTGACCTTTTTTTACTCAAGGATGGTGACCTCTGACTGCTACTCCAGGTGTCAAACTCATCTGGTCCTCTAAGTTGAGACCCAAAGTACAGGTGGCTCTTTCATTTTTGAGAGGGAACTGCCAAGTCCTCCACCATAAAGCTGAGTGAGGTACAAAAGCAAATGCTGGGGGGTGTTCACCCCACAAGACAAGTTTAAACAATTGTTTCAAAGAAGCAAAACGCCTGCTGCATTGGAAAAGGCAATGGTTGCCTGCGCGTTGTTGATGCTCTCCCCTGAAGCAAGGAATTATATTGTTTGTGTGAAATAACTTTCTTTCGTAGTTGTTCAATTTGATGGGAGGAGTTTTGATTAAGCATTCAGAGGTTATGAATAAATAAGACCGACAGTCCAGTAATCTGGGCTACCTCGGAAGGTAGTAGCACATTTGCTGTTCCATTCGTCTGTGCTTTATAACAACCTCTCCCTCCCGTCTTCCACCACGGCCGTGCCCCACCCCAGAGGCAATCGTGGTATTGCAAGCTTCAGAAGTTAGCATTAAAATGAATACTTTTTAATTTCTGTGGATGAGATGGGGCTCGGGGCTCTGGGACAATGCTGATGGATGATGTTTTAATGCAGCTGAAATGTTATTTTTACTGAACCAGGGAAAACTATAAATTTTGCTTCATTGCCACTGATGGCTCTATGCATAAAACTGTGGTGGCGCCCATCGGCCGTGAATAATCACCTCGGCACGGCAGATGTTACTTTGCGGGGGGAAAGCAATTCTTATGCCGAAGAATTGTGGAAAGATTAATTGTCTACAGCTGTTTCATGGCCCACAGCAATCTTGATACATTTATGATAAGTTTAAGAGCCCACAAGAGGCAACTCCTATTCCCTGTCGTGAGAAGCGGGCGGGGGAAGGGGTTGGTGGCTTTATTTTGACACCTGGATTCATAGAATATGTCAGCTCCATTACAGCCTTCATAGAAATCTGGCAGTTGGCAGCTCTGAAATGATTGTGAGTGAGGTAAGATGCAGGAATTATCCATAAGTAGATAAAGAAAAGGAGACGGAGAAGAATTATTCAAATTTGTGCAAATGAATTGCTTCCATTTTTCCTCCCTCTGCCAAGTGGAAATTGAACGTGACCCGCTCTGACCTTTCTCTATTAAGTGCTGCAAATTGCAGTAAATGCACCGTTCTGAGCGCCCTAATGGGACAGAGCCCCAGCAATGCCTCATTAATAAGGGGAGTTTGACCTTGCTGGTCAGCCCTTCATTCGATATTGAAAAGAAATAAGAAAAAGAAGAGATGACCCACTGTAAATTTTGAACAATACGTTTGATTTAGTTTGCATATACTCCCAGCCAGGCGTTTTGGCGACCTCTCCCCTCTCCCTGTTTCCCTTCAGCCACAGGCTAGGAGGAGTTCTGGGCGTGTACCTCTAGGCACCAATCACAAGTGAGCTTGTTTTCACTGTGCAGGGAAGGGCAGGCTGGGTGGAAAGGACATTGATCTCTCTCCTCCCTCAGACCACGCCCACCAAGCCTCCCGGTCTTCCCCTCCCTCCTCTCCTCCTTCCCCCTCTTTTTCTTCCTTTCCCGCACCCTTCTTCTTTCGTTTTAAATAAAGGAACATCTTAGCTTTGAAGTGTATGTGTGTGCGTGTGTGTGCGTGTGCGTGTGCGTGTGCGTGGTGTGTGTGTGTGTGTATAGGTGTTGGGTAGCTTCTCTGAGTTTTACTGTGGCTTTGTGTAGATTTAGGTGAGATAGTCTCTCTTCATCTGATGAAAGAAAATCTAGGGTAAGGGATAGAGCACGCTGCTTGTTTGGGAACAAAAGACTCAATTTTATTAAACATGGAAACAGAATCAGTGTGGAAGTGGGGTTCAGAACACCCAGACCTTTATATAAAATTTATTTATTTATGTGTATGGGCATTTTACCTGCACATACATTTACCAGAAGAAGGAATTGGATCCCATGGGACTACAGTTATAGACAGGTGTGACCTGCCATGTGAATGTTGGGAATTGAACTCAGGATCTATGAAAGAGTGCTCTTAACCACTGAGCCATCTCTCCAGCATCTGGACCTTTATGTAAAGGGTGAATAAGCCTTATGCGCTCCAGATTTAGCTGTTTAGGCTCCTCCTTCAATGCTCATGGCACCTCTACCTCTGTTCACAGAGTTTTCTAGGAAGGTGTACGAGCAAGACCTTTAATTTGCTTAACCAGTGAATCCTAATGCACAGATGTGTTAGAACTTAAAGCAGGAAGTTCCAGAGGAGACGTTAAAAGGATGTTGTATTCAAAAGGATCTTAGAACTTACCTTTCCCCAGCACCTAGCTGAGGTGTGACTCTTTTCTACAATATTGATCGTGAAGGTGGAGAATCACCTTGGAATTGGAATTCTTTACCAGAAACTGTGGTTTGTACAAGTCTTTCATCTATATTATTAAAAGGAAATATTGGGATTTTTTGGTTCTGACCATGTTATGAGATCTGATCGAATGGAACTTTTGAATCCATGAGATGGTTGAAAAGGACCTCACTGCTTTGGAGTGAAGTGTTTGGCTTGTGTTGTGGTATGTACCAAGAATCAGAAACACAAAAGTCACTGTGAAAATAATTTGAATAATTTGGCATATTGTTGAAAGTTACCCTAAGTCAATAGTCCCTTCATTATATAGGACCTATAGTCTTGACAATAGTCTGGGTTGTTTGGGAGTTCCCATGGGACTCCTTTGGCCAAAAACTCAATTAGATGTAGTCCAATACTAGTATTGGAAGCTTCATGTGATGACAAAAGATGTCCAGGTGGGGCTCTGTTTTCTTATTATTTTGTTTTCATTTAGATTACCTTCATACATACACACACACACACACACACACACACACACACACACACACACACACACACATATATATGTAAGCTTTTACTGTATTAGGTTTCCATTCTATCCCTTAAATGGCCCTTAATTTTAGTTGTCTCTTCCAATATCTCCTCCCTCCTCCCCCTCTCCCCTGCCCCTCTTGATCCTCTCATTCCAGCCCCCATCTTATTTTTTTCTCTTTCTTAATGAGGTCTATCTGCCCCCCCCCCCCGTCCCTTACTCTATACCTTACCTCTGTGGGTCTATGGATTGTAGCTTGGTTATCATTGACTTAACAGCTAATATCCACATATAGTTGAACACATACCCTATCTGTCTTTCTGGGCTGGGGATCTCTTACTCAGGATGATTTTTTTCTAGTTCCATATATTTACCTGTGAATTTCATGATTTTATTTTATTTTTTTTTGTTTAATGATTGAGTAACACTCCATTGTGTAAGTGTACCATATTTTCTCTATTCATTCTTTTGCTGAGGGACATCTAGGTTGTTTCCAATTTCTGGCTATTATGAATAGAGCAGCAATGAACCTGATGGAGCACACTTCTCTGTGGTAGGATGAGGCATCCTTTGGGTACATAACCAAGAGTGGTATAGTTAGATCTTAAGGTAGGTTGATTCCTATCTTCTTGAGGAACTACCACACTGATTTCCACAGTGGCTGAACAAGTTTTCACTCCCACCAGGAGTGGAAGAGTGTACCCCTTATTCTATACCCTCACCAGCATGAGCTGTCACATTTTATTGATCTTAGCCATTCTAAGAGGTGTAAGATAAAATATCAAAGTAGTTTTAATTTGTATTTCTCAAATAACTAAGCATGCTGAATATTTCTTTAAGTGTTTCTTAGTCATTTGAGTTCCCACTATTGAGAATTATCTGTTTAGATAGATCTGTACCCCATTTTTAAATTGGGTTGTTTTCTTGATATCTAGTTTTTTGAAGCCTATATATTTTGGATATTAGCCCTTTATTGAATGTGTAGTTGGTAAAAATCTTTTCCTATCTGTAGGCTGCTACTTTGTTCAGAGGATGGCATCCTTTGTCATATAGACACTTCTCAGTTTCATGAGGTCCCCCTTATTAACTGTTGATCTTAGTGTCTGCACTGTCTGTGTACTGTTCAGGAAGTTGTCTCCTAAGCCAATGCATTCAAGGCTATTTCCCACTTTCTCTTCTGTCAGGTTCAGTGTATCTGGGTTTATATTGAGGTCTTTTATCCACTTGAACTTGAGTTTTATGTGTGGTAGTTTGAATGCAATTGGCTCCCATAAGCTCATAGGGAGTGGCACTATTAGAAGATGTGGCCTTATTGGAGGAAGTGTGTCATTGTGGGGATGGGCTTTGAGGTCTCCTTTGCTTAAGCTATGCACAGTGTGAACCTCAGAGTCCTTCCTGTTGCCTGTGGACCAAGACGTAAGAACTCTCAGCTCCTTCTCCAGCACCATGTCTGCCTGCATGCTGCCTTTCTTCCTGCCATGATAATAATGGACTAAACCTCTGAACTGTAAGTAATGTTTAAATGTTTTCCCTTATAAGAATTGCCATGGCCATGGTGTCTTTTCATAGCAGTAGAGACCCTAATTAAGACAATATTGATCTATTTGCATTCTTCAACATGCTGACATCCAGTTAGACAGCACCATTTGTTAAAGATGCTTTCTTTTTTCCATTGTATAATTTTGGCTTCTCTGTCAAAAATCAGGTGTGTAGATTTATGTCTGGGTCTTTGATTTGATTCCATTGACCACCTGACTGTTTTTATGTCAATACCATGAGGTTTTTATTACTATTGCTCTGTAGTAGAGCTTGAAATCAGGGATAGTGATACCTCCAGAAGTTCTTTTAGTATACAGGATTGTTTTATCTATTCTTTTTTTTTTTAAAACTTGTCTCTGCATTTATTTTATGCTGAATTTATTCCCATGCCATAAGTTTTTGTTTCTTCAGTTTCTTCTGGGATGTCTTTTTCTTCTGCACAACCTCCTCTTCTGGCTTTGGAACAATTTGTTCCTTTTCAGTGAGGAGCATCTCGATGTGGCAGGGGAACTCATGTACGGGTTAATCCAGCCACAAGCTCTGTAAGTTCATCAGCACACCTAAGCTGCTTAGATCACCTGGACGGGTTCAATGACTGGAGAATCTGCATCTAAACCCTTCAGTTCAGCATCACTCTCTGCATTTTAAGCATGTGCAGCAAAAATTCAGCACTCTTTTTTTAGGCCACCAGCCCTGTGTCCAGCCCCACTATTTGGCCTGGGCGCACCTACCGACTCTACCATTATACCACCGGAAAGACACACATTGCTTCTTTAAAGTGACATCTTTCAGATATTTGGTGGCTTTTCTGATATGCATACCCTTGATGGCCTGGGCAGTTTCAAGGGTGTTCTTAAAGTGAACCCAAAGATTTGAACCTCTTGATTTGCATGATTTTGTAGGGTTTTCTGGGTCAAGAAAGTAGCTAACCATCTTCACAGGTCACCTCAGGCCGCTTACAGGAAGAGCCTTTCTTTCTTTTTCTAAAGATTTATTTATTTATTCAATGTGTACTGGTGTTTTGCCAGTATATACTCGGTATGAAGGTGTTGGATCCCCTGTAACTGGGGCTATAGACAGTTGTGAGTTACCATGTGGGTGCTGGTAATTGAACCCAGGTCCTTTGGAAGAGCAGCCAGTGCTCTTAATGGTTGAGCCATCTCTCCAGCCCCAAGTATTGTTCTTACAAAATCTGTAAAGAATTGTGTTAGGATTTTGATGAGGATTGTGTTGACCGTAGATTGCTTTTGGCAAGATGGCCATTTTTACTGTGTTAATCCTTCCCATCCATGATCATGGGAGATCTTTCCATCTTTGATATCTTCTCCAGTTTTGTTCTTCAAAGACTGAAGTTCTTGTCATATAGGTCTTTTATTTGCTTGGTTAGAGTTACACCAAGATATTTTATATTATTTGTGGCTATTGTGAAGGGTGTTGTTTCCCTGATTTCTTTCTCTGCCCATTTATCATTTGTATATGGGAGGGCTACTTATTTCTTGAGTTAATCTTGTATACAGCCACTTCTCAGAAGGTATTTATCAGTTGTATGAGTTCCCTGGTAGAATTTTTGTGGCCCCATATGTATACTATCATATCATCTGCAAATAGTAATATGTTGACTTCTTCCTTTCCAATTTGTATCCCCTTGATCTCCTTTAGTTGTCTTATTGCTCTAGCAAGAACTTCCAGTATTATATTGAATAAATATGGAGAGAGTGGACAGCCTGTGTTGTTCCCAATTTTAGTGGAATTGCTTTGAGTTTCTCTCCATTTAATTTGATGTTGGCTGTTGGCTTGCTGTATATTGCTTTCATTATGTTTAGGTATGTACTTTGTATCCCTGATCTCTCCAAGACCTTTATCATGAAGGGGTGTTGGATTTTGTCAAAGGCTTTTTAAACATCTAATGAGATGATCATGAGGTTTTTTTTTCCTTTCCGTTTGTTTATATGGCATATTACATTGACAAATTTTCATATGTTGAACCATCCCTGCATCTCTGCCTACTTGATTATGGTGGTTGATCCTTTTGATGTATTCTTGGATTCAGTTTTCAAGTATTTTATTGAGTATTTTTGCATCTATGTTCATGAGGGAAATTGGTCTGTAATTCTCTTTCTTTGTTGAGTCTTTTTGTGGTTTGGGTATCGTGGTGACTATGGCTTCATACAATAAATTTGGTGATGCTCCTTTAGTTTCTATTTTGTGGAATAATTTGAGAAGTATTGGTATTAGTTCTTCTTTGAAATTTTGGTAGAATTCTGTGGTGAAACCATTTGGCCCTGGATGTTTTTTGGTTGGAAGACTTTTAATGACTGATTCTATTTCCTTCGGGGTTATAAGTCTATTTAAATTATTCATCTGATCTTGATTTAACTTTGGTAAACAGTATCTATCAAGAAATTTGTCCATTTCTTTTAGATTTTCCAATTTTGTGGAGTGTAGGTTTTTGAAATATGACATAATGATTCTTTGGATTTCCTCGTTGTCTGTTGTTATACCCCCTTTTTTGTTTCTGATTTTGTTAATTTGGATATTCTCTCTTTGTCTTTTGGTTAGTTTGGATAATGGTTTGTCTATGTTGTTGATTTTCTCAAAGAACCAACTCTTTGTTTCATTGAGTCTTTGTATTGCTCTCTTTGTTTCTATGCTATTGATTTCAGCCCTCAGTTTGATTATTTCCTGTTGTCTACTCTTCTTGGGTGTGTTTGCTTCATTTTGTTCTAGAGCTTTCAGGTGTGCTATTAAGTTGCTAGTATGAGATCTAATTTTTTTTTATGAAGGATCTTAGTGCTATGAACTTTCCTCTTAGCACTGCTTTCATTGTGTTCCATAAGTTTGGGTCTGTTTTACATCCATTTTCATTGAATTCTAGGAAGTCTTTAATTTCTTTCTTTATTTCTTCTTTGACCCAGTGGTTTTTCAGTAGAGAGTTGTTCAGTTTCCATGAATTTGTAGGCTTTCTGTTGTTTTTATTGTTGTTGAAATCCAGTTTTAATCTGTGGTGGTCTGGTAAGATGCAGGGGGTTATCTCAATTTTCTTGTATTTGTTGAGACTTGCTTTATGATCAAATATGTAGTAAATTTTGGAAACGGTTCTATGAAGTACTGAGAAAAAGGTAAATTCTGTGTTTGAGTGAAATGTTTTGTAGATATCTGTCAGATCCATTTGAGTCATAATGTCTGTTAATTCCACTTTTTCTCTGTTTAGTTTCTGTCTGGATGACCTGTCCATTGGTGAGATTAGGGTGTTGATGTCTCCCTACTGTTAATGTGAGGGGTTCGTTCTGATTTAAATTGTAGTAGTATTTACAAACTTGGGTGCCCTTGTGTCTGGGGCACAGATGTTATGAGCTGAAATGTCATCTTGGTGGACTTTTCCTGTGGAGTCCTTCCCTATCTCTTCTGATTAGTTTTTGTTCGAAGCCCATTTTGTCAGATGTTAAAATGGCTATACTGGCTTGCTTCTGAGACCCATTTGCTTAGAATATCTTTTTCCATCCTTTAACCTTGAGATAATGTTTATCCTGGATGTTAAGATGTGTTTCTTGGATTCAGAAGGAGGTATCCTGTTTTCATATCTGTTCTGTTTGTCTGTGTCTTTTTTTATCAGGGAATTGAGACCATTGATATTAAGAGTTATTGATGAGCAGTGTTTGTTGGTTCCTATTATTTTATCTCATGGTGTGCTTCTTTTTCTCCCTCTTTTGACTTGCTTGTCTGGGAGTATTTATTCCCTATATTTATTTAACCTCTTTAGGTTGGAGCTTTCCTCCTAGTACCTTCTATAGGGCTTTGTTTATATAAAGATATTGCTTAAATTTGGTTTTATCTTGGAATGTCTTTCTCCATCTACTGTGATTGAAAGTTTTGCTGGGTATAGAAGTCTGGGCTGGCATCTGTGGTCTTTTAGAGTCCGCAGCACATCTGTTCAGGCCCTTCTGGCTTTCAAACTCTCCATTGAGAAGTCAAGTGTTGTTCTAATAGGTGTGCCTTTATATGTCACTTGGTCTTTTTTCCTTGCTTCTTTTAATATTCTCTCTTTGTTCTGTATGTTTAATGTTTTGATTAGTGTGTGCCAAGGAGAATTTCTTTTCTGGTCCAGTCTATTTGGTGTTCTGTATGCTTCTTGTTTCTGAGTACCTTCTTCTTTAGGTTAGGAAATTTTTCTTCTATGATTCTGTTAAAAATATTTTCTGTACCTTTGGTTTAGGTTTCTTTTCTTTCTTCTGTTCCTATTATTCTTAGTTTTGGTCTTTTCATAGTGTCCCAGATTTCTTGGATATTTTAAACATGAAATTTTTAAAATTTAACTTTTTATTTTTGACATAAGTGTCGATTTCTTCTACCTTGTGTTCAATACCTGAGATTCTCTGTCCTGTCTCTTGTATTTTGTTTGTGAGACTTGTCTCTGAGGTTCCTATTTGAGTTCCTAAACTTTGCATGTCCAGATTTTCTTCAGTTTGGGTTTTCTTTATTGATTCATTTTCACTTTCAGATCTTGAACTGTTTTATTCACTCCATCCCCTGATTGTTTGGTTTCATAGATTTTTTTAAAAAAGAGATTTATTAGTTTCCTCTTAAATAATCTTTATCATATTCACAAAGGTTATGTTAAGGTCATTGTGTTGTGCTTCAGCTACGTTGTATTGCTCTGGGACTATTTTTGTAGTAGGGTTGCTGGGCTCTACTGGGGACATATTGTCCTGGCTATTTTGACTGCCTTTTTATACTGGTATCTAGGCATCTGGGTTTAGGGTGATCATATTCTAGGTGCTGGTGTCTGTCTTGTCTTTCTTGAGTGGCTGTTTTGCTCCTTGCTTTCTGTTGCCCTGTCTAGTTCTTAGGAAAGCCTGGTGGCTGTGTGTTGACTAGTAGAAAATGCTTCTAGGATCCTGCTAGGTGTGGCCACTGGGGGTTCTGGTTACAATGTGTTTCTAGGTAAAGCTGATGGTTAGGGATGGGGGTGGGTTAGAAGTGGGGGTGTCCACAGGAGGGTGCAAAGCATGGTGTTCCACCAGAATCTACTTAGCTTTCTGGGACTGGGGGCAGAGAGTGAGGAAAGACCACAGCAGGTAGCTTGTTACAGAGCTGGGGGGTGAGACTTGGAGATTGTATATGGAGGAGAGGAGGGAGAGTGAAGATCTGAAGTTAGCCTACCTGCTTAACTGGCCTGTGCCATTTACTTATTTGTAGTGTGTGTGTGTGTGTGTGTGTGTGTGTGTGTGTGTGTGTGTGTGTGTGTGTGTGTGACACACTTGCATACACACATAGGTATGTGTGAGGGCACGCATGTCCATTCCATGGTATAGGAGGACAACCTGTAGGAACCAGTTCTTGAGTCCTATCATGTGGATTCCAGGTACTGAGCTCATGTTGTCAGGCTTGGCAATAAGCACTCGTTGTTTGTTTGTTTGTTTTTTTCGAGACAGGGTTTCTCTATGTTGTTTTGGTGCCTGTCCTGGATCTCACTCTGTAGACCAGGCTGGCCTAGAACTCACAGAGATCTGCCTGCCTCTGCCTCCCGAGTGCTGGGGTTAACTCTTGCCTGTTAGCCCATCTTGCTAGCTCGGGGTTCTGGTTTTGATGAGTGCTGTGCTCTGCTTCGCAAAGCCACTTCTTGTCTCAAGGTTCTGACAAGTTTCTTTATTCCCCAAATAAATGCCAATTAATAAACCTGATGGCCAAATCCCATTGATGAGCCTCCTTCTTCCTGCTTCCTCTTCTTCTTCTTTTGTACTTATCCATCTCTGGCAAGCTCTAACTCTTACTCTTACAACATTCAGCAGTGTCAATACAATGGGAGTAGGTGAAATCTTACCATGATTAGTGTCTGGCTTCGCATTTTCCATCACTCAGTGAGAACTTAATACACCCCTGTGCATTTCCCCAGACCCAGTGAGGCTATTATACAGCCTTGGTGCCCGTGGCATCTACTTCATTGATTCTATCAGGATTCTATTTAGAGACGATGTCTTTACTGAACACTAATTATTCTGAAATCCAGTTCTTAGAAGTAATATTAATTTTTAAGAAGAACATTTTAGTAATCTATTCTTTTGAACTGAGGTTCAGCCCTACTTACTGGTCTCAGTAGTTATCCAGGTTGTCAGGGATGAGGTCATCCTAACAGAGAAAACAGCTCAAAGAGAAAGAATCCTGGCATATTTTCCCCTCTGGAAGCAGGAAACTATTTCTGCATTAGGCTTGAACTGTCACACTTGTTATTTGCCGACTGGGAGGAAAATACAGTCCTGGGCAAAGGAAACCGAAGAAGCCGAGACGCAAGAAGGAAGAGTGAGTCGGAAAGAAGGTCGGCGGCTGCCGAGGGTTGTGGGAAATGGGAAGACTGCTGGAGGGAAGAGTATTTTTTGTGGAGAGGAATGGAATGTTTCAAAGCTGACTGTGGTGATAGTTGCACATCTCCGTGAATCTATGAAAACTGATTGAATTGTGTGCTTAATAATGTCCTAAAATAATGTCAGTAGTAAAAACAGCAACAGATAAGGAGCTTATACGTGAACATCGGGCATAAAGGGCACTGTGTGAGACATGCGCAGTGTGGCTTTGCTGCATAAATGTGGGAACTAGAGGGCAATGCATGAGACATGCGCAGTGCGGCTTCCCCAACAATTTTCCTGTACATTTGGGATCTTATTTACTTTATGCAAATTCCATTTATGTGTAGTTTCCCCAGATGTACATTTCTAGATACTAACAAGGAAAACCCACAACTTAAAGTAATGATAAAAAACCAGTTAAAATGGAGTGAAACATATGTACCTAGGGACAGATATGACAAAAGATGTCTAAAACCTATACACTGATAATTATATATTATTCTGAGAGAAATTAAAGAAGACATAACTAAATGGAAATATATACTCTGCTTATGAGTTGAAGACTATATTAGCATATTAATTGTGCCCAATCAATCCATGTATTTAACACAATCCCAACAGGCATACTGTAGAAATTGACAAGTCAATTTGGAAATCCATATGGAAATGAAAAGGAAGTAGACTAGATAAAACACCTTGCAAAAGAACAAGGTTGGAGGGCTTATTTAAAATCATCCACAGTCTTATTGTAAAGCTATATTAATCAAGAAAATGTGGCATTGGTGTAATGATAGACATATTGATTAAAGGAATCAAATAGAGTCTAGCAATTGATTCACACATATGTCGTAATTGATACTATTTCTAAGTTCTAACGGCAACATAGTGAAGAAAGGATAGGTTTTCTTAACAAATGCTGCTGAAATGGTTAGAAACATACACTCTAAACAACAGACTTGGATACATAACTAGAATTAGATAAAAATGGACTATAGTCATAAATGTAAAACTCAAAACTGTAAAAATTATAGAATGAAAATAGAAAGTCATTGTGATCATGGGTTAGAAATATAATATTTTAAGCAACATTAAAAGCGTGATATATGAAAGAAAAAAACTAATGTTAGATTTTCATAAAACAGTATTAAAAGAGAGTAAAAAGACATCAGAGACTAGAAGAAAATATTGGCAAGTTGAATGTCTGATAAAGACTTGTATCCAGAATATACAAAGACTTTGGAGTTTATTACCATCACTACGACTAGTTAATCTTATGGAAATTAGGCAAACTATTTGAATAAACTCTTTTCCACAGAAGCCATATGGATGGGAGCACCTGGGGAGAGAGGCTCAGTGCCACTGGTCATCTGGGAAATGCAAACTTGAATTCCAGCGGCTTCCTCTATATACACACTGAAGTGTATGAACCAAAATCTGTTGTGTCAACAGTTGGTTGGAATCTGGAGTGCTGCATCGTTTCCCAGTGGCAATACAAGATGATACAACTACTCTGGCCGAGTTGGCAGTTTCTTTAAAAGTTAAATGTATAATTATCAAATGTCCCCACTCTTTGTTCTTATGGAATGAATCTACAGAGACTCATACACAAGTTCATGTCAGCTTTAATTGTCACAACCTCAAACAAGAAACAGCCCAAACGCTCACTGACATGTGACTGGCTAAAGAAACAATGGAATATTGCTTGACAATAAAAAAGAATGAGTTCATAACAACATCGTGGAAATTTTGAAGGTCCTATATTAGATGAAGGAAAGAAGCCAGTAAAAAAAAAGTACACACAGTGCGATTAAATTAATATAAATACTGAAAACATGTACATGATTTTGATTTTGTGATGGGACCACAAGGGTATATTTATGTCAAAATTAACAGGATGCTCATTATTATATATTATCAACAAATGTGCTATTTGAATGCATGTAGTTCATTGTATGCCCGTAACACTTGAATAAAATCACTAAAATATTTCTACTATGTATTTAAGAGAGCTGTCTCTGTATATGGCTAGACCTCTAGATGGTGGCTCTATTCTGTGGCCTTCCCTGGGGTAACACATATCCAGTATTAGTAGTCTACACAACCTTCTGTAGGCAGCACAGTAGTATTATGGCTTTTTTTTATTTTAGTCCATTCTA
The DNA here is from genome assembly GCF_007827085.1 of Peromyscus californicus insignis. Lineage (NCBI taxonomy): Eukaryota > Metazoa > Chordata > Mammalia > Rodentia > Cricetidae > Peromyscus > Peromyscus californicus. The sequence goes on from NW_026294424.1 coordinate 91,419,450, forward strand.
TATGATATTGTTAGGTTCTGAAGAAAAATAAAAAGATGATCACACTCGATTAGCTTACCATTTCTTACAGAGTTAAACACAAGCTTCTCAGGTTGACATTGAAAGTGAGCTACTATTTGATGGCTTTTTGTTTTTTCCTGTTCAATAGACACAGAGATGGAGAACAGTGGGCCCAGAGGACATGATACTGGTCCAAATATTATTCTCAAACTTAAAACTAAATGAGACTTAGCTTGCTTGGGTTTGGATTTTATGGGACCTGTGACTCCTTCTCTTCAAACCCTGTCTTTGGCAATGGAAGGTCTGCCCTTTGTTGCTAATGTTTTCCTGCCTGTCCCACAGTCAGGACAAATCTCTCTCACCCGCCAGTCCCACAGCCTCTCAGACCCAACCAAGTAAACACAGAGACTTATATTGGTTACAAACTGTATGGCCGTGGCAGGCTTCTTGCTAACTGTTCTTACAGCTTAAATTAATCCATTTCCATTAATCTATACCTTGCCACATGGCTTGTGGTTTATTGGCATCTTTGCATGGCGGCTGGCAGTGTCTCTCTCACTCAGCCTTCCACTTCCCAGCTCTATTCTCCTCCTTGTCCCGCCTATACTTCCTGCCTGGCCACGGGCCAATCAGTGATTTATTTATTGACCAATCAGCAACACATTTGACATACAGACCATCCCACAGCACTTCCCCTTTTCTTTTCTTAAAAAGGAAGGTTTTAACCTTTACACATCTCCAAAGTCAGCTTGGTATATTTGGGAATTTGGGCGTAGCTTCTCTTACTACTTCCTGCTGGAGGGGGGCGCTGTATCTTCTGGGGAAACAAAGAAAATTTTAGGATCATGGAGTAGTCCGTGAGGCTGTATCGTCTGAGCCAGTTGCCTTGAAACCATTCTGGATGTTGGATCATTTGGGCCTTGGTGTCACCTTTCAGGGGGTCTTGGCTGGTCAAACCTGATGTATCTTAATCTGGAACAAATCCATAGCCTCTGGCTTTCTGTGGGAACAAAAGCAGAATCTCCTTTCCAAAGCAACATATCCTTATATCCAAATTTTGAAGTCAAGGTACCTTTAAAATGTACATTTTGGCATAACTCAACAGCTTTTACAATCAAATGTTTTTCTGCAGTTAAAAATCCCAAAGACAACACAATCCAGATTCTCTGTGTAATATTCATCTTCACGTGGCTTATTTTTTTATATTAATTTTACTGTCTCTTTAAAGACTTTATTTTTTAAAACTATGTATTTGTTTCTATAACTCTATATATTACTTTTTTTGTCTCTTTCAAGCCTACGTATATTTTACACACATTGTAAACTATTACATCTGAATCTGTCTTATTGTGAATCTATTGCTTTAAACTGCAGCAGCTGTGGCTGCTGGCTCCACCCACCTCAGCTTCCCAACATGGCCGCAGTAGTTTACCACCAGCTCTGGGAGCTATCGTGGTTCTCTATGCTTTTATCCAAGCAGCGTGTAGCCCAGAAACCTCTTTTTTTTTGTTTTATACTAGCAAAGTCTAAACCCACCACGCAGCTTAATGTGCCACTTGCAGAGGCCTCATTCCCGCCATACTGCAGGTCAAGCGCACACCCTAGGAACCCACCAGTAGCTCAAACCAGCAGCTGCCGCTCATTTGAGAGAGACAGTTAGGAAGCTGTTTTTAGCTCCGTTTTAGAATCTTTTTTCTCAGTTTTTAGGTGGAAACTCTTGCCCCACATTGGGCACCATTTGTAGCTAGAGTTTTCCTGCCTGGCCCACAGTCAGGGCAAATCTCTGTCACCTGCCAGTCCCACAGCCACTCAGACCCGACCAAGTAAACACAGAGACTTATATTGCTTACAAACTGTATGGCCGTGGCAGGCTTCTTGCTAACTGTTCTTACAGCTTAAATTAATCCATTTCCATTAATCATGGGTTCTTACAGCTTAAATTAATCCATTTCCATTAATTGTGGCTGTGGGACTGGCGGGTGACAGAGATTTGCCCTCAATGTGGGCAACATCCAGCGAGCTGGCTATTGGGGGAAGAGCATAATGGGGAGGGTCTTGCTCATTCTGCTTCAGAGCTGGAGCACCTCTCTCCTGCTCTTGGCTTTTAGAACTCCAGGTTCTGTGACTTTTGGACTTGAACACAGGGCAGCTTTTTCCTGTCTTGTCCCAGCTCCTAGACCTATGACCTCACACTGAGAGTTAGGGTGTTTATCTGCCTAGTTCTATGGGTTTTGGCCTTGGACTGAGCTATGCTACTGAGTTCTCTGCTTCTCCACCTTCCAGACACCCTCATGTGAGTTCTCAGACCCCCCAAACCAAGTCAACTTCCCTAATGAATTCTTATTTTTGTCTTTCAGATGCTATTGAATTTGAGTAGTTTTTAGAGAATGGCCCACATAGGCTCAGGTTTTTGAACACTTGGTCCCCAGTTGGTGGTGCTGTTTGGGGAGGTTTAGGAGGTGACCTCACTGCAGAAAATATGTCACAGGAGGCAGGCTTTGAGATGAAAATCATTTGGACATGTCCAGAAGGATCTCTCTGCTTTGTGCTTGCCATTCAAGATGTGAGTTCTCAGCTTCCTGTTCCCTGTCATGCCTGCTGCTTGTTGTAAGCCCACACTCTGCCGTTGTGGACTTTTGTCCTGGCACAGTAAGCCAAATAAACTCCATCTTCCTTAAGTTGCCTTTGATCATGGTGTTTCATCACAGCAACAGAAAAGTAACTCATATAGATTCCATCTAGTGAACTGTTTATTAAGACTATGTATTTACTTGAGTGTCTAGCTGCCCACTTAAAATTGTATCTTGATCTCCTTTGTGGCCAGCTGTGGCCAAACAAATTAGTTATGACTAATGCAACAGGAGCAGTGATTGATGCAATATCTACAGCACGAACTCTAAAAACCTACTAAAATCCACTGATGGGAGGGTTTTTGCCTCCTGCTGGCTGGAATGTAAACATTCTGTCCCCTGAGGTTTTAGATTGAAAGATACTCATCTCATTTCAGAATTTAAAAGAGTTGAGTTCCAGAAAGGAATGGATATCTGTAATACACTCCCTCACCCTAAGACTCAGGGAGCATCTTGGAAGAGGCTGTGGAAAGAGTCTGAGGATGGAGGCTGGGAGTCTGAGGATGGGGTGTTGCAAACAGTGACCTCCTGGACATGGCAGGACTGAGGCCCTCATGAACTCATACCAGATGTGGTTGTCTGCATAAGCTAATACAGTATCAGTTCAATCAGTATTTCAGCATGGAGAGAGATGCTGAGGAGCACTGATATTTGAAGACTCCTGGGGAGGGGTAGTCAGGTTTTTTCAAGGGTGTGGTCCCTGGTAGATTGTCCATGTTCCAGTGGATGGCTTTATACCTGTGTACAATGGACTTCCTGGGACACAGTGTGTTACAAAAAGAAGAAAAGGACATGAATTGTTGAGGAAAATGAGGAAGAGGGGTCAGGGATGATTGTAAGGGTAGTGAGGGGTGACATGATCAAAATATACTATACACATGTATAAAAAACTTAAAGAATAAATAAATGCACAAAAGGTTATATATACACATGTAAATATATTTACATATGTATGGTACATGTAACAATAATAATTAAGGAAGAGATTATGAATTTGGGAGAAGAGAGGAGTTGGGTGAGGAGGGGGTGTGGGAATAATGTAGATGTAGTGCTTATATATGAAATTATAAAAAAATGAAATTTAAGAAAAGAGGTGTCTGATACTAATAGATTATTATACCAGCTCTAGCTGCATTTTTTTTTGTGAGAAAGAAATGCAGTTCTGTCTTATGCAGGCCATTATGATTTCCAGTCCTTTTGTTATAACACAAATACAAGCACAGTATAAGCAAACAGACATATGCATACACACATGAACACACACACACACACACACACACACACACACACACACACGCCTCTTCAGTTATTGAATGCACTAAATCATTCTAATTGGAACAGAGTTAGATGGGAATGTCTTAGATTAAAAATGTCAGCATTATTTCAACTTGTATATTTTTGTTTCTATAATCAACATTGTCTCTTAGCAATCGCAATGAAGCTTCCCATTAGTTAAATGTAGATTGACGAGCAGGGAGACTGAGATTACCCTGGCATAATTCAATCAGGCTTTCTGATGAGATCATAAACTGTACTAAGAATATTTTGCAGCAGTAAATTCTCAAGTGCCTGATAGAAGCTTGAAATTTGCACGTGTTTCTGAGTTAAGTGTAATCTTTAGATTGACTGTAAAAGAGCACTTGGAGTCAGAGGCTAAATGCAAATAATAAAATAAAACCAACAGCCCCACAGTTAATCCTTCACACCCGAGAACACGTCCCTAAGGTCTTTCATTGTGAATTTACCCAACATTGGATATCCTATGAGTTTTTCATTGGATTTACTGAACTTTTTGTACCAACCTCCGAGATTTCTTACTTGACGAGGCTGATTGCTAAAGGGTTGTCTTTAATTGCAGAGAAGTACAAGAATGTGTGTCAAGGAGAGGGTGGTGGGGGTGGACTAGGACTAATAAGCAGTGGAGAAAGGGAGAAGAGAAGTGATCTAGGCTATTAATGCCTCATTTATCAAACATTTATTAAATGCCTGCTATAGTTCAGGAATTATTCTAGGTGTTGAGGGTTCAGAGCCTAACGCTATTTAATTTCTGTCCTTAAAATGTTTATGATACTGAGCAGACAAATGAGTCAGCTGGTTATAAAACAAAATAAAACTGTTTTTTAAAAAATTTTTATTACTATTTCCAGAGACAATCCTGTGACATATCTGTGAAAGTACTCCACAGTCTGGGCACTGATTGCTTCAGGGGTAGGCAACAACTTTGGTCACTAGAGACTCTCCTGGTGTTGACACACAGAAGATAGGAAGGGGGGTCATTCCCCCCAGGATCATTGGTTTCTGTTCTTATAACCACAAGATTTCTAGTGCAGCCTGTGCGTAAATGTTCTGAAGATCTTAGCTATTTGACAGTTCAAACAAGAGATTATCTACTTTTCTTGTTGATGTGAGAAAATACCTGACATCTATGAAGTATGGGTTCAATGTTCTGTCCACGGTGGGACATGGGACAGCATCTGGTCACATTGCAGCTGCAGTCAGGAAATGGATGAATGTGGATGTTCTCTCTCTCTCTCTCTCTCTCTCTCTCTCTCTCTCTCTCTCTCTCTCTCTCTCTCTCTCTCTTTCTCTCTCCTCTCTGTCCTTCTACTCTAGCCCTTCGGATGGAGCCGCTCACATTCAGGGTGGGTCTTTCTTTCCACCCTAAGTGACCTAATCTGGACAATCCCTCACTGACATGCCCAAAGGTTTGTCTCTTAGGTGATTCTAGATCCTGTCAAACTGATAACTGGTTAGTACCATCACACACACACACACACACACACACACACACACACACACACACACACACAGAATAAGTGAAAAAGTGATGCCTTATTTTGGGGCTCATATGAAATCATATTTTATGCCATTTATAAAGTCTGCCTAAGCGTTAATCTTTTTGAATCCTCACACACTCGTACCTACCACCTTCAAGTGTGACCAAGCATTTCTCAAGATGAAAATTAACTCCATCAGGCAGGTGTCTTGAGGATGTCTGGGGAAGAGAGAGGAGGTCTTGTAAGGAGGTAGCTCTACACTGCAAAGCCCTCTGCATCTCTCTCTGGAAGGCTCTCTGGGCCCAGATATCAGCCTTTCATTCTCGTCATCTGGCCCCCGGGCTCTGCATTCCCCAGTCCTGGCTTTTCCTTGGCTCTGTCTTACTTAAAGTAATCGTCTTTGTCCTAGCTCATCTAAGCTTGGGTTCCTGCACCCATCACTCCACCCGCTAGATAAGGGTGTTCCATATTAGAGTCCATCAGAGAAAACGGAAACCACTGCATTCTGGAGTCACTTATAAAAGCTGACCCTCCAATAAAATGCAACTTCATGTAGAAATGATTTTAGTTGCGTGCACGTGTGTGTGTGTGTGTGTGTGTGTGTGTGTGTGTGTGTGTGTGTGTGTGTGTGTGTGTGTGTTGGGGGTGTGTGTTGTCTTAGACAAGGGTGAGCAAGGGCAGAGTGCCCAGGAATAGAAAGACATGTTCCAGTTTGGGAGCTGACCTTGTGCTGCATATATATCACCAAATCTGTGTTCCCATGAAGACTCTGTATGAATATGTGTTTTTACTGTAAGTTATTTAGCTTGAAGCATACTTTACAAGTCATATTTGGCCTTAGATGTAGGAGGGTGGGGGACCAAGGAGATATTATTGTGTGTGTTTAGCCACTGGCTAGAACTTGCAGGAACAAATGGGCAGTTACTGCTATCCTGCTGTCTGTGTCATTCTTCCTTTTCCAGAACCGAGGGTTGAGAGGAGGTTCCTTATGCAGCACTGGGTCTTGGTTTGGGAATAGCGACTCTGTTTTTAGAGTCAGAATTTCCTTTTTACTTGAAATGATAGCTTGACACGCTTATGGGTATATTTCGAAATCTGAAAATAAGAAGGGAGTATGTGAATGTGTGTAAAGTCAGACTCTGAGCGGTGGTCTGCAGCTCGGTTTTCCTGGGACACATCACTCTTGCTCTTTCTCATATCCGAAGGCGGTTTGTCCTGTTTTTATTTTCTGTTCCCCGGGTTTTAAGTGTATCTTTGTAATGCCTCTAAAGCTAGCTGGCAGCGAGGCAGCGTATAAATAACCTTTATTGTTATTATCCTTAGACGTGGCATTCACTCTGCTTTGACGTCATTAATAAGCCACCCCAGCAATGTTGTCGCAATGTATAATATTAGCAGAGGGCTCCCTGGGGATGCATGGAAGAGGGTGTTTAATATTCTGTTTGTTTCTCAGTCTACCTCTTCACGGGCGGAGATGTTAGAGCTTGTTTGTTGTTCAGCTGGAAAAAAAAAAATCCTATCTAGGGATCAAAAACCAGCCTAACCATGTGGCTGTAATTCACAGAACTGCCTTAGCTTTAGCAGTTTTGCTAAATTAGGAGACTGTAAATTAGCTCGGTTAATCTGCTCTTGATTTTTTTTTTTTTTACTCCTTTTTAGATAACTTGCAGTTGAACAAATATACAAAACAGTTCCCACGGTCCTATGTATTAGAGGTAGCTTCTCAGCAACATGGTCAAACTAGGTCAGCAAGAAGCAGTTTACAAGCTAAGTGAATTTTCTACTCAGACACTCAGCTGAGAATCTAGCTTTTGAGTCGAAACATTCTGTACTTCATCTGGTTATTCTTTTTTATCATAATATATCATGGATGCCTTAATGAAATTAAGACCGCATTTTAAAATAGGACTCAGTCAGAGTATATAGCAGAGCCTAGAACTATTGACCTTTTCAGAAGGTTGTAGGCAATGTATAGGAATGGATAAGCAAATGCATGCTGCTGTGAGATCTGGCCCTGAAGATTTCCAGAGAAATATTCGAATCTCAGGAATCTCCCTAGATTTGGGAACTAACCACCTGGATCCTGAGCGTGTCGCTGTTGAATGTTAGGATTTGTGGACCTTAAATGATGTCGTCTTCTTCGTTACACTCCTCAGTTGTAGCTGCCACTTTCATGCAGAAATCCTCTGAGGGTTTGCTGAAGGGAGTTATCTGTTTGTTTCTTCTGTGCCACGATCTAAAAGTTTGGACAAAGCTTGATAGCTTGGATGAAAATGCTTATTTAACTCAGAATTCTGTGGTTTAGTAGTGTGCGTCAAGCTCAGATTGGAAGTTATTCTGGTTATGATGGGGTTCACACTGTGTCTGTGGTATGATGGGGTTCACACTGTGTCTGTGGTATGGTGGGGTTCACACTGTGCCTGTTGTATGGTGGGGTTCACACTGTGCCTGTGGTATGGTGGGGTTCATACTGGGTCTGTGGTAAGCTGTTGGCCAATATACTGTTTTATGTCTGGATTGACTACCTGATGGTGTTTTGACAGGGTTGGTTGGACAACCTGTTTTTCATTATATTGCAGGTTGGCTGGTGCTATAGTTGGAATATGGAGCATTCTCTGTCAGGGTAGACTGTCAAATGGTCCGTGGCACTATTGAGGTGTAGAAGAAATGTTAGAGGGTAGGGCCTAGTGGAAGGAAGTGAGAATATGCAGAGACATGCCCTGGAAGGGGATAGTGGAACCCTAGTGCCCTTCCCCGATCCCTAGCTACCATGACCGAACAGCTTTGTTACTTCACACGGCCACTGCTGGAATGTTCAGCCTCATCCTAAGCCCAAGTGCGAGGGCCAAGTGACCAGGAACTGAACTTGTACAACCATAAACCCAAATTAATCTTTCCAACTTTCATGTTGATTTATATCAGGCATCTTATGACAACGAGAGGAGACTGACCAGCATAGAACATTGATACCAAGAAGTCCGGTCATTTCAGGGACCAGATCTGACAATATTGTTGTAAGATGTCTGGAATTGCTTTGTGGGATGAATTTGAAAACTTTTGGAGAAACAGGTTAGAAAACGCTTAGAGTGTTGTGAGCAGAACTTAATGGGTGATTCTGGTGGGAGATCGGAAAACTAGAATGCTGGTATGAATGTGGACAACAAAGGCTAAACTCATACAGGTTTAGGTAGGAGTGAAGAGCTTTCTTGGGAACTGGACTCAACAGTTGCATTTTGGAAAATAACTTGTTTATATTTTTTGAGGCTTTATTGGACGATGAGTTTGAGTGATGAACCAGTTAATTTGGTAAAACAAATTTGAAGGCTGCACAATATTCAGAAAGTAACATGGTATTTCTGGCTGCTTCTGATGAGACTTACAGGGCAGTCCAGAAAGATTTGGGAAGAGTTGAATCTTTGTCAGAAAAGGACATTTAAAGTTACAACCAAGGATGGTATAGTGCCATTAAAAGGATGCTAAGTACTCTGAACTAGGCAACTGGATGAATACCTTGAGGACACCTACAAAATTGGCAAGACACCAAGAATCACATACCCAAGGGTATAGAGGCAGGAACTCATTTCAGGCACTTTGCCTTGAGCAGAGAGTCCCAGAGTGCCCTGTTCATGCAGGGGTGCCTCGTGAATTGTTTTCCCACTTTCTTTCCCTGTGTTCAGCTTTCCAGGTAACCAGAGACTTCTATAGCTATGGTTCTCATGGGTTTGGGTATGGTTTTTGTTGGCAGCAGACCTTGGTGTCAGCCACAGGATTCCAGCTTTGTAGATACATAGAATGTAAGAGTTGAGAAGTAACAGAGGCATCTACCAAAATTTCAAAGGAAAGCCTAGGAATGTAGTCACTGTGAGTCAGGATTAGAGTCTGTACAAATTGTCGCTAATAAGGCAATGTGAGAAGCTGTGGGGGTGGAGCTGTGGGGGTGGAGCTGTGGGGGGAGTGGAGCTGTGGGGGTGCAGCTGTGGGGGGAGTGGAGCTGTGGGGGTGCAGCTGTGAGAAGCTGTGAGAGTGAAGCTGTAGTTGCCATGGTGATCCTAGAAATATTAATGTCAGAAATATTAAATGTTCTGAGAAAAGGTGCAGATGGAAATCCAACCCAGCTAATGAGAAGGCATTTGGGCTGTAGACAGCAAGGCTGCATGAATCAGAACTCCCCAAGCCATTCAGGGATCGTGCTTCACTACCACGTGCCCCTAGGTATCAGATGTGGATTACACAAGTCAGTATTTTTGGTTTTGCTTGAGCTTGGTTCATTCTTATTTTTGAAATTTCTCCGTTTTGAGCAGGAATAGAAACTGTATGTTGTAATCCTAGTATTTTGGTTTGTGTGGTGGCTCACTCTTAAGAGTTTACCTTTTCTGGAAAAAGACTTTGGCCTTGAGCTTTTCAGGGTTCTGGAACAACTTGGGAATCCTTGGAGATGGACTAAATGTACTTTGCATGTGGAGATGGACTTGAGCTTTTGAAGCCAGGCATAGAATGCTAAATCATTTGGATGTGGAGTGTTCCCAAATCTCTCATGTGCCAAGGCTTGGTTGGCAGTCTGTGGAGCTGCTGGGAGGTAGTAGCCTCTCAATGGGTCTTTCTGAATGTTGATAAAGAGGGGAGGCTTGGGGAAGAAAGCTAGGTCACTGGACATGCCATTGAAGATGATACATCAACCATGACCCTTTCTCTTTCCTCTGTGAAGTTTGCAAGTCTGTCCTCTGAAATGCAGCTCTACCCTAGTGTGCAGCCTTGCCACAGGCTTAAAGCAAAGCATTGAGTAAGCAGAGACTGAAACCTCTGTAGCCACAAGCAAAAACAAACAAACAAAAAAATGAAACTAGTCCTTCTTCTTTACTAGTTAATTTATCTAGGTACCGTGTCACAGCAGTGGGAAGCTGACCAACACACCTGACTCAGGCATATGGTGGCGCAGAATTCTATGGACAGAGAGAGAGAGAGGATAAGCCCATTGCAAAGCGATTATAAATTTCTATTGGTAGCATTTGTTAATGTCCCGTTGACTTAGTGGAGCCAAAACAGTTGTATGAGGCCAGATTAGAAAGAGGCACTTGAAGTTCTATGGTGGAGGCTCCCGGGCAAGGAACAGGGATAGATTTGAGATAGTTTTGCAACCTATTATGATAACAGAGGTGTCTTGGAGTAGCCAGAGGTAGGTGCTGACATAGTTTATCGACAGCTGTAGCAATCTTTGGGAAGTCACATCAGCTGTCTAGAAAGGCACCATGGCATTCCTGTCGCCATGCCTTGGCTCTGCCATCATGGACTCTAATGCTCGGAAGCCCAAATTGAACGCTTTCTTGAATTTTAGGTTTCCTGGGTCGTGGTGTTTTACTACAGCGACAGAAAAGTAACTAAGTCAAGAGCACAGGTGGCGGCTCACTAGAGCTGGTCACTGGATGAGTCTCGATGTGGCGGGGGCACTGCCTTCCCTGTGCTGCTTCTCATGGGGCCTTTGATGAGTTCATCAGAGGTCTGCACTGGGACCTCTGACCACAGCTTCCAGAACTTCTATTGGCCTGCTTCTCTGCTGAGACTGCACACTCTGTAGGATGGTGCTTTCTGGTGAGTTCAGCCTTCTCCCGGGAAGCCCCTTTCTGCTTACTCTTGGCTACAATTGGACTTAGCCCCCATCTTTCCGCCTACCTCCTGGAGAGTCAGGCTCCAGTATTCAGGTCCACAAAATTCCTGGGGCCACCAGTTAAATTTTTGTTGTATCTCTCTCCTGTGAGGTAGGAAATAGACATGGTACATCTCAAGGAAAATATTATCTCCCCAGTGGCCTCCCTTTATGACATCTGTACTGGGAGCCCCTCTAATGTCCTCAGTACCTTTGTGAATTCCTTGTCTTTCCTCCTGTAGCCTAAAAGTGGGAAGTGAATGTATAAGCATGGTTTTCGTGCTCTCCTCACACAAAGCTACAAAGTTTAACTCCTTTCAGAATGTAGGGAACCTGAAAGTTCTTGCATTATTATTATTATTATAATTTTGCTCTTGATTCTTGTTGAAAAAGAAAAGTACATGAGAAAGCTTAGTCAGTTCCTTCATCTGAGAGGCAGAGGCTAGGCTAGCTTTGTGTGTTGCTGAATACTGAACTGTACTCCCTCCAAAATTCATATGCTGAGGGTCTAACTAGCAACAGGGATGTATTTGGAGACAAGACTTTAAGTTTTGTTTTGTTTTTCAAGACAGGGTTTCTCTGTGTAGCTTTGCGCCTTTCCTGGAACTCACTTGGTAGTCCAGGCTGGCCTCGAACTCACAGAGATCCACCTGCCTCTGCCTCCCGAGTGCTGGGATTAAAGGCGTGCGCCACCACCGCCCGGCGACAAGACTTTAAGTTAAATGAGATAATAAGTGTTGGATCTTAATCTGATAGGACTGCAATTCATATAAATATATTGTGGTGGTTTGAATGAGAACAGCCTTCATAGGCTCATATATTTGAATGCTTAGTCACCAGGAGTGGAAATCTTTGATATGATTAGAAGGATAGGTAGAGGTGGCCTTGTTGAGACAGGTGTGGACTTGAAGAGGAGGTGTGCCACCTGGGATAGGCTATGAGGCTTCAAAAGTCCATGCTAGGCCCTGTTCTCTTTTCTCTTGGTCTGTGGCTCAGGATATGGCTCTCAGCTACTGCTTCATGCTTCACACCACATGCTCCCCGCCATGATGATAATGGACTAAACCTCTGAAACTGTAAGTAAGACCCTAATTAAATACTTTCTTTCATAAGAGTTGCCTTGGTCATAGTGTCTCTTACAGCAATAGAGCAGTGACTAAGGTGATGTGTGTGTGTGTGTGTGTGTGTGTGTGTGTGTGTGTGTGTGTGTGCATGTGTATTTATATACAGACAGATAGAACAATATGAACACCCGCAGGTCCCCCCAATCTCCTCACAAAGTATATATAAGAACACAGAGGATGGTCATCAGCAAGTCAAGGTTAGAGTTTTGACCAGAGTCTGAATCTTGCTGATCTTTGAAAATGAGACGTTAAAGTTTCTGTGACGTCACTTGTCTGGGCTGTTTTGTTCTGGCACCCCAGGTGGCCAACGTGGATATCTTTGCCTTTAAAAATCTAAGTCAAATTCTAAAGCTGCTCACAGCTTGTTTAGAAGCTCACCTCACTTCCTCAGTGGAATTTCAACTCAAGGAAGCCCTTCTTGACTGCTGAGGCGACTAGCCTGCCTTCATGAGTCTTCTCCACTGGGAAATCTCAGTCACAGCACTCACAGTGTTAATGTTATCTCAAGAAGCAGACAAACTCCATTCCCTGGCTTCTCAATTTGTCAGTTTTCTAAGGCTTGGCTGTCTCATGTACTGATTTCCTCATCCATGACATCAACAGTATAGCAATTTCCTGTAAACTATGGTTTGATCATACTGAAATATATTAACTGTGGTGAGTGGTGAAATTGCCAGTGTTGTTATTGTGTGGGTCACACTTTAGGAAGAAACAGCGACAAGCTCTGGGAGATTACGTTTACACTGTGGAATCCGTGATCTCCCCGGAACCCAGAGAAGTGGTGTTTGTTTGGAAGGAGGAAGTTGAGGATCAAGACCAGAGTAATTTTGAAATCAACTCAGCTCTATCTTCCGTCTTGTAGAATCATGCACGCATCCATCGTAACAGGGTTTGTGAATGGCAAAAACAGAAAGCTAAGTTTCTTTGGATTTAAAAGATATCTTCTCTCTCTCTCAATTCCTAAAGCATTGCCTGTTGATATCAACCTTTGGCACTTAAATGTTAAACTTCAAGTATAAGGAATATGTTTTATCATCTAAAGTTTCTCTTAAAAATTGTTATTATGATTTTATGTTTGGGTGTTTTGCATGAATGTATGCCTGCATATCACATGTGTGCCTGGTGCCTGTTGAGTTTAGAAAAGGGAATCAGATCACCTGAAATGGAAGTTACAGATGGTCGCAGGTCACTGTGTGAGTGCTGGGAATCGAACCTGGCATTCTGGAAGAGCAGCCAGTGCTTCTGATGGTTCTCATTTCTGTTTTCCAGATAATCTCACAGAAAGTAAGCAATTCACTTCTTGAGGACTAAGGATCCTGGAGTTCCTTTTCTTCTAATTTTTTTTTTTTTTTTGGTTTTTCGAGACAGGGTTTCTCTGTAGTTTTGCGCCTTTCCTGGAACTCACTTTGTAGACCAGGCTGGCCTTGAACTCACAGAGATCCGCCTGGCTCTGCCTCCCGAGTGCTGGGATTAAAGGCGTGCGCCACCACTGCCCGGCTCTAATTTTTTTAAAAGATTTATTTATTTTTATTTTAAGCATATGGGTGTTTTGCCTGCAGGCACTCTGTGCATCACATGCATGATCTGCCCACAGATGCCAGAAGAAAGCAATGGATTCCTTGGAACTAGAGTTACAGTTGGTTGTGAGCTGCCATGAGGGGTGCTGGAAATGGAACTCAGGTCCTCTGGAAAAGCAGTCAGTGCTCATAACTACCACACCATCTTTCCAGCCCATCTCTGAAAGTTTCAAACTGAGTCCCTAAGGGAGAAATCCAGTAAAAATACTGAGCGCAGCATCTGTTCCACATGAAGAAGTGAGTGGAGTAATAGTAACTAAGTTAGTCATACTTCAAAGTAGGTGCTGGGTTTGTTGATCCATTTCATTTGATGGATGAATGATTGTTGGTCTTTTAAAAATTATTTCTGATAAGTACTTTGTTCACCCCAGGGATCAAATCCAGGGCCAGGCACATGCCTAGGAAGGGCTTTGCTGCGTCTCCATTCCTGCATAGTTGTTGATCATTGATTTCTCTCTTGCAACTCATCTTTGTTTTATTCCTTCTATGGAAAGTTATGTGAAATGTAAAATCTCATTCTGCTTTATATTTTGCACAAGGGCCAGACAAATCATGGGGGAAGTACAATCATGCTTTGATATACATCACCAATTAATATGAATTGATTTTGAGTGCATTTTGTACACGCATTTCTGTACACACAGGATTTAATCACATAGATGTATGAGTGGAGGCCGGTTTCCTTGAAATTACTCTTGTAAGTGGTTCCAAGTAATGCTTGAGTCCTGCTGAAAAAAAACTGCCAAGAGCTCTTGCATCCAAGTCCCAATTTACATATTACTTTACACAGCGAGTCCCAAAGGCTTCAACTCAAAGAATGGAAAATAAAATTAAACGAATCAATTAGTGTATCTTAGTGCAGTTGTGGTCAAACCCAATAGTCAAGACATTACACATAAAATACATAACAGATTCAGAAAGCAATTCAATTTAATCACATCTTGGATTAGGAGAGACAGGAGTCCAGATCAACAGCATGAGAGAAATGGCCGGCAGCCCTTAGTTGGGGGTGTGTGGGAGGGGCGGAGCGCTTGTTTACTTGATGGGAACAGAGCTGGGTAAACCCTGCAGTGTGGGTCCAAGGCACGCAGGCGGGGCCTCTAGCGTTATCAGGTTTTTTTTTTTCCTTGCCTATTGTCTTCCCAGACACTGGATTTCTGAAAATTAAAATTTTCTTTTAAGAAAGATTATTTTTGTTTTTATTTATGTGTGTGTCTGCATGAATGTGTTTGGAGGTGTGCATGGATGCCGGAAGTGGGTGATGGAACCCCTGAAGCTGGATAAAAGCCCCCGTGAGCCACCTAATGTGGGCATTGGGAACCGAACTTGGGTCTTCTGAAGGAGCCATGGGCCCTCTTAGCTGCCGAGCCCTCTCTCTGGTCCTCACATCCTAGAATTTTGAATCTGGTACTGAATAGTTAATCATTTCACGAGCGTTCTTGGGCTGGGAACCACCTTGAATGGTTAGCTGCTCTGTGCATCTCTCTAGCACTTCAGAGCCATTTTAAACTTCCCTTCACCGTGTGCTCTCAGGCTCTGTCTGAGCTCAGTCCACATGTGCTCCGACCAGAAGTTCTCAACCTGTCGCATATCAGATCTCCTGCATATCAGATATTTACATTACGGTTCATAACAGTATCAAAATTACAGTTACGAAGTAGCAATGAGATAATGTTAGGGTTGGAGGTCACCACAACATGAGGAACTGTATTAAAGGGTCTCAGCATAAGGAAGGTTGAGAACCACTGACATAGAAACTTTTGAATATATTTGACTCAGAATATTGTTCAAGAATTTCATTTTTGAATTGACATGTATTAAGCTTAAATTACATACCAGATTTCTTAGTATGGAAACAAGAATGTAAAACGTCGTTGCTAATTATTATGTAAATTGAACTCTGGAAGGGCACTATTTTTAATATGAATTATGTTAGTGAAATGGTAACAATGACTCGTAGTACTCCAGGTTGAAAGCAGGGCCACTCACACACCAGCAGGTGCTCCGTCACTGAGCACTTTCCAGGCCCTACAGTTTTTATCTGCTTCTTTTTACTTTTTTAAACATAGCTGCTGGAAAATTAAAAATGAGGGACTAGTGAGATGATTCAGCCAGCAAAGTGATTGCCACGAAGTGACTGCATGAGGATCCGAGATCAAATCTCCAGCACCTATATAAAAACTGAAAGCTGGGCACAGCTATTTGCACTTATAACCTCAGCACGGGAAAGATGGGGTCAAGAGACCCCCCTGGGATTTGCTGGCCAGTCTGACTGAATCAGTGATCTCCAGGTTCAGTTTAAGACCCTACCTCAAAAATAAGGTGGAGTGAGAAAGGCACCTGATGTCAACCCCTTGTTCCACACATATTTTCACGCACGTGCATGCCCATAGACATGTATACACACGTACACTACACACCCAAAACAATAAAAGACGAGAAAATTAAAACAGTTCCAGTGCCTCATTTTATACTTTTGTTGGATGGTGCGGGGCTGAGCAGAATGAAACTAGAGGATAAACGTGGCATATAATTTGTTTTTAAATTCAGATGTCACAGTTCACTAATAAAATGGGATGTCTGAAAGAACAGGCTGCATTTGTGTGTGTGTGTGTGTGTGTGTGTGTGTGTGTGTGTGTGTGTATTGCCTCATGGAATATACAGATTTCTCAGCAGAAAAGAGAAGTGTGGAGTCACGTGAAAAGGAAGTGGACGGACATATATGTCTGTCTAGCCACCATGTAGCATTCTTGTGTTGACTGTCCTCATGGCCCAGCGGATCAGACAGGGTGCCATCCACAGTCATCACTCCAGCAGGCTAGCCTGTAACCTGGGACCTTTACTCTACATCTGTGCCATGTGATCCAAACTTCCTTAATGGCTTCTTTTGATGTTCTTGTATTTTTGTAAATCTTCAGGATGCGGGATGAAGTCCTGGAAGGAGATGCTATTTTAGAGGAGAAAGTCAGTGCTCCTGCTACAGGAGAATAAGCCAGAGCAACTCGCGGCCTACAAGCGGAAGATGGGCAGAGACGAACTCGCTAGTCCTTCCGCCGTCTCCTTCTCTTAGGTGTGCGTGATCTCTGGGCAGTTCAACATGACTGTGTTCGCAGTGTAGGTTATGCGGCATGTCCTTGTAGTCACACAATGTGTCAGGCGGTGTTGCCTAACAATAGCCACAGGAATACTTCTCGCCTCTCATGATCTTCAGAATTTTGCAGCTCTCATTGCGCAATGGAGTCTCGGGTGGGTGGGGTGCACCCCTGTCATCTCAGCCCTTGGAAGGCTGAACCTGAAGACTGAGAGCTTGTCAGACTGGGTTACATAGCCAGATCTGGTGTTAGAACAAAATGAAAGAAAACAGAGTACACAAGGAAAAATGGAGATGCTTTGTTGGTGCTAACCACAAGTTGGTAAGGAGCACCTGGAACTCAGCTTTCCTGTTTGCCACCCATGTGAGGGTGGGCCTTAGGGGATGCAGCCACCTTTGAGGCACGCATACTCCTATAAGTAGCCCCTCAGCCATGCACCTGTAAGCAACCTTAATAAACTCACTTGTTTACCAAGCTAGATGGAAGTTGAATTATTTCTTTGGTCAACAGTCAGCCTCCTTTCTGGGGTGAATAGACCTTTGTTCGTGTCTTTCTGGGGAAAATCATACAGCAAAGTGACATTATGTGACTCCAACCCTAAATACTAGAAGATGGTGTGGTTTCTATTGGTGTTTATTCTCTCTGTCTCTGTCTCTGTCTCTCTCTATTTCTAAAAAAGTGAACCCACCAAGCAGAAGAGAAGCATCCTATTCTTAGTGAAGGTTCGAGACTCAGCTTGCAGAATAACCTTCTGTAGATGCTGGTTTATGATAACAACTTTAGTAAAGTTACCTCTCCTAAAATCTTGATCAGTCATTTGTGCTAGGTGCATCACTTTGTGTCTGCAAAATCAAGCAGTTGGATTTAGTCCTGAAATAAGAGTCCCCTAAAAGTCTGGGCGATCACACAGCCTCCCCCGTAGGAGAATAATAGAAACACATGTACCTTGTGAAACTCCCTAGTATCATTTGTCTTCCAAGCTCCTAGCTAAAAAACGGTCCATGCTAGGGTTTCACTAGCTCTTTCTATGAGCTCTGCTATTTTCAGGGTTCAAAAGTGAAGGTAGAGAAGAGAGAAATGGGCATGGAGGTGCTTGGTAAGATAAAAGAGATGCATGAAAGTAGCTCATCAAAGTCTACTTTTGGCAGCCACCTGTTGAGCATGGAGAGAAGATGAATCACCAGTTTAGGCCCATGACAGTTTCTCTGAAATGAGAAAAAAAAAAAGGCCCCAGTAAATGCATGCAGCCTGCTCCCATCATCCCTTTAATAACCTGTAATATTGTAGCAGGATATTTTTGTCACACTGAATCTGATTGATGGGCTTGGCTATAAGACATTACAAGTGTAGAGTAAATTGACCGAACACCTAAACATACAAATTATTAAAAGGAGGGGGAGCAGCCCTTGGCCTCCTGGGGAAAGCAGGCAGGCTTTAGTTAAGATGCTCCTATTTCCAAGTGCAATCTATAGTCTATTGACTTGTGGCAGTGTCTTTTTAGATGTGTGAGGAAATTGTCATACATTGCAAATGAGGAGCTGTTTTGATGCTGGGATCTCAGCGAGTGCCAGGGAGGAATGATATCAGCTGTCTGGTCTGTTCAGGTTAAATGAAGTTGCATTGGTGCCCATGGACAGGTATTCATTTCCCTCTCTTCCCTGGCTGGTCTGTGTGTACAATTACTCTGATTAGGATGAATAGCAATGTGTTCCTGACACCCATTGTATTGACAGTGTGTGGAATTTTCCACTCAAGTGGCACCAGTCATTACTTAGCTGCTCAGATATTGTGACAGGAAAGATCCATGCCTGCCAGTCAAGTCTATGAATGACAAAGAGGACTTAGACCTTGGCCGTATACCTCTAAATGACAGCAGTCAAAGTCATCTCAAGTGAAATATGATAAAACTCTTAGGTGCGACTCTCCTAGCCTCCCATGACAATTTTGGGACTGGGTTTGTTTATCTTTTTCTCCTCACAACCTTCTTTTGTTTTCAGATTGCAACAGTTATGAGATGTTTTATTTCTTCACGCAACCAAAACCTGTTTCTTTTGCCTTAGGCCAAGAGGACTGAGCAGTATAAACGGTAAGGTCCTTCTTGGTTGGAGCTGAGTGATTCTAGATTGGGCCTCTCAGAGAGAGGGGTATTTAAATAAATCTTTACATTGCATAGATATAGGATAGGATCCACATAGATGTGTACAAGGGTTCAAAGGTCAACCAACATGGTCCCTTGACCTTAAAGTGTTTTCTACTCAGAACTAAAGTTAAAATATGCACAAAATCAATTCTGGTTCCAGTCAAACGTGCTAAGTAAGCTCTCATTCCTCAGATGCAAGTGAAACCTCTTAGACTTCTCCACTTACCTCAAACCCCTGAGGAGAATTCATGGGGGTGATTCTCCTTGGGAACAATTCCTGCAGAAAGAGATCTTTCCCTGACTCTTGAGACCACTTGCTTGCTTCATCAGTGTTATCACTCAAGGTAGATGCTGCCCCTAGCTTTATCTCTTCCACTCTGGGAACAATCCCAGAATCCTTGGCATCCTTGGACATTCACATCTGTCTGACTTTGCTCTTTTGTTTTCTTGCTCACTGCTAAACAAGAAAGGCATTGGATGGACACAGATGACTCGGTCATGTGGAGAGAGTCCAGGAGCCATCCAAGGCCAATCAAGAAAGGTGAATTGATGCCATGAGGAAGCCAGGGCTTTTGTATCAGGCACTCCCTAGTTGGGAAGATACCTTCTCAGTGACAAACGATGCTACCAGTGACAAAGAGAGCATAGACCTTAGCCGTATCTACCTCTTCTCAGTGGTGATGGAGGCAAAGGCTGTGTGTACTGTTTGTGTGGACACATAAAATTCCCCTTTCATTTGCTGTACACTCTCTTAACATCTGGAATAGAAGTCAGCCATGAAAGAGGCCTTTTGCCTAGAGCCTTGTGATTATTTTTCTGACTCTTTAGGAAGGATCTGTGAGCTCAGATTTTTTTCCATTCAACTTTTCACCCTTTCAATCCTGATGACTGTGGGGTGAAGATCTCAGAGTCTCCTTCTCTCCTGGTGTGTTTATTCATCTCACACACCTTTCAGCAGCCCTCATCTCCTCTCCACAGAACAAACCTTTCCAGCCTATGTTTTAGAAGAATTCTGAATTTTCTTCCAGTGGTTTGTATTTCAAAATACTGGTCCTTGAGGAAAACATAAGTATTTTTTTTGTATGTATCAATACATCGGCTTGTGCATTTTTCTCCAGAAAATGGAAGCATTCTGCTTTAAGAGAGCCCAAATGCAGATTCACTGGACAAGCTAATTGAAGGAATGATTAAATTACAAAAGCATTTTTTCTCTCTAAGAGTTAAATCAAAATTCTCTTGAATAGCCTTTTAAATTAAATATAATTACATTTATGTTTACAATTACATATCATAAAATACAACATAACATAATCATTATATAATTGCATAATCTATTCATATGTAATGCTATATATTAATACATATGATTTTCTTAATTACTTTTGATCATGTCTATAATAAAATGAATTCCCTCTTTTATACACTTTGAAAACAATAATATAGCAATAGTTAACATTTTGCCTTTTGAAGTCATAGTGTACAGCTTGTAAGTATTTATTAGGAGATAGTTTCTTTAAAAAAATCTTTAAAATTAGACTTGGAGGTGGCAGCCCTCATTTGTAAAGCTGAGCTTCAGGACAAATGATGCCCTTGGGAATGGAACCTATTTTAGATTCGGTTTTGGAAAACATTTTTTTTGGAGATGTGTCAAATTATGGGAGAAGTTTCTGGCTTAATCTTTCAAAAGAGAGTGTGCCTCCACCCAGCCCCAATCACTTCTTCTCCTACCTTAATTTACTAAAGATGAGTTACTCTCTATCAACCACCTATATGTCTTGTGAGCCATATTGATCTCAGACATGTGATGCAGTGCTTGGCTAAGATAAAATTGGTTTAATGGTCCCCTTTCCCCCTCCCAGTATTTCCAAGGATACTTAAGCATGCAGGGGATACCACAGGCCCCTTTCCCCATCAGGAGAGCGCGTCTAGGAAGCTTACAATGAAGGACATGTCTTCCACAGCATCATCAATACCTTGATAACTCTGGGCTAATGGAATCTTTGACTTTCAGTTCTTGTTGGTAATAGGTCCAGATGTAGACATTTCTGTGGGACATTCTCTGTTGGCACACACTTTCTCTTCTCCCTGTTCCATGGAACAGTTTTCAAGAGAATGAAGTGACTACATTTCTGGCTATAGCTCTTTCACTTAGGTTAAAAATTATTATTTTTGCTTGATGATCACATGTATTTTTTCTCATTTTTATTCTATTGAAAAAGTAAAGATTTCTCCAAACCTAAAAAAAAGTTTGCATTCTTTTTTTTTGAGATTTATTTATTTTCATTTGTGTGTGTGTGTGTGTGTGTGTGTGTGTGTGTGTGTGTGTGTGTGTGTGTGTATGTATGTATGTATGTATGTGTGTGTGCAAGTGCATGTCTGTGTCTGGGTAAATTTAGGTTCACCATGTATGTATGTGCAGGTGCTTTTGGAGGGCTTGGCCCCCAGAGCTCTAATTACAGGTGATTTTGAACTACCCGATGTGGGTCTGGGAACTGAACGAAGGTCCTCCAGAAGAGCAGCAAGCACTCTGAGCTGCTGAGCTGTTTCTCCAGCTCCAACATTTTTATTCTTAAGTGGAAAGTACTGACTGACATTTGCTCCAGATCATCGTCTGTAACAATTCAAGTATTGAGGCTGAAGAAATGGCTCAGTGGTTGAGAGTACACACTACTCTCTCTCTCTCTTTTTTTTTGGTTTTTCGAGACAGGGTTTCTCTGTGTAGTTTTGAGGCCTGTCCGGGATCTCGCTGTAGACCAGGCTGGCCTTGAACTCAGGGATCCGCCTGTCTCTGCCTCCCGAGTGCTGGGATTAAAGGCGTGTACCACCGCCGCCCAGCAGAGAGTACATACTACTCCTGCAGAAGCCCATACTTCCTTTTCCAACAGCCACATTGGATAGCTCACAACTACCTGTAACTCTAGTTCCAGAAGATCTGATGCCCTCTTCTGGCCTCTGAGGGCACCTGCACTGATATGCATATACCCGCCCCCCCCCCCCCCCCGCCCCGCATGTAATTAAAGCTGAAAAATTATTTAAAGTTTAAGTATCTTAGATTTTGTTTTAAAAGGGCTACCAAGAGTGAGCAATAGTGAGTTATTAGATACACAGTGCATTATAAGTGGTTTACACATGTTATCTCAGTCTTCCAAGTACCTCATGGGATCAGGTGGGAAGTCCCGCTGGCCACATTTTTCAGGGGCAGACCGAGGGGAGTACTACAGACTCAGATCATGGCCAGCCCTCCAGTAAGAGGTGATGGTCCACCTTGGTTCTGCCTCCCACACTGCTGCTTCCCTTTTGTGAATGCACTGACTTTTAGGGGCGTCTATGTCATGTGGGTGTGCAGACTCTGGTCGTGCTCTGGTGTTGGAATAGCAAGCTAATTGCTTCGCTGATTCTTCCAGGGGTTGCTATTCTATTTGTGGTAAGAACTCTGATTGGAAAAAGCAACATTAAGCCTTTTCTAGGCTTGCGTTATTGCAAAAAGTGATGGTCACTCAAACATGGGACCCAGTCAAACTTGATCTTATAATTCCATTTGGGAATGTTCTTTTTTTTTTTTTTAATTTTTATTTTTTCAAAAAATTATGTGTATAAGTGTCTTCCCTTCATGTATGTCTGTGTACCATGAACATGCCAGGTGCCTGCAGACGGCAGAAGAGGGTACTTGATTCCATGGAACTGGATTACAAACTGTTGCTAGCCACCAGTGCTGAGAATCAAACACTGGTCCTGTGGAAGAGCAGCCAGTGCTCTTAACAGAGGAGCCATCTCTCCAGCCCTCGGAATATTCTTAACTCAGATTTTGATGCTATCATTTCTGTTTCCTAAGTAATCTTACAGAAAGTAAGCTGTTTACTGCTCAGTGACTGAGGGTCACGGAGTTTAGGGTTTCTTTTCTTTATATTTATTTATTTTTGAGACAGAGTCACACTGTGTAGCCTTGGCCAGCTTGGAACTCACAAGGTAGACCAGGATGGCCCCAAACTCATAAAAATCCACCTGCCTCTGCCTTCTAAGTGCTGGAATTAAAGTTGTGTATCACCTTCCCTTCATGGCTGACGGAGTTTCCTATTTCTGACTTTCGTATCTTTTTATTTCTTCCGCTTTTACTGCAGCGGGGTTTTCTACACAGTTCAGGCTCACCTTGGACTCGTCACCTTCCTATCGTGGTTTCCTAAATGCTGAGATTAGAGGCCTGGGCCACCATGCCCAGCATTCTTCTCTCATTTCTGACGATGATTTTGTGTCTTTTGGCTTATTTGGCATTGATTACTCCTCTTCTTGTCCAGAATAGCAGAGGATGATGAGATACTGTGGAGACAGTATTTGGGACTTGAATGTGGCTTTAACACTTAGGGATGGGGCCTGATGAAGGTCATGGGAAAGACAATTGGATGTGACAGAATGGTGAAAGACTTTTGCAAATATTCCTGGGGACTCTGGGGTAGAAGCTTGGATATTTTGACTTTCGGTTTAAATAATAATTTTCTTTGGATTTTTCTCTAGGGTCCTGTTAATTCCTTTGTTTATTAGTATGTTGGGTACCCTAGGATGTTCAGAAATACCACATGTCAGGCATCCCTATCTGTTGGTGTTGGGTGAGATTGACAGATATGTTGTTATACTTTGGTGTGTAGTTACTTTTCTACCCATCAAAGTTCTGATAAAGGAGCTTCTACAAGCATGGTTGGAAATTAGAACCTGTCAATATAGAGGATTTTGTTTTGGGTCAGGATTTCAGTATGTATTCCCGCTATTTACCTCAGGATAGCCTCAAATCCACAGACTCCTCTCATGTCCAATTCTCAAGTGTTGGGTTCTAGGCATGTACTCTGAAGCTGAATAGAAGACATTTGATGCTGTCTCTTCCTATTAAAGATTCCTCCCATCTTATTATTTCCCTAAAAGGCTGATGTCCACCATTTGCAAATGATAGCGTTCCTCTAGCAGCTTCTATAGAGTAGATGCAGGGGCTGCAGCTAATTCATAGAAACGCTTAAGCAGGGAAAAAATGGCTTCAATGCACAAACACGGATACTCTTTGGGATCAGGGGAACGTTGCTCACAGGGAACGTAGGTAAAATAGCTCCGAAAGAGAACTTAGAGGCAGACTTTCATCAGTAAGTGTTAGCTGCCTCTGGGAAGCCGGGAGCATCTGTCAGGTCTTGTTATCACCACTGGGTGTCACTCCAGGCAGCCTTCTAGTCAAGGTTAAAATATAGTTAAGGGGATGCTCAGCTAAACACACTAAAGGAAATAATGGAAGGAACAAAAAAGTGTCTCTCTCAACATGTATTAGGAGTTTGAACAAGAGGGAAGAAAGTACCATGAATGGAATGAAGCTAGAGATATAAAGAATTGCAGTTGGAGCTTTTCAAGACAGAGGCCGCTGTGCCACTGGCTCACTGAAGCAAGACCCCAGAAAGAGAAAAAGCCCAGCTGGTTCGCTCACCGCACAGTACGAGTATTTTTTAAAGGATTTTGATTCGTGTGGCCTACCTACGTTCTTGGAATGCCATACCTGGTCACAGGAAAGGTCATACACCTTTTACTCCGTGTCCTCTCAGTGTCTGTGGCATATACAGGAGGGCGGTCCTAGAGGAAACCGTGTGCTCACCACAGCCGGCACTGGCTCGCAGCTTCGGCTGCAGCGTCACACTGCCTTGGGCACCTGTTTGACCTGCTTTGCCTTATAAATCATTGCATTTGATTCACTTAAACACCTGCATCTCTTTGTCTCCTTTCTCCATGATCTAACTGGAACTCTGGGGCCGGGGTATAGACTGGGCCGGTGGGGTGAAGCGACGGAGGGAGATGAGAATTTGGGAGCTGCTCCCCATGTTCCTTCCCTTGCACCTCCCTCTGCTGAAGGGTGGGCCCTGCAGCAGCACTCAGCACGGTTCCCTCCCACCACCCCCAAGACCCCCTCTTTTCTCACCCACGACATCAGTGTTGGTTCCTAGTAATTTAATGCACTGTTTTTTTTTCTCATGAAATACAAACCAAGGAAGATGGTTTATCCTGATTATAAAAACAAGGAACCCCAGTTTTTGAAGACCTCAGGAATAGTTGAGAAAAATCCTGCTGTTCTCCAGCTGTCACCAAGTGACATCAGATTTTTTTTTTGCCTTTTCTTCATTTGTGTGTTTATTGTCGCCTTGTCACTGAATTTCCCTGCTTTAATTCACTGTGTTTTTCACTGTTAGACATAGTTTTCCTGTTTCACAAGTGACAAGTGTGTGAGTTATCTATTGCTGTGAGCAATGGTTACAAAACCTGGTGCTTTAATTTATTTTTCATTAAAATTACGTACATAGGTGATTTGCCTGCGTGTATGTCTGTACACTGTGTGCGCTAAGTGCCCTTGGTGGGTGGATCCTCTGGATCTGGATTTAGAGATGGTTGTGAACCTCCATGTGGGTGCTGGGAATCAAACCAGTGTCCTCTAGAAGATCAGCTAGTGCTCTTAACTTTTGAGCCACCTCTCCAGCCTCCAAACTTAGTGATTTTAAGTGACAAGCATGTAGCATCACAGTTTCTGTGGGCTGGGGGCTTGAGTGCTGTTAGCCAGGGCTTGGCTCAGGCTCTGAGACTCAAGCTTCTGAGGAGCCTCTGGAGCGGGGTCATCTCATTACTCTTTCTGGTATGGTATCTATCCACACAGCAGCTCACAACATGGAGGCTGACTTCCCTGCCAGTAAAGGAGCCAACCACAGAATGGCAGAATGCATCAAGACAGAAGCCAGGTCTTTGTAACTTCCCCTGGAAGGTACTGTGGTACCCTTGCCATGATCTGTTCCAGAAGAAGGCCCAGATTCAAGGGGAGGCAGCCACACAAGCCTGCAATGACTGCAGACCATCTTGGAATTAGTTGTTTCTGACAGGAGACTGGGAGGCGGTAAGCTTTTGAATACGATTACTGTGGGCTCATATTATTGGAATTTAGTCTCCACCGTTTTGTGATATAGGCAATTGATTTGAAGAACATTTTCTTGTAGCACAAAGTCTTGAGATTGTTACCAAATCCACTGAAGATTTTATGAGGGCACACAGCACTTTGAATGGCATCTGGGATGGCTTCTAATAGTACAATGTTTATAATTGCAAAGCTTTGGTCTGTATTTCCTTACTTACTTTCCAGGAAAAGGTTGTGTTACTTGATATTAAATGGGACACCATTTCCTCCCTCTGGTTCCTTGTAGGACCAGCAACATACATTCTTAGGAAACTTCTAAAATGCTACACACTTGTTTCTGAGGCAACAGAAACAGCAGGCTGGGTTCTGATTTGATGGAGGCGAAGATGAGAAAAACAACTAAGTATCAAAATGTATCAAGGTTGTATCAAGTGTATCAACTAAGTATCAAAGTGTATCAAGTGTATCAACTAAGTATCCATGTGTATCAAGGTTGGTTCAAGTGTATCAACTAAGTATCCATGTGTATCAAGGTTGGTTCAAGTGTATCAACTAAGTATCCATGTGTATCAAGTGTATCAACTAAGTATCCATGTGTATCAAGGTTGGTTCAAGTGTATCAACTAAGTATCCAAGTGGGAGGGTTGCCTTGTTGAAAAGTGAGGGAAAAACGAAGTGGTCTTAAAAGGTACTCTGGTGTCCTGTGGGGTGGTGGCAGAGGGTACTTGATATTTTATTCTGGAAGAAATGTCCAGTCCTTCAACATTTTAGTTCTGTTCTTCGGGGACCCAGGTAGAATCTTCTTCTCTTGGTCGCCCTTCCCCTTGCCAGCTCTGTGTGGCCCTGAAGACCGATAGTGATTTTAAGCTATTGGTGAAGAGAGAGGCTGTGGACTCCTGACCTCCCCTGTCCAGTGGACAGAAGGAACTGAGAAGTCCACTGTTCCAACACAGGAGGAGTCACATGATCCCAGATTTCCAGGTTGTCATTTGTCTCGCCCAGGAATGCTTCTGGCTGCTCGGAATGGAAAATTCAGCACTGTCTGTTTTAACACAGTCATTTATTCCATGTCAAAAGGAGCCTGGGATGGTTTGGTTTCTGGTGTGGGTCTGGCCGCCCTCCAGTATCATCATGGACCCCAGTTTTCCATCCTTCTGCTTTCCAAATTTGATGGGTATATTGGGCTCTGTGCTTGTCTCTTGGTCGTAAGAAGGTTACCACCGCTCCAGGCATCACGTCTGGATCTAAAATGTGAAAAGAGAAGTCATGGCGAAGAAGTTTTCCTCTTGGCCTTTTCTCTGTCAGGACAGCAGACAGTCCGTTAAAGAGCCACTGGATTTGTGTTCACTTGCAGCTGGCTGGAACAGCGTCACACAGTGACCACCAGCTGGAAGAGTGAGAAAGCAAGGATTCCATTTTATCCCCCACTATCATCAAGAATGGAAAAGGAGAAAGGGCTTGTTCCTGTTGATCCAGCCAAGAGCGTCTATAATAATGTTCTGAGCACAAAATCTAATAGAAACATTGCTTCACATGATGGGAGTTTTGTAACATTGCAGACAAAATATCACCCAATAAACTTGGCCCAATACAGTATTCTATGGTGACAATATTCAAAGTTCTAAACCCTTGACATAAAATGTTCCTTCAGAAAAATTGCTTAAGTTGTATATATCTGTAGTATATCATTTAAGTTTTTTATAATTTGTTTTTGAGATGCTAGGGAATGAACACAGGTTATCAGACATGATAGGAAAGTGGTGTACCACTGAGATACATTCCCAGCTCTTAGTTTTTAATTTTAAGATGAAAATAAAACCATTTCCTAAAATGTTTTTAAATGATTCATTAACTTTGTGCTATTAATGTATTAGAATATGCATGATGAAGTTTTCTGGAGGATATATAAATTTTCTATTAATTTTCTATTTGTGAACAGCAATATATGGAATAATTCTGTCAAGATTGAAATATAATGAATGGCATATGGAAAATATTTCAATCCCATGATAGAGAAACTTTTCTTCCATTCTACATAAGACAATTTATTCATGGATAAAACGGATTCAGTGAATGAATGAATGAATGAATATGACATTCTTTGAACTGGTAAATAGTCATTTGTGATAATAGTTTTAATAAGTTTTACATGCATAATGAAAAAGATTATGTGTATGGGTGCCCATGGAAGCCATAAGTGGGTTCTGGATCCCTTGAAGCTGGGGTTACAGGTGGTTGTAAGCTGCATGGACTTGGGTGCTGGGAACCAAACTCAGGACCTCTGGAAGAGCAGCTAGTGCTTTTAACTGCTGAGCCATCTGTCCAGCCCTACATGTATTTATAAATGCAATTTGTTCTTATAATGTAGTTCTCAGAAAGAAAACAAAACACAATTACAAGAGTACAAAAGCATTAAAAATCCAAATGGAACCTTGACTTTCTTCTATAGTGAAGCACCTGGTGCCCAAATAAGATGCGCAGGAAGAAAAGAGTAACACTTTAAACCTTGGAGCTGTCCTTTGGAGATCATGACTTCCTGTTGGATAATCTGGGTCATGGTTACTATGAATGAGAGCTTGTGCTTGGGAGGAGAGGGTTAACTTTAGGATCTCTATTGATAAAACTAAGTAAACCGTTATTATTATATACCCCATTTTGTATAGAGGTTTTAAAAGTCTTTACTTTTTTCTTTTACTTATCATGAATAAGAGATGACTATCTGAACATTATTATGTTGGGAAAAATTAAATTAAATATAAAATCTAAGCATTATAATATCTCCTATAATTAAATCTTTACTGTTCCCTTGTAAACCTTTTAAGAAGTGGGTCTATTAGACCTTGGGCCTGTGACTGTGTCATGACGTGTGGAAGACTTTGTTTATGCAGTGGAAGTAGTTTATTCTGCCCGTGCTTGGTGCCCGACACTGTGCTGGGTTACCCAGCACCCTCTGCCACTATTTATTCTCAACGAAGAGGCAAATAAGCCAGGACTGGGAGCTGAGGAACACATGTCAGGTTAGGCAAACACAGGGCGTCATGTCGGCTCAGAAGGAGCTGAGGGGAAGTTTTCTGGAGGACGTTATCCTTGAGAAGAGTTGTGGAGAGCAGCAGCCGGAGATGTGTGGCCACGGGAGCCGTGGACAAGCTCGCTCTCGGAGGAGCAAGCAACCCTGGCTAGGGCTGCTGACCATGCGGCCATGGCTCTTCTTTCCCTGGAGGCATCCGCAGGGAAGCATTTAGTCGTCTTTGCATAACTAGCTTTCTCTGGCGCCATCTACGTGCCTTTACTTGCCTTAAATTTACTGATCACTGTGTCTTCTTTGGGTCTGATACAGTGGAGACATTTTCAGTGATTTTCATCACCCCCTAATTCCCAGCACGTTCCTCTCTGCTTTTGCCTCGACAAAGGAAGCTCATGAGATGTGCCTGTGCCTGGGCTCTCGGAGCATTTCTCTCCCATTCCCTAAGCCCCTCCCCTCAGAAGTGTGCTTCTGGATCCTTGGATGTCCCAACCTCTCTCTCTATTTAACATTTATTCTATTCCATAAGTAAACAGGCCCGTCACCTGTAAGAACCTTTTCAAGGAGAAAAACCTTCACTCATGACTAAAGCTTTCTTGTGTGTAAAGGTTTTCCTCTTCTGCACTCCAAACATAACTCTCAACTGAACAGAATAAGAAAGAACGTGTTCTAACAGTGACTTCTGTAGCAGTTGCCTTGCCTGTATCATTGATGGATTCAGTTTTTTTTATCCTATTACTTAGTTAGAGAACTTTTCATCATTTTGTTTTTTTGACGTCAGATAGATCTTGGGACATAAATACACACATCTTCCTTAGTTAATACAGCAGCATTCCCAGCAAAGTCATCGGACATAAAAGGAACTCAAGGTCCAGACCTAGTACCTCTGCCATGTACCCAAGACCTTAGTCATCTCAACTTCTCTTGATGTTTCCAAGACACAAACAAGTGAAGATATGTTAGCCCTGAAAACTGAGGTCTTTGTATACTTGTTATAAAATTAGAATATCAAAATGTAACACAAAACAGCTCACAGTGGGTGATTGATGTATTTTGGAAATCATTAGAAATACTGAATGATGCAAGTTACATTACCTAGCCATGACCACAAAACCAACATGATCCCATCACAAAACAAACATATAGATCAATGCACTGGAGTACAGGACCCAGACAGAGACCCACATAGCTACAACATGTGATTTTTGATATGTGTGTCAAAACACACATTGTAGAAAAGACAGCCTCTTCAATAAATGGTGCCGGGGAAACCACAGTGATGCTAATCCTCGTCTCTTGCACTGTACACAAACCATTTCCAAATGCTCAAGGACCTTTATGTAAGACTGAAACTCTGAAAGTGTTAGGGGAAAAAGTGGGGAAACCACTTTGGGATAGGGGCACAGATACAGACTTTCTTAATAGGACCCCAGATGTTTAGAAAATAATGCAACAAGATTGAATTTCATGGAATTGAAAAGTCTTGTATGGCAAAGGAAAATAGTTAATTGAGCAAAGAGACAGCCTACAGAAAGGGAGAAAATATTTGCTAGCTATGTATCTGACAAAGGATTAATATCTAGAATATAGAATGGACTAGAAAATCTTGGCAAAAAGAAATCAAATAACTCAACCAATAAATAGGTTGATGAAATAAACAGTTCTCAAAAGATAAAACACAAGCCGGGCGGTGGTGGCGCACGCCTTTAATCCCAGCACTCGGGAGGCAGAGCCAGGCGGATCTCTGTGAGTTCGAGGCCAGCCTGGGCTACCAAGTGAGTCCCAGGAAAGGCGCAAAGCTACACAGAGAAACCCTGTCTCGAAAAACCAAAAAAAAAAAAAAAAAAAAAAAAAAAAGATAAAACACAAATGGACAACAAACATATGAAAAAATGTTCAAGTTCACTGACCATAAAAGAAAAGAAAATTAAAACTACATTGAGTTTTATTATTATCTCAGTCAGAATAACAGCCATTAAGAAAACAAATAACAAATTTGAGGGGTCATATGGAAACCCACTATAGTAGAAGCTTCTTAAAATACAAACATATATGAAAGAAATTTAAGTGGAATCACTAAATAACAGGAAGACAAAGCCCCAATTAGATCTCTCTCACCACCAAGTGAAGCTTCCAGGACCAGGAGTGGGCTACATCTGGTTGAGTTACTGGCCAAATGCACTACGTGGAAACCTCCAAACCACTCAGACTATTGCCAAGGCTACTGATTGCTGTCCATAAACTGGTGCTGAGGCCCTGTTGCCGAAGACAACACTTATATATCTTATTGAACACAGGGAAGTTGAGCTGATGCCTAATTAGAACCTTCACCCCTACTGACTAGTTAGTGCTTATGGTGGGAGGTATTCTGCATACTACCAAGAAGAAAAGTAAACCCCAACCCAGCTATAAACCTTTGGATCTACAGTGGTGACCGGTCGGCTTGATATACCAGTGCAATAACGGCACAGAAGTTATGGGAGTAACTAACCAACCACTCTGTGAGATGGAACCCATACTGCTTGGGTGGCCAAGAACCTGAGATTAGATAGACCTGGTGCCTATGGAGAAACCAAATACTATTTTTCTGCTAAAGGAACATGGTAATAAAATGACTCCTAATGACATTCTGCCATATCCATAGATCAGCATCTTATTCAGCCATCATCAGAAACATTTCCTCCTGCAGGAGATGGGAACTAACACAGAGACCCACAGCTGGACAACATGCAGAGAGTGAGAGATCTTGGAACATCTAGTCCTAATGGGGTGCCTTTATCTAAGCCCTCCCTTCAGGGCCCAGAGAGCTGTATAGAAGATGAGGCCAAAAGAGTGTGAGAGCCAGTGGGGATGGAAAAGCCCACACCCAAAAGGACTGATTCACGTGTGAACTCACAGAGATTGCGGCAGTACACACAAGGCCTGCAGAGGGGGTCCCAGCGTTGAGAGGGGAAGTGGACACAAGTCCCCATCCCTACCCAGAAGCTATCTCCAATTGATAACTGCTCACAAAGAAAAAATTATATTTTTCCCAATGGAATCTCACTAGGTATAAAAACTACACTTAAGGGAAGCCTCATGTCCATCATAAGACAGGCAACACACAATGAACTCAACAGTATTTTTGGAAATGTTTTGTCTTATAATGCTTTGTTTGGACTTTTTAAAAAAAGCTTACTTGTCTTTTGCTTAGATTTTCTGTTTCTATGGATTTTGTGTGTGTGTTTTTTGTGTTTTTTTTCTTTTTCCCCCCTCTGTTTGTTTCCTTTTATTAAATTCTGGCTTATTTTATTATTGGCCTGTTCATTTTCTAGAGAGAGAGAGAGAGAAAGAGAGAGAGGAGTTGGATGGGTGGGGAGGTGGGGAGTATTTGGGAGGGGATGGGGGGGGAAACTAGGATCAGGCTATATTGTATAAAATATTTTCAACAAAAAGAAAAGAAAACAATACCAAATGCTACCTAAGATAGAAATAAAAGGGAGCCTTTATACATTGTAAACTTGCTGAGACTCTATAGAAACCAGAATGAAGGTTTCTCAAAAAATTTAAAATAGATCTATCATACTATAGCTATACCACACTTGAGTATTTACCCCAAATTCCAAGTCACATATCACAAAGATACTTGCATACCAATGTTTATTATAGCACCATTCACAAAGTTAAGTTATGGAACTAACATAAGTGTTCAGTGAAGGATAAAGAAAATGTGGTATGCATACACAATGGGAATGTTCAGCCTTAAAGAAGAATAAAGTTATGTTGTCTATTGGAAAATGAATGTAATTGGAGATAATCATTACGTGAGTTAAGCCAATCTGAGAATGACAAATATTGTGCTTTCATTGGTGCCTCTTAGATTTTACATGGATAAAATAATGTATGTACATTCGGTATGAAAGCAGCAGTCAGCCTGTCCAGGAGAATAAAGAACTGACTGGAGAGTGGAGAGGGCAGAGTGGTATGAGGGGAATATGCTCAATACACAATACATAGCTGCATGAAAATATCCCTAACTAACCATGTGCAATGAACACGTACAATGAAAAGTTAAAAAATAATAACAAAGAGAAAATACTGGATACTTTTGGAAGGACACCAAGGCCCCAAATAGTGGTTACATAGGATCCTAGAGTCAACAACTTCACAAGAATGCTGTTAGCTCTTGGAAGAAAATATTGAAAATGACCCAAGTTCAAGCCATCAAGTTGAACATTATTCAAAGCTGTCGGATGACAGAGGAATCCTAAAAAGTTCTCGGCAAGTGCCCTCAGCCTCATGGTGTCAGAGTGAGAACAGGAAGGGAGGGAGAGACATCTTGTCACTTGGGAAAGAGATACAAAAACATTATTTATGGCTAAATACATTAAAATGCTTATTTGAAATACTAACATGGAGAAAATCAAATACAAGGAAGCATATTTTGAATAAGCTAGGTTCAGGCTATCTGACAAGTTGAATTGAGAGCCACAGGAAATTCCCTTTCCCAGAAAATTGCATCGGAAGCCTTTCTTATTTTGGATAAATGGAGATCAGCTTAGTAGGAGTTGACTGGAATTGTTTGTCACGTGACAAATGGAAATGATTTCCCTTTTTTGGAGTCTTAAGATGAGCCTCAAGGAAGGTGGGCAAGAGGATACTGAGTTTTCTTACTCC